>NC_067400.1:222507747-222830247 GCF_016432865.1 Antechinus flavipes
TAGAGTGCTGGGCCTGGAAGACCTGAGTTGAAATCAGCTACTTCCTAATTATGTGATCTTGGGCAAGTCACTTAATCACTATTCTGCCTCAGTTTCCTTAATTGTGAAATAGGAATTAAAATAGCACCTATTTCACAGGCTTGTTGAGAGGATTCATTAATATAATATTTGTAAAAAGTATTTAGTACAGTACTAGCTAGTGGGTGCTTAACAAATTACTTTCCCCTCATTTTTAAAATATGAAGGCTGAACAAGATGATCACCATGATTTCTTCTAGATCTATTTTGGGACAGAGTAAAGATCTAGATCTAAATCTAATGATATTTATATGATAGGGAACATAAATATTATTAGGTCCACTTTACAAATAAGGAAATAAAGGCTGAGAGAAATTAAGTATTTTGTCTATATTCATGTGGCTAAAAAGTACCAAATCTAAGATTCTAGACCAGATGTGATGACAAACCAGTGTCTTCTTCATTTTATCATATCAGAATTGAGCTTTTGAGTGGGCCAACCATTTTCCTTAGAATGTCATCAGCACAGGTTGATAACTTTTGGTACTTAGTGGTTTGAAACTAGTCTGGCCTATTTTTCCTCTGTTTATGTTTGTGTATTTTCTTTCTCTTTTTCATCTTCAGGCATTTCTCCAATGAGAATGTTCCTATAAATTCTAAAAATAAACAAATAGTCATTAGTGGTGTGAGAGTTGCACACAGCCCATAATTTTTCATCCCACTTGGGCTGGTCTAATTATACCTAAGAGGCCATAAAAATAAGAGTGTTGGGAGATCTTTAACTCCACAGCATCCAGAGTCCATAAATTGGTGAAATTGATTATTTCAGCATGAATCTGACTGATGTATGTAAAAAGGATGATAACAACAATAAAAAAAATCATCACTCATTATTTTCCAATTTGCCTTGTTTGTTTTTTGAGTTCCTTATTTTAGATTGTACTAGTTTAAATGCAGCAAATTCTACCTCCTCTAGGAAGTATTAAGATGATTTTTTTTTTTTTTTTTTTTGCTCTTCTCTAACACACTTATCATGTACTGGTTTTCTAAGCACATTAACTTTTCCCAAAAATAGGATCCATAACGTCTTCTATTGTGTATTATCTAAATTTTGTATCTTTCCCAGGAAAATAATTTAATATGGATGAAATAAGTGCTTAATAAAGTGTCTGCTGAACAAAATTAAATGGAAAAAAAAAAACAGGAAATAATGAGACATGACATTTCATATAGATGTCATTTACATATAGAAGACAGGATTACTGAATCATTAATCAATAAGGATATACATTTGTGTTTGAAGTTTTTTTGCATCAGAAAAATTTATACTTATTCTTTCAAACTTCTTTGTTTAATCTCCCTTGAAACCAATAACACATATGTACGAGATAGCTAACTAGATGTGTCCCTATCCTTATGGAACAAACCAAAGCTCTGTGGTTCAGAATGGGATTGAATCCATAAATTGGCCTAATTATTAAAGTGTGCCAATCAACTGAACTAATCAGACAATGACGTGTACTTGCTGTTAATTGGGGTTGACTTTACTTTGATGATTCTTTTAAAAGTATGGAATACATGATTTTATCCAGTTCACATATTAATGTAAACATCTATGATTTCAAACAAATTTAATGAACACAAAAATTCAACATACATTCATTCAAAGGAAAAAAAAATACAGAACTGACTAGGCACTGAGTAATTTCAAAGACAACATAGGATTGAGAATGATTATTAGATTCAAAGAGAGAGAAAATATATAATGATAACTTTTATTTATATTGTTGCTGTTGGTCATTTTAGTTGAATTGTAAACTCACTTGGGGTTTTCTTGACAAAGATACTAGAATGATTTCCTTCTCCAGATCATTTTATAAATGAGGAAACTGAGGCAAATAGGGTTAAATTACCTGTCCTGGATCACATAAATAGTATTGTCTGAGACCAGTTTTGATCTCAGGAAATCAATCTTCCTAACTCTAATCAAGCACTCTTATGTGCCACTTAACCGGCAATGTTTTACAAAATATTTCACTTAATATTATCTGTTTTGATTATCATCACAGGCCTATGAAACAGGCAGCACAAGTGCTGTCAGCTCTGTTATGGAGATTGAGAATTTTAGCTTGGAGCACTGTAGAATGCTAAATAATGAGGGACTTAAAAGGGCTATCTCAGGGAAAATTCAAAACTCCATTCTAATTCAGGCTTCATTTCCAAACTATGATCATGCTGTCTATTCTAATTTCATGACATTTCTTATATAGGGCTTTTCTCTACTCCTATAGTCTCCATCATGTAGGTCTGGATTCACCTTAGGCCTGGACTACTGGCTAATTGCTCTTCCTCAAATCTCTCTCCACTCCAATCTATTCCTCACCTCACAAAACTGTCAAAATGATTTCCCTAAAAGTCATTCCTACCCAATAAACTCCAGTGGCTCTATGTTCAGGAACAAATATAAAATCCTGTTTGGCATTTAAAGCCTTTTACAACTTGGTTTCCTCCTCCCTTTCTATTCTTCTTATAGCTCCTCTCTATTTACTCATCCAGTCAGCTTATACTGATCTATTTGCTGTTGCTCAGTCACAGCACGCATCTTCTTAGTCTTTTTCAGTGTCTGTTTCTCCTTAACTGGAACACTCTCCCACCTCTCCTTTGTTCCCTGACTTCCTTCTAAACTCAGAACAAATCTCACCTTCTACATGAGAATTTTTGAGGTTTCTCTCAATGTTCATGCCATCCCTTTGAGATTACCTTTCCTTGACTGTATATAAGGGTGTTGTGTGTGTATACACATATATATGTACGTGTGTGTGTATCTATGTACATCAATTCATAAATTTAAAGTTTAAAGAGTTTTTCATTAATACATGTATATTAACACAGGGTACCAAATTAAAGTATTTTAGATCATGATGGAAGCTATAATGCTAAATTTTAACTAATTACCCTCTGATTATTGAGATTATTGTTATGTTAATTATAGAAATAAATAGACCTTTACTAGGTTTTTTTTTTTCCCCCCTGAGGCAATTGAGGTTAAGTGACTTGCCCAGGGTCACACAGCTAGGAAGTGTTAAGGGTTTGAGACCAAATTTTGAACTCAGATCTTCCTGATCTTCAGTGAGGTGCTCTTTTTTGGTAGAAAATACTTGAGATTTCTCATTCTAACAAGGTACCTATATATCATTATGAATGAATCAAAATGAAATTGGTATATGTCAACAAGAATATGCAAATCAAAGAACTAGAAGACAAATTGTTTTGTTATATATTTTGTGCTCAAGTAAGATATTCAATTTTGGTTTTAGTATTTTAAGACAAAAGTGGAATACTGGAAATGCTCCAGAGAAATGGATTAAAATGTTTGGGAAATATCACTTATGAAGAAAAGTTAAGAGAAATTTAGAACAAGTTTAATATTGAAAGGTGTCATGTTAGAGTAGGATTATTATTCCATTTGGAGTCAGAAATCCAGCCTTTGAATCTTGACTTTGTCAATTACTATTTGATCTCATTTTTCTACTCTTTGGTAAATTTCTTCTTTTGTAGAATTTAATCTTTTGTAGATTAAATTAAAATATGGAACCAGGGTTCCATAGGGTTGTTTCCAGCTTTAACTATCATTATATAATTTTAATGGATGCTTTTTAGATTACTAAAGGAAGCACCTGAAAATCTATTAAAGACAGAATTTTGAAATTTACTTAAATTGCAGTGAGAGCCTGTTTGTCAAAAGGAAGAAAGATTCTCATATAGTTTAAGTTCTGTACTCTAGCATCTTTAACATTAAAAATTTAGTCACATAATTTATTTTATAATTCATCTTGACTTTTCATCTACTCTGCATATCTTTAAGTTAGACTCCTGAGAAGAATGTTGTCTTTCTTTGTTTCCTCGGGGTCTGGCTCATCCTAGAGTTTAATAAATGCTTGTTGATTCTGACTGACTGAAAGCATAAATCTGAAATTACATGGTTCTTGAAATTCCTTCCAGATCTAGAATCCTAAAACTCAGTGCTTAACAATTTTTCAAATCTAACTCTATATCTGTATCTGAGGACTATATCTGGCTCAGAGAGAATTGAAGGCCCCCAAATAGAAATTTTGAAGAAAAGGAAAGCTCATTTCTATGAAATTTACCAGAAAATACCACTGACTGAAAATACTTGGGCCACTTCTTTTATAGTGCTTTAGATAGGATTATTTAGTATCAGATTCTCCCATGGTTGTAGATCCATTCTTGGCAATTGGATCAGTCCCAACACAGCCTTTGCCCCACCACCCATTCTAATTACCTCCACTTATCCACTAAAGGGGATAATCAAGCATTCACTTTATCCGTAGGCATTGATCTTGTCAAGCCACTCTTGTACTAAAAAAAAAAAAAAAAAAAAAAAGTTTAAAGGCTTAGTCTTTCCTAACTATTAAATTCAGATTCCTTTGACTGACATTCAAAGCTCCCCAAAATATAGCTTTACCTTACCCTTCTGGAGTTAGATTATGTTATTCCTTGCTATGAATTTGCTTCAGCCAAAGTAGATTATGTGGAACATACCATAATATGTTCTTTCCTGACCCTCCATGTGTGCATTATCATTGCTTACACTCTTCAACTAAATTCCTACCCAGTCTTCTTCAATTTCCCTTCTCCTGGGGCCTTTACTTAACACTTTTAACATTTTTCATCTGCTTTAATGCACACATTTATAGTATTTCTCTGTGTATGCACCTTATTATTCTACTAAAATATTGCCCTGAGAGATTGTAGACACCTGATAAAAGTTGAATTTGTTGAGGCCAGGGGATCATGTTTTATCTAAACTTTGCATTTTGTCTTGTACACAGGAGGCACTTAAGAAGTGTTTGCAGAATTTGCTGTTGTGTGTGACTATTTGAACAAATAAAATATTTTCAAATTCTGTTTTCTTAAGTTTGTAGTAAAACTTAAAAGGTCTATGTAGTAGGATTCACTTTGAAAGCGTTTAAATCATGTTTTCTTTTATCTTATGATATATAAAAAGATTGTTTTATGTTTGATTTATATTGTTTTTTCAGAGAAACAAAGTTAACAAATATCTAGTCTTTTATTACAATTAACATTTTTCACTCTGCAATAACTAATTAGATATAAAAAAGCAGCAAAGAAAACTAAATATTATTTACAAGGTTTTAAAAATATTTAGAGTATTATTAACATAGATATCAAAAATATTTAATGATTCTTCAGGATGAAGGTTGCTTTGTAAAGATAATGTAATATCTTGAGTAAAGAAGGGGATATTAAATGGAGGGAGGTAATTCCCTTTAGACAAAGGGCATGATTAAATCTTAAGACTTCTCTGTGATATCTTTTCTACCTTACTAAATACAATTTATTACCTCTGAAGCTAAAAGCATGTATTAAGTAAAACATAAAACTTTGATGGCACATAGCAACCACATATCCAATTTGTTCACAATTTGAATTTACACAAAATAAAATAATATGCCTAAACAAGTGGCTTGAGGTATATTTGTACTTACACCAAAATGTTCTGGAAAAGGACAATACAATTGTTGACAGTCTTCCTTATCTAATTTTTCCTCTTCTACTCACAGGAAAAACCAGACTAGGAATTAATGTACAGATCTAACCATACTTTGGAAGTTGAGAGGGACAGTTCAATTGTGGGCCTAAGTGTGGGTGTAAGGAATCTGTGTAATTTTCTAGTTCAAATAAAGTAATTAACTAGCAAACTTGAATGTAGCTTGCTACTTAACAGGAAAGCTGCCACCCAAAAAAAGAAATGAGAAAAAAATAATTTGCTGTCCATCAAAATTAAAATTAATTGGATCAGCCAAATCCTCAACTTTTATACAGTATGCATATATGTATACACATATGCTTATATGCACTCACATATACATATATGCCTCTCTCTCCCTCTCTATTTTTCTCTCATATGACAGAATATCCAATCAGTCAGAAACGGAGAATACTCCCATCCCAAAGAAAGGAGACAGGCACTCTGGCCAGGAGTTCTTAACATTAGTTTTTAGTTCTATTTCTTTTTTCCCTCAATTGTGGATCCCTTTGGTAGTCTGCTGAAGCCTAAGAAGCCCTCCTAAGATTACTTTTTTTAAAAAAATTGAAGAAAATGTTAAATTTGAGTTGGAGATCAGTGGAAATTTATTTTCCCATCCAAGTTCGCAGAGCCACTTTAGTTCCTGGACTTTTAGGTTTAAGAATTCCTGCTCTAGAACAACAACAATTAAAAAAAGGATCTTTTTTTCTAAAACGTGACCAGGAAAAGGAAATTATTTTTTTCAGTATATCAACAACAGTGATAACCCACTCGAGTAACTCGAGTCTTCCTTGGTAACTTCATATTGGTTCTGTAAAGCCCAAGAAATCCTAAAAGATCCCTTTTAGTGGTAAGGAAATTGTGTAAGTCTCTCTGGAGGATGACAATTGCAAAAGTGAATCATGGACTTGGGGTCCACGCTCCTTGAAACTCCTTTTGGGGCTTACTGTTTTGTTTTTCAGTACCCTCCTTCTCCTTTCCATTTCGCCTCTCAGCATACGATCTCCATTCCCAACACCCTCCTCCTGAATTCCAGGTGATGTAAGCAGGACTCCGGCCAGTCAGATAAAAAGCCCGAAGCACCTGGAAGAGTGAACAGTCAAACAAACCAGCAAACAAAACCCGCTCTGGAGGAGACTCTGGGATTCCTGGGAGTGACAGACCACACCTCTTCCCCGGACCAACCCCAGTCTTTCAATTGGCTGCAATCCTTTCTTTTCTTCCCGCCTCCTCGGGAGAGGAGCGCCAATTGTAAAACAGAGATATGAAGGGAGGGAATAGAGCGCGCCTTCCCATTGGCCATCACAACCGTCGTTCAAAACCCACAACCCCTTCCTTGTTGTCTGGGACGTGCTAGTCTTTTGAATTTGGAACTGACTGGAGATCTTCACCGAGTCTGTGAAACCGGTGATTTCCTAGCGTGGTTGAGGGAAGGCGTTTTTAAAGAGTACTTCACTCAAAAAATCCCTGGTCCTTTCCCCTACACTCTACCCCTACCATTTAAAGAAACAAAACGGCCTAAATTGAAAGACTCCTTTTAGCGAAAAGCTGGAAGACTGAGGGAGGGGAAAAGCCCAAGGTAAAGAGGGAATAAAAAACTATCTCCTCGACCCCGTCCTTCCCTCGCAACCTTCGGGGCTCAGGGATTCCTTCTGACACGGGAGGTGGGGTGGAGATAGCGGGGTTTAAACGGGGAAGTACGGAAGTGAACCAAGAACGTGGTCCCGGTGATTGTATCCAAGCCGCTCGGGACTCACCTCCTGCTGCTACAGCAGCTGTAAGATCGCCTGTACCGTCTCCTCCTCCTTCTCCTCCCCCGGGACTCCTAGCTATTACCTCCTCCTCCTCTAAGAAGTCAGGCTCCAGCTGCTTTCTGCGCTCTCTCTCTGCTATTTAATTAAGAAAAGTCCACCGAGTACTTGGCCCTATCCTATTGTTCGTTGCTGCCGCGGTTTGGGGCTGCTAGACTGCGCGGGGCTGGGTTGGGGTTGTATAGGGCGGGGTGGATGTGGGAAGGAGTGAGCCTCTGAGCAATGGGGCGAGATGCTAAGGAGTCCAGCAGAGGCTGGAGCCAGCAGTTCCGATGCTACCGCTCCTTCTAGACTGTCCGCAGCCAAGGGCAGAAGATCGCTGATCTAAGTCTCCGGGAAAGTGCACCGAGGCCGCGTCCCAGAAAGCTAGAGAGAGAGAGAAAGTTTGTGTGCGTGCCTCAGTGTGTATGTGTGTTTGAGTGTGTCTTGTGTGCACGCATCTCCCCTCCCCCGCCGTGCCGGGCCGGCGGGGGGGGCGGAAAGCCAGCCGCGCCCCCTCCATCATCCCTCTTCCCACCCTTCCCCCAGATGTGCTGAGAGGCACCAGGAGGGAGGAGGAGGAGGAGGAAGAAGAGGAGGAGGAGGAGGAAAAGCAGGAGGACCCGGCTTCTGGCTTGTTTTCTGACTTTCCCCATCCTACCACCCATGGAGGCTGCCGGGTCCTCGGCTAAAGCGGCCAAGGTCGGGGCAGGAAACGGGGGTAGCGAAGGGAGTCCTCCTCCTCCTCCTCCTCTTCCCTCTCCCCCTCCCCCTCCGGCGACACCGGGGTCTGCAGGATCTGGGGATTCGGAGCCCGCCCATTCCTCGAGCCCCGTGGCGGGCCCGGGCTCCCCGGCCCCTTCGCCCGAGCTTCCAGCTTACAAACTGCAAGACTTCGATACGCTGGCTACAGTGGGTGAGTTTCTCTTTGGGGAGCTAGTGGGAGGTCGGGGATGAGTAGGGAGGAGATGGGCTGGGGGGCTGGAGCTGCACGCACCGACTGGCTTTGGACTCTCTTTTCCCCCCTTTCTCTTTCCCCCTTCTCCCCCACCCCCCTCCCCTGCCGGGGCGTTTAATTCAAACAAAGGCACTCAGTGTTTGTGGAACCGTCAAGCCAGCGGCTGCCGCCCCTTGTCGTCGCTCCCTAGGTAGTTTCACTTAATGGTGTGCAGCCAGACGGCAAGCCCTGAGCACCTCACTTACCTGTGTGTGTGTGTTTTCCCCGATGCGGCTTGGGGCTTTGCCATCCTGCTCTTCCCCAGGGCATAACTACAAAGAAAAGAAGCTGAGGCTGTTGGTGTTTGAGATCATTGCAAAGTTGTAGGACTCCTTCCAACAGCCACCACTTTCCTTCGACCAACACAGCATTTCTTGCAGGACACACAGTTCTTGCTTTCTGGTTTCTTCTATTTTTCTTAGAACTCAATTTGCTTCTTGGCATTTAGTGAACTGTTAGCTTTCAATATACTTTGTTTTGTTCTGACTTAATGACAAAACTCGGATGAGGACTCTTGTTATGTATTAACCGTGCAAGCATGTCTAGTAAAGATGTGTGCATATTAAATATTAAGGTATATGCTATATCTTTTAAAATCCGTATCAATGCTGTGTTGAAGAGGTGAGAAGCTTCTAAGTTTAAAAAAAAAAAAAAATACTGGCCTGAAAGTGCCAGATGTCACACCCTTTTATTGAACGGGGAATTACATACCAAGCAACATTTCATCGACTCTTTCTTCATCTTGTTTATGTTGGCTTTCTCATCCTCTTATTTGGTTTTTATATTTTGTTTACGATCTAGCTGTGTAATATGGTATAGGTAGCTTGTAGGGTGGCAACCCAGAGTTCATTTCTTTTCAGATAAGATTTGGATCCTTTGAAAGCATTTTATGCAGATATGCTAATTCCAAACTGTTCACACAAGTTTATTGTATCACTCATAGTGTCCATTTTTTGCTAAGTCTGAGCCAAGGTGTTGTTAGTGAGAGAAATCTTGGGTTAAGTTGAGATTGTTGGTGGCAGCTCTTCTTCAGGCTAATCTTGCAATATAGAATAGCAGGATTTTAAAATCTTTATTATACAGAGGAGGATTCTGCACTGCACAGAGGACTTGTGACTTGTCCAAAGTCACAACAAGCTAGCTAATAGCAGAATCCACCAGGACTAGAATTCATAATATGGGATTGTCATGCCAGCTTTACTATACCACCCTTTCAGAGAGCTAAATTATAAATCAGTTTGGAAGTTATAAAATAGGTTGATAGACATTCTAAAAGGTCATTTGGGATTCCAGATTTGAGGGCAGGTCTTTGTAACGGATGTGTTTGATCATGCTAATAATCAGAAAAAGTTGTATTTATTCAAAAACCAGTGAGCATGGCAGCTCATATTTTTACCTTCAGTTTGTTTCTCCCAAAATTGATTGAAAATATGAATGACAGTTTGGATGGATGAACAAGACAGCTCGCTGGATTTGTATGTACTGAGAGGATAGGAGAATTTATGGGCAGAAATGACCTTTAGTTAGTGAGATAATACTGGAGAGGAGTTAGCGCAATGAGGGTCTTTGAGTGGCTATTTGAAGGAACACTGAATATATTAAAATCATGTAATGCTAGAGTTTCAAGAAATCTTAAGAATGATCTGGTTCAGACTCTGTTTTTCTTATAAGGAAAAACACACAGATGTAAATTCTAAGTCCAACAGTTTACTTAGTGGCAGAGTCAAGATCAAAACTCACGCCTAATACTGCTTCAGGGTACTTTGCAAACTATATTCTACCACCCTTTTAATTGTTGCTTGTTTCAAAGTGTACTAAGGCTGAACCAGGATGATTTGGGTTGCCGAGTTAATATATTCTGTACATGATATGTAATCACGTGGTATAGAACAGGAGTAAGCCAGCAGAAATGTGTCTGAAGAAGGGATTTGTTTAGAAGCTTTTGGAACACTAGGGCTTCTGCTTTTATTTAGGCTAGTAGTCCCCTCCACCTTCCAGTTTTGACTTGTCTATACTATATATATGTAGTTTTTGTTTATACTCTGTGTGTGTGTGTGTTTTACTCTATAGAATGTATACTCTTTGAGTAAGAGATTTTTGATTTTCGTTTGTTCCTAACTGAAACTTGATGTATAATAAGTGCTTAATAAATGTTTGTTGAATTATGTTAAATAGCACAAGTACTTTTAGACACCTTTGTTTTAAAAATCTGGACTAATCTTGATATGAAGGTTAATGATTTAGGAGAATGTTGCACAAAATCTTGGCAGCTATTGGAGGTGAAGTTTAGGGAATAACTTCCAAGTGGGCTCCAGAGTGCTTGGAATACCTAGATTACATGTACACATAACTAGACCTAGAAGAGTATATGAAGTATGAATATATACAAATATCTAAAATAAAACATCAGTTGGTTTTCTTTTCTTTTTTGGTTCAGAAAAACATTTCCTAAACCAATTTCCTCTTTCAAATGTTTCCTTCTTGCTTATTTAAAACTTTTCCTGTTTTAAAACTATTTTGGTCACATAAGACACACTTAAGTGAAATGATGAGTCACCATCAAGTATATCTAATCTAAAATTATAATTTCCCTTACATATTATTTGAGAAAGTTAACTGCATAGTAACTCAGCGTTAGGCTGAGACAAAATGACTCCTGATATAAATTGCAGAAAATTTCTTACAGGTTGAGAATGCTAACGTCAGGAAAAACAAATCAAAACAAAAATAACAAAATATCAGAGATTGTAAGTCATCTAGTCTAATTCATATTAAAAAAGCTTTTCTCCATAATTCCTGGGAAATGATCATCTACTTGACTCTTGAATCTCCCCAGTGATGGAGAACCCATGATCTTCTGTAGTAGCCTATTTTAATTTGGATAGTGCTAATTTGTTAGGCAATATTTGCCAATATTGAGTCACATTCTGTCTCAGGCTCTTTGTACTCATTACTCATAGTTTCACCTTTTGGGGCTAAGGAAAATAACTCAAAGCCAGCTTCCATGTGACAGCTTCTTTAGCTGTCCCCTCTGGGTCTTATTTCTATATGTTAAATATCTCCAGTTCCTTCAATATATCTGTAGACAAGGCCAGTCATGGAACCCACTTAATCACCCGCCTCTGCACATGTTCCACTTTGTTAATGGTCTTTGAAGTCTATTGTCCAGCTCTCTAACAAGAACAATTCACTTCAGTGAAACTGGTTTCCTTAGGCAATGTCTGGTCATAGAGTTACCTAGGATCTTGAATAGTTTCTCACTCACAACATGTCAGTTTGTACTTGAACCCTGATCTCTCTAATCCTACAGTCAGTTCTCTATACACTGTGTCACACTGCACACTGAACCAATAAATGTTATTATTGTGGCCTTAATTGAATTCCCTTTTTCTGTGGATTCCTATTGTATTTTTTTTTCCTGGTACACCATGACTTGGTATTCATTTTATGTTGTTCTTAAGATTAGAGGAAGTGTGTATATAGTAGAGAGAGAAATTCTAATAGCTGGTGTGAGAATGGGGACTTTAATGCTCATTCATGTTCACATCTGTCTTTCTAATGAAGAATATAGACAGAATTTCTGATGATACTTGAAGGATTTGTGGAATTTGTATAGGCAAACAAATAGGCATTGCCTGGAAGTGAAGTAGCATGAAAGGGAGAACCGAGGCAGGAATAAATGTGACACAAATGGGTTGACATTTGTCTTTTAACATTTACTGGCTTGGTGACTGGGTGAAACACTTAATCTCCCATTGGTCTTGGTAAATGTTTGAAGATGAAAGTTTTAGAGAAGGTGAGTATCCACTTTGATAGATGGAGTTTCCTTGTCTGGGAGATCCTTTCAGTAATGAAATAAAAGGTCTATTGCCTATCTCTATGAAAGGCTCATAAACCTGGGTTCTCTATCTAAGAAGTCATCCATTCAGTAAATTCTCTTAATTTTACAGGTAAGAGAATTGAGGTCTAGGGAAGTTAAAACACCTTGGCCAAGATCATGCAGGGATTGAGGTTTTTTGTTGGGATTTGAACCTCTGAATCCAGATTCTCTACTTTTTCCATTTGGACTATATTATTATTCTCTAATTATGTTCTTTCCCACAGAGATTGGAAAATTCTTGAGGCAAGCTAGACACCGAGTAATTTATATTTTGCATATCTAATGAACATAGTAATCCATAATCGATACATGCTAATCTGATTGTTAAGAGGTATTGTCAGAAAGAAGACTTGTATTAAGGAAAGTCTCATTAAAAAATGTCATCAGACTTGTGTGTCTAGAAAATAGGTTGGATGATTATAATACAAGGGGTAACTGATCAGTCTGTGCTTGTAATTTTCATGTGATGTCAAGAGATCTAAGAGGAAGATACTTAACATATTGGTTGACTCTGTCTTGTGCCCTCCAAAGCTCCCTTCTCTTTCTTGTCCCTTAAATCTTCCCACCTCTAGCTTAGAGGACATGAATGAGAGAATCACAGAGAAAATTGCTGCATAACTATTGGAAGAAATGCCCACATTAGTGAGATCCCAGATTCATCCAAGTATTGAAACCACAGTTTACCTTGGCACAGCTGGTCACACAGATCTGCCAGTGGTAATTTTGTTATGTTTTGTTTTGTTTTCTCTCTACTTCATTAGTCAGCTAGGCTAGAAGGTAGAATTACTAAAGGAACTAAATATAGCATTAAGGTTAGAAAAGGTTATAACTCTTCTCCAACATTTCATTCTCCATTCCCATGTCATCTCCTTAGAGCATAAAATGGAATTTTCTCTTGTGTTTTTCCTTTCAGTATTTGTAAGCTGAAGCTAAAAATATTACGTGTGCATATGTATACAATTATAAATCACAAATGTATATGTATATAACACATGCACATACACACATACTTGTATGTATACACAAATCTCTATAGATTAGATTAGATATAGATATATAGTTTGGTATTCAAAATCCTTCATAATCTATCCCCCTTTAGTCATCTTACACCTTTATCCCAACATATACTCTTTGATCCAGTAACACTGGCTTCCTGGCTGTTGCAAGAACAAGACACTCCATCTCTTGGTTGCTGGAACATTTCTCTTCGCTGTTCCAACTGCTGACCTTCCTGGCTTCCTTTATATCCTTACTAAATCTTACCATCTACAAGAATCTTTCACCAATCCTTAATTCCAGTGCCTTCTCTCCGTTAATTTTTCCATATTTATCCTGTATATTATTTTGGATATATTTATTTGCATGGTGACTCGCTCATTAGATTGTAAACTCCTTAAGAACACGGACTCTCTTTTGCTTCTTTTTGTACTCCCAGTGCTTAGAAATAAGAAGGACTATAAATGTTTATTTGATTGATTTCTATGTATATTTGCTTTTTTGTTTTGGGGGTAATAGTTGTTACCTGATGCTAATAAGAGCAGACTAAAAACTACCTCAACCTTGGCTTTAAGATACTAAAAGTCTGGTGGGAAAAAAAATAGTACCTATGGAATCTTAGAATTTTGATATCAAACAAGTGCCTTTTTTTTCTTTCTTTTCTTTTTCTTTTTCCTTTACCATGTTTCAGGTCTATGCTTTTAAAATCACATTATGAATCTTTCCTCAGTTTTCAATAAATTATACTATTATATGATCCTTTAGAGATTCATTACTTTTAATTTTGAGTTGAAAAAAGTGAGGGCTTTTTTTTTTTTAATATTTGGTATGGTTTCTCTTTGCTTTGTCATTTGTGTGGATTTGATGTTGTTTATGGGTGGAGTGGGAAAGTTGTTTCTATGTTTATGATTTTTGAGATATTAAGAGGTTTTACCCCTAAACATTCCACCAATAGATAGAACTTAGATTCCTTGACCTAATAGTAGCAGGGACTATTTTATTTCTATCTAGGTATTCCAAAACTATGATATGTAGTAGTCATTCAATAAATTCTTGATTAATCCACTCTAGATTATAAATAATTTGCTATCACTAACCAGAAATGTGTTCCTTTTAAAAGTGAACTGATGGGTGAACAAAATATTACTCATAAGAAGTGATTTTCTATTGCTGAGATGTTTGGGAGGATATATATATAGAGAGAGAGAGAGTAATATTTGCTGGGGAGGACAGTGGCTTTGAAGAAAAGTTTTGTTTTGAAAGAAACCAGGATTTTAAAACTGGAAGAAGAGGGGAGAGTATTTTCTAGGCAGGGAGACAATAAGAGATTCTGTGTGATAAACAAAAAGATTAATTTGGCCATTCTGTAGTGTGGGAAGGAGTGTGATGTATAATGAGCTGAACAAAACTTGCTTTTTTTTTTTCCCCCTTAGGAGTCAGGACAGCACAAAACTGAATGATTGACAGAATGGGAAGGAGAGTTTGAAATGCTAACTAACATGAGTAAAGGGAGTATACCATGTTTTAGAAGGGAAGAGCTCTTGATCCGGATTTGCATCTTGTTTCTGCTACTTATTAACTGACATTTTATGGCCAAGAGATTTAACTTAAGTCTCAGTTTACTCATCTTTAAAATGACTTAGACCAAATTACCTGAGATTCCCCCATTTCTAAATTAATGAGGTATTTTGGCTGTTGTCTTCAAGAAACTTGTTATTGAGCTAAGGGTAAAAGCTAAGGATAAGTAACGATAAATAAATAAATAAGGATAAATCCAATGTAATGAAGCCAGGAGGCCAGTGATATTTAGATGTGAAGAAAGACATGAGTAAAAACACAAGATTGGGAATGAGAATGGTATGTTTATGGGAACAAATCTATATGACTAAAGAGAATCGTTCATTTTGGAGGGCAATGCATTAATGGGAAGATGGAAAAGCCTACTATATATTACTCTATAAATTTAGGATCTTCTATTAAAACTGGAAAGGACCTGAGATTTCATCTAGGGCATTAGTGTTAAATAGAAATGATCTCTTGAGGCTGCATATTATTTGAGAAAATCACAAATTAATATTATCTATGTTGTGTTGTACTTTTTTTTTTTTTTAAACTTTCCCCAATTACATTTTAATCTGGTTCAGGTTACACTCTAGAGTTTTGCTGACCGAATTTGATACCTTTGATCTAGTACAAACTTTTCATTTTGTTGAGCAAACAGAGGGACAGGCCATTAAAATGCCTGAGTCTTTTGTTTTTTTGCTCTAAACTATCCATGTACAGGGTTTGCCATAGAGAGTAAAACTGTATATTTTGGCGGGAAGTCCAGTGTGAAAAGGATGACAATAATATCTGTAGTATTTCAGAATTTAGAGCTGGAAAAGATCTTATATAATTTAGTTCTACATTTTTGTTATAAATGTGGAAACTCAAGCATAGAGATTCTGACATTCCCAAAGTCAGAAAGTTTATCTAGAACAAGTGCTTCTATTTCTTAAGTCATTTAGATGGTATAGTGGAGAGAGAGAGTTTTGGGCCTAAGTAGTCAGAAAACTCAGGTATCCATTCATATAATATTAGCTGTCTGATTAGTCTTATCACTTAGAAACCACTAGACTAAACAAAAGTTCAGCTCAGTTCTAAGCAGCTAACACCTCTGAGGTACATATTATGTAATATATGTTTGTATGTTATATGTGTATAAAACATATATAATCATTAAATTATATGTATGTTATATATATTATATAAATTTTATATACATATATAACACCATATACATATACACACAAATGCAGACACAAACATATGCACTTAAATAACATTTTGTTTTGTTTTAAAGATAAACACTCTATCAATGTAGATCAGCGTGTGTGTGTGTGTGTGTGTGTGTGTGTGTGTGTGTGTGCATGTGTATAAAAGAAAGTTTTGGGGGAACAATACAGTCTGTTTAAGAGTTCAGGAAGACACGTTCAAATATGGTTTTAAAGATTTTATTAGCTGTGGGACCCTTGGCAACTTCTCTTTTAACTAGTTTCTTCAATTGTAAAATGGGAATCATAATAGCACCTGTATCCCAAGGTTGTTGTGAGGATCAAATAAGATAATAATTTTAAAGCACTTAGCACAATGCCTGACAAACATAGTAGGTGTTTTATGCTTCTTCTCCTTCCTCAACTCCTTACCTTTCCCACTCTTGGCTTATCCCTCTTTCACTCCTCTATGTAAAATCAACCCTTTCATTGATACACTATACTTTTAGGGAAATATGGCCTTACTATTTAAAAGTGCATATAAAATATAAAACTGCTACTGTTTTATAGATAGGAAGCATTTGCTTTCATGAGTAGTTAAATATATTGTTACTAAGCTTATGTTATTTATAAGTTTACAAAAAAGTTTGCATTGATAGCATTTCTGACATACTTAAAAGTTCTTTTCTATTTTAACAATCCTCTTTACAATTTTTGTTTGACCTAGTTCTTTTATTAGTAAATAAATTGTTCATCTTTGAGCTTTGCACTAATCAAAATTATTACAACTTAATGATTTGAGTTTATATTATTGAAATTTTACTGTTTGTATGTATGTTGTATGTGTTATATATGTATGTATCAGCTGACATATCAATGTGCCATGGTATAAAGAATACTTTATTTGCAACTGAGACTTGCAAGACTTAGGTTTCAAATTTTTGTAATTTTGATTTAATGTAGTATTTAACCTCATTTATGCCTATTTTTCTTATCTATAAAATTAGGAAGTTAAATATCATGAACCATGATACCAGATTGATTTCAAAATATTTTTACATAAATTATCTCATTTGAGAAGTAGATATTTGATGTAATGGATAGGTAGCTAGTTTTGCCTCTTACATAGACTGTATTGTTCCCCAAAAACTTTCTTGAATTTTAAGTTGTAAAACAACTGCTGATCTACATTGTTGGAGGATCCTTACTTCCAAAACAAATAAACCAAAATGTTATTTAGTACATGTTTATGTCTGGGTTTATATGTATGTACACACACATGTAGTATGTTTGCAAGCTATAGAATATTGAAAAATACTATGTGTGTGTTTTATAAACACACACATATATATATTATAAAATGAATATGTACATAAAAGGTGTAACTGCTTAGAATTGAGCTGAATTTCTGTTAAGTCTGTTGATTTCAAGGTAATAAAACTGGTAAGACAGCTGATACTATGTGAATGGATACCTAATTGAGTTTTCTGACTACTTGTGAGAGAGGGGTCTCATATAATATTATCTAAAGGAACCTCAAAATATTAAATAAAAAGGAAGACTCTAAGAATAGAAGCCCAGCAACTTTTAAATCTGTGTTACAATCTCTTCCTCTTTAATTGTTTCCAATTATTACTCAGGAAAGATGGAGAAAATAAGTAAAAGAAAAGAGAAATGCTATTTTTGAAACAAATTTAAAATGGAAAAAGTTTGTTTAGAGTACTAGTGAGATCTATACACTCAAAACCATTCTTCCCTTCCCTTCCCCCTTTAACTTCTTCTTCTTTTTTTTTTTTTTTTGCCTGGAAAGTGTTACCCTGGTATTTGGAACTCAGAATGTTTTCCCATTGAAATCACAGAATAATGTCATTCTTGGAAACTGTATTAACTAGACATACTAGTTTATTGAATTGTAAAATGGGAATCATAATACAGATTATTAGAAATAAAAATTACAGGTTCAATAGGATGTCCTGGAACATAAACTCCCTTTCCTCTTTTTAACAGTGGGATCTTCCTTCCCTTCTCCTTTGGAGAAAGTACAGCTGTGCACAATTCCTCCACACTTAGAGGGATCTCTGGTTTCCCCAGATCTGTCACTTACCCAGTATCATGAGTGGTGGAGGCCTGCTACTGATCTTATTTCACTCCTACTGTTGGTGGCTGACTTTGATTATTTGAGCCTTAAGAATAAGTTCTTTCCCCTAAACCAGCACCGGATTCTGTTCTACTTTTGAGTGCTAATATTTGAGAGAATACCATTAAGGTGACCCAGTGCTGAAAGGGACTATTACTTTTAGTGAAACACATTATGGGTAGTACAGAGGAATAAAAGGATGACTTTACTGGCTTGAGGGATACAATTTAAATGTGTATTAATGAGGCTTTTTGTAGACTAGCCTAGGAACCAAACCATTGTCAGAAATAAGAGTTTTGACTATTTTCCCCTAAGAAACAGAAGACTTTCTTATAAAATTTGAAACTACTTTTACATCAGGTCAAACCAGCAAGCATTAATTAATCACCTGCTGCATTCTAGGCACTGTACTAAGTGCTATGAATATAAGGATGATTTTAAATATAAATTTTAAACATAATAATTCTATATATATTTATATATACTCCCTATATAAAAAAATCAACACAGTTCGTCATTAAAAAGTCTAAAAACAGGTGCAATATGGAATATCTATGTTCCTCTCACCTTCTGGAAGGGATGAATTGTGTTTTCTCATATATCTTCAATTGATTCCTGCTTGGTTTTTATAATTTTGTTAACATCCACTTTAGATTGTTGTTGTTGTTGTTGTTGTTGTGCAGTTCTTTCCACTTATATTGTTACATTGTTGTAGTTACTCTATTTATTGTTTGCTTGGCTCTGCTTCATTTTGTTTCAATTCATATAGATCTTTTCATCTTTTCTTTGTGTTCAGCACATACATCATTTTTTGTTCCACAATAATATTACATTACATTTATGTACCACAGTTTGTTTAGCTATTCCTCTGCTGATTTTGTTTCAATTTTTAGGTATCTCAAAAAGTGCTAGTACAAATATTTTGGTCTATATGGGTGTTTTCTTTTTATTGATGGTTTCCTTGGGGTATAAGCCCCAATAATAGTCTCTGGTTCAAAGAGATTTCAAATAGTTTAAATAAAAGTACTCATTTTATTTGCTTACTTCTAAATTGCTTTCTAAAACGATTATACCATTTCATGGTATTGACAGCAGTCAATTACTGACAGCAGTGAATTACTGGGCCTATCATTCCAAATTCCCTCCAACATTTTTTATTCCCTTTCAGAAGTCATTTTTCCCAATTTGCCAATCCCAGGATTGTTTGGCTTTTCATTTCTTTTATTAGGGAAGCATTCTTTCAGGTATTTGTAAATCCTTTCCTGTTCATCTTTTGAGAATTATTTGTTCATATCCTTTGACCATTTATCTATTGGAGAATGATAGTTACACACATAAAACTTTCTTATCAGAGGAATTTGATGCAAAGGTTTTTTTTTGTCCTCATTGGTTTCTTCCTATGCTCAGTGTATTAATGTCTGTGTGGAAGCTTTTCAGTTTGAAGTAATTGGAAGTTATGTTTTATCATATGTAATTGCATCTATCTCTTGTTTAAGATTTCATCTCCTATCCATAACTCTGACAAGTAGTTAACATATTTCTTTTCTAATTTTTTTATGGCGTTAAGCTTAATTTTAAGGTCACCTATTTATTTAGCATATATTATGGAATGTGATGTAAGTTATTGGTCAAAGCCTAATTTCTGTTAGACTACATTTCAGTTTTTGTAGAAGTTTTCATTATATGTGCAGTTTTTTCTAAGGAAATTTGTATTTTCCATTTTATCAAACATTGGGTTATTGAATTAAGTTGTTTCTGATTCTCCCTTGTCTAGTCTGTTTCATTTTGTCTCTTTTTTTAACCAGTGCGAAATGGTTATGGTGACTTCTGCCTTGTAATATAGTTTGGGGTCTGAAATGCTTTTCTAACATTTTCCCTACTTCTTTTCACATTTCCCTTGATATCCTAGATTTGTTTTTCCAGATTAATTTTAATATTATTTTATCAAGTTCTGTAAAATAACACCTTGATAATTTTATGACAAAATTACTTTTTTGACAAAATATGGCTTTAAAAGCATAAATAATTTTGGGTCATATTATCATTTTTATTATATTCCATATGTGTGTGTGTGTGCGCGCGTGTGCATACCATATTGCTATGGCCTACCCATAAGCATTGAATATTCCTCCAGCTATAAGTTGCCTTTTTTTTTTTTTTTTTTTTTAAAGGGAATACATTGTAATTCATTCTGTATAAGTCTTTTTGTGTGCTTTGGTAAGTTGGTCCCTAGATGTGTTATGCCTTTTATAGTTATTTGGAATGAGATTTCCCTTTCTATTATTGCTTCTTATTTTTTATCATAAAGAAATGTTGCTAATTTTTGAGAATTTGTTTCAGCCTTTCCTGAAACTTGTCTTAACTAGTATCTTTGGTGATTCTCTAAAAATTGTCAAGAAAATCATCACATCATGAACAATTAGGAGGGTTTTAATCTTATCCTTCACCTCTCTTTATTCTGTTTATTTCTTTTGTCTAACTGTTTTTTTTAGGATTCCCACAACCATATCAAATAATAGTACTTGTGTATTTGTTGGGAAAGGTTCTATTGCATCTCCATTACATGTGATGATTACTTGCTTTTGATTTTAGATAGATACTTTTATGATATTAATAAAAAGGTCCTTCTGCATTCAGGTTTTTTTAACCAAAAAACTTTTGTCAAAGGCTTTCCCCCCATATCTGTTGTTATTATAGTCATGTAGTTTTGATGTTTGGCTTTTAATATAATTAATTTAATTGATAATTTTTTAAATATTGTACTATTCTTGCATTGTTGGTAGATATGTTACCAGGATTTTTGTTTAATGCTTTTGAGTAAATGTCATTAGGGATATTGATCTATAGTTTTTGTGTGTTTCATCTTTCTCTACTTTAGGTATTAGGAGTATATTTGTCTCATAAAAGGATTTTGGTAAGGTGTTTGATAAAATTTTTGTGAATAATTTGTTAAATATAGATACTAACTGTTTTCTAAAAGTTTGATACAATTCTCCTGTGAATTTCTAGGGTTAAAGAGCTTTTTTTCTTTAGTAGTTTCTCTACAGAGAGATTTATGTCCTTTTCTAAGCTTGGGTTATTTAAGATCTATGTTTTGGCTTGGGCTGTGGGGTTTTGTTGCAAGCTCTTACAGCTGTGTCTAATCTGTGGGTCTTCCAGTGAATCTTTGCTGCTGCTAGATTGGGATGTGGAGGAGGGGTATTAAGTGAACTCATTCATGGTCAGTGAGCACAAAATTATGTTAGTTTTTCTTAAAATTCTTAGGGGGGATTCTGGTTGTTTTTAGATCACAGAGATAGCTGAAATTTCTTTATCTTTAGTGCATAATTTCTATTTTGTAGAGGTTTCAGAGGTTGAGGAGACTCAGAGAAAATGTCTAGTTTTCCATTTTGTTCACACAATCTGTTTAATATTTTGTTGGCAAACATATCATCAGATCTGAAAACTTTTAATTCTTTTATTACCTTTTTTCTAAATTACCTTGGTAGAACTCACAAAATTTTACAGTTTCAGAACTGGACAGATCCTTAGGGATCATCAATTTGACATCTTACAGATGAACAAAAATAGACTCAGGAGGGTTGTGGGTTGCTAATGATTTATTGTTAGTTAATGAAAGAACCTGAATGAAAATTTAGGTCTTTCTTTTGGCTTCTAAGTCAGTGTTGGTTTTTCCATTATTCCAAATTGTAGAGCCAATACCATTTGTATGGTATATTGAATTAACATATAAGAATGTCTTAGAGTTGTTCCTCTAAAATCTATATGCAGAGATTTTGAGCAGTATTATCCACTTGTCACATATTACTTTCTTTGTGGATAATAATTTTCCACCACCTGTTTTCCCCCTATTCTTTGGATTAATCACTTACTGGTACTATAAGAACATACTATTAATTCTAATACCTGAGTCTTTGATTCCCATTTTTTTTCAACTCTATCTCACCCATATCCCAGTTGAAATCCTGACCACTTTTGGAATTCCCATTACATAGTAAACAAAGTAGCCTTCATTCTGGATCACTCTTACATTCCTTCCATTCACTAGTCCTTTTTGACATCTGGCTTCATGCTGATGAAACTGCATTCCTGGCTATTTTTTTCTAGCATTGACTATACATTTCACTCAATCCCACTCAAAACAAGGTACTCCTTGTTCCTTGTTCCCTGTTCCACTTTCAGACCATCCCTTTTTTGAAATCACTTATCTCTCTCTCCTCCTTGGAAGTTCCTATTATTAAAATTTTTTACCAGATCTAAATCATGGTGGCTATTGTGTCATAGCCCCCAAGTCATTCTATGTCCTTTCTCAAGAAACTTAGCACCTTGCTTGCTTTTTTATCTCCCTGCCCTCAATTCTTACACTAGAGAACTTCAATAATGTATATGTATGTATGTATGTGTATATATATATACACACACACACACATATACTCCTTCAAATTATTCTGACCTTCCTATTCTTCAGTTTCCTTAAATTTCTCAGTCACACATAGGTATAGCCACATCATAGACTTTATTTAAACATGTTTTATTTCCTTAAATAATAACAAGGAAAAGAAACAGAACTTCAGCATTCCTCAGTATGGCCATCATCTCTTGTTATTCCTTCTTTCCCTATATCTTATCCTTTCTAAACTTATACCTCCTAAACCTTTATCTTTACCTTAATAAGTTCATTTCTGAATATAGTTTACATATACCTCTACTCTAACTATAGTTTTCTCCTTTTTTAATCTGACCTATCCTATCCTTATACTCTTTGTCCCTCTCTGCCCTATAGAGACTAAATCCCTTACCAAATCTCAGCTCTATTTACCTCCTCCATTCCTACTCCCATGTAGCTCAATAGTACTGAAGAATATAACCAAGATGAATGGTTATTATATTAAAAATTTATCTGATCCAAATTCAGATGTGCCCTCACTGAAACAAGGCCACCCTTTTATTCCTCTCCATTTGATTTTCCTATTTCATTGGCCACAGCAACTGTGTTGGACCTTCTCTTTCTTCCTCAATTATCCCAATCTGTTCCTTTCTTACTTTCAGCTGAGGGCATGGTCATTTAATGTGAGCCCCCTTCTTTTTTCTATTTCAAAATGTCTTATTATTCTCACTCTCATCATGGATTTTTCTCCTTTCCCTGTCTATAACAAAGGAGGTTGCTCTTCTTGCCTGCTTCAAAACTTCCATGTGCCCTTTATCTCCTCCCCTCTTATTGTTTGTGTCTGACTGAAACCTTATTCTCTGAAAAATCTTCAACCTTTCTCTATTAATTCCTTTTCTGCTATATTCTGCTCAAGTCTGACTTATCAGTACACTTTACATAAGATTCAGCCATCCACTTAAGTTATCATCTGGTATCTCACTTTGTACTGGACTAAACTCCCAGGAAAATAATCACAATAAAACTTTCTACTTAACTCCATCTCCTTTATTCTAGTTCCTCAATCCTTTGAACTCTGGCTTCTAACCTCATTACTCAATTGAAACTTCTCTCTCTAGAGCAGCCAAAAGCTGTCTTAATTGACAAATCTGATTACCTGTTTTCAGACTTCATCCTTTTCATTTTATCAGCTACATTTGATATTATTGACCAGGTTTCCTCCATATTCTTTTTTTCCCTCTGGGTTTTAGTGATAATGTTCTTTCCTATTTCTCTAACAGCTCTTTTTCATTCCCTTGGTTGGGAATATTTTACCCCTCAGCTGTAAGTTACTCAAATTCATTATGAACCCCTTTTTCTCCCTGCTGTTTCTCATAGTGGACTCATCACCTCCTATAGGTCTCATCATCTTGGTGCAAATGACTACTAGATCTATATAACCAACATTTTTGTTGAGGACAGGTCTCGATTCACTGTATATTTTATGTATGTAGGTAGGTAAGAGCCCATCTGCCCAAATATATATTCTCTCACTGACCTACCAGAGTCCAGGCCCTTGTCAGGTATCTTGAAAGGTTAAGGTTACTTCTTTGATAATCAAAATGACATTAAAGCCATTGTCTCCAGAAGACAGATTCATCAGAAGAGAGAACGGTTTTATTGCATCCTTCTTTCATTAGTATTGTCAGATTCTTTGTTTATTGCCTGCAAGAGTATGGCCTAGTTATGAGGGGACAGATAAATCTCATTTGGGGTTAGAGTGGGGTGTGGCTACAAAGCCTTGTGTGATGAGTCAGGATAACAGGAGAGAGTAGGGTGCTTAAATTGGGTATCTCAGTCAAAACCTTGGAACTTTAGATAGCAACTTCGGGAAAATTGCTAGGAAATGGATTCACTATAGAATAAGGCAATGGAAAACAGAATTTTCAGTTTTGCTTGAAGGTAGACTTGGAGAAAGACACATTATAATGATCAGCAGTCACTGGGAAACAGTTAAAAAAACAAACAAAAAACCAAACAAACTGCAAACATTGATATTGATGTACTTGAGCAAATTCTCAGATTCTTAATAATGAGAATTTCACAACTGATCAGAAGATTCAAAAAGCTAATAGTCATAGTAGGAAAGTATTATTCCTTCTGAGTCTGAAATAATTGAAACAACTTTGCCTTTCTTCTCCTTATAATAACTCCATTGCAACACAGTTGTGCCACCCTCTTTTGATTATTTAAGGATCCAATATGTAAGAGATGACTGTGATTTGAACTAGATTGGCTTTTGTCCCTTCTCCTGAGTCATAATTTATCCTCCCATGATTGTTCTAAGGAGCAGCTGATAATTCTTTTGCACACAACCCCATTCTCTAGTGTACTCAACACTTCCAGACACACTTGAAGCAGTTGTGCCCATCTGCCATAGAACAGCTGGTAGTAGCAAGTGTTGGAAAAACAAGGCAGCTGTCACCTGCTCTCAAGTTCACTTTTTTATCTTTGAAATGCATTGTATTTGAACTGATTTGAGAATTAAATGACTACCTTCCTTGAAAGCTGTGAGCAAATAAGAAATGAAATTTTAAAAAATATTGTAAAGTATATATATAGAGATCAAAAAATTAAAAATCTTGATTCAGTTCTCCTTGAGTAACCCTTTGATTATAACTCCTTATCACCTTCCATGTTGTAGATTAGTGATTCTTTCCAGAGCTCTGTGTGTGTTGTTTGAGGAATGTTACCATTTCACTTCAAAATAATTATACAAATGTATACAATCGTGCATATGGTTTAATAGAACTAACTGTTGCTTCATCAACATTGTTCCTACCTCCTGTGATGCAGTTTGCAATCCAATCATGCTTCTCATGACTTTTCTATGTCCTCCTTCAATCTTTCACAGGGTATCCCTACAACATTCTAATGACCTCTTTTTAAGCCCCTTGATTTATGGGTAGATAACAATGTACATACAGATAAATAAATACAAAGTAATTTGCTATAGGTTGGGGTAGGCTTGTGGGGAATCATAAAGGATGGCTTGAATTGGTTATTGAACTAGGAATAACAAGAAGAAAAAATATGTAGAATAGAGAATACTAGGCAAAAAGGGCAGCTTGGACAAAGGCTTGGAGGTGAAAGATAGAATTCAATGTTGTGGAACTGTAAGTAGACTATTTTGATTGAAGACCTTTAAATGCCCAAACCAAGGGATTTCTAGTTTATCTTAGAGGCTCTAGGGAATCACATAAGAGGATGACATAATTGGTTAGGCTAGTGATTTAAGAATATTAGTTTTGTAAAAGATGAATTGGAGAGGGAGAAATTTGGCTAGAACTGTGGTGGTGACCATGAGAGTGGAGAGGAGATAAACATGAGAAATTTGTGGAGGTAGAACCAGTAAGACCCAACCAATTGACTGGATATGAGAAGTAAGAGAGAACAGACAGTTGTATGACTGAAGTTTGGAACCTTGGTGACTGGAAACATGGTAGTGCATTTATCATATGCAAGGAAGTTAGAAGGGTAGATTTTGTGAGGAAAGTAATGAATACTGTTTTGGATGTATTGAGTTAGGACATCCAGGTTGGAATAATTTGGGACTAGTGCTCAGAATAGAGATTAGGGTTATGTAGATTTTGGAATCATCTGCCCAGAATCATGGAAACTGATGAGATCTCTTGGAGAGTATAGAAAGAAAAGTGGGCTTAGGATCTTTTTTTTAGGATGCAAAAAAGAGCCAGGACATAGATGATGGATGATACAGAATAGAGTATTGAGAAGTCATGATTGAATCTGAAGAAGGAAAAGCAATTGAAACTGGTATCATGAAAGCCCAAAGAAGAGAGAATTAAGGAAAAGAAGGTGCTTATTAGTGTTAGATATCATACAGAGGTCAGAAATCAATAAGATGTTCCATTAGCAATTAAGAGATTTGATAATTAACTTGGAATAGACCAGTTTGGAAACCAGATTATAAAGATTTGAGAAGTGATGGCTGAAAAATTGGAGATAAGAAATGTATATTACTTTTTCCCTAAGAATTTGGCAGTGAAGAATGATAATTATTGTAGAATTGTTGGAGAGGGGATGGCAGTGCTGAATGAAAATTTCAGCACTTTTTTATGGGTAGACAACACCTGTCAATCCAATTTAGTGTGCATTTACTAAATATCTGAAATGTGACAGGTAAATAAATAGGTGCAGAATGCTGCACAAAGACAAAAATTGAATAATCCCTTGCCCACCATTATCCTGCAAAAACTGGGTGGATGGGGTGGGGGGAGCAATGTACATACAGAGAAGTAAATTGTGACAGTCTAGATTGCTTGCCAGAAGACTTTTGTGTTAAAAAGACGCATTTTTATTTTAAGGAAACTTTTGAGTCATTGAATGCATAATAGACATTTTATAAATGTAAATAAACTCACTTTCTTCCTCCATTTCTAAGCTCTATTTTCTTGTGATCAAACACTATATAAACACACACACACACACACACACACACACACACACACGAGAATTTATAAAAATAGGAATATTATATTCTACAATTAGTACATATTTTTAATGTTCTAAGATCATTTGCATTAAATATAATGTATATTATGGTTCATTGCCATGGAAAGGAACTTTCTGTCCTGTAACATTGATTCAGGAGTTGCTATATAGATATAATAGTTTTGTTTTGTTTGAACACAGTATTCCAGATGATAAACTTAAGTAATGGGAGAGTTCTACTCCCCTTTTCTCCCCAGCTTCTTTTCCATTTAAAGAAAGGGTTGGGAATACCTTAGACGAAAAATCTTTCCTATTAACAGCATGGGGTTAATGGAAAAAATGATAGATTTGGATGTAAGAGAGACTCACTTAATGTGTGACAAACTCAGTGACAAACGAAGATAAGTATATACAGTTATTTATTTCACAGTTGTTGTGACCATCACTTCAGATAATGTATATTTAAAGCACTTTGAAATATAGAAAATACAAAGATGTCCCTTGTAATTCTCTTTTAGACCTCTTTTTTCTTCTCCCTCAATATTGTTTCATTTGGCAATTTTATTAGTTTCTATGGCTTCAACCACCATCTCAACACTGATGATTCTTAAACATACCCATCCTTCCCTAACTTTTCTGCTGACCTATAGTTCCAAATTTTCAGTTTTCTTCCAAATATCTCAAACTGGATGACTAACAGACATTTAAACTCATCTAAAACTGAACTTTTACCTTTCCAATTATCTCTCCTGGTCTATTATTGCAGGAGGCAACACTATCCTCTCATTTGCTCAAATTCACACACCCTCTCTTTTCCCCCAGATCCAATCTATTGCCATGAATTGTCAATTTCACTTTCAGACATTTCTCAGATATGCCCCCTTTGTTACTGCCATTGTTCTAGTGCAGACCTTTTATCACCACACCTGCATTAAAACTATAGTGGCTGGGAGGTCTACTTGTCCCAAGTTTCCCAGATCTAATCCATCCTCCATTCATTCACCAAAGTGTTTTTCCTAAACGGCTTATTTAACCACATCACCTCCTGTATTCAATAAACCCAGTGATTCTGAGCTCCTTGAGAATAGGGATTATCCTTTGCCTCTTTTTTGTGCTCTACCCTCCAACTCTTTAATAAGAAGGGAATGGGGCTGAGGGAGTTGGAAAGATAGTGAGTATTCAAAATGGAGTTAAACTGCATGATGAGATTTCCAATGATCAGTTTATCCTGAGGGACCCATCACGTTCATTGGATTGGATGTTTTTTTGGCTGATCTGATGGATGTGAGATGGAACCTCAAAATGATTTTAATTTGCATTTCTTTAATTATTAGTGATTCAGAGTATTTAAATAAAATGTGTTTCATCATAGCTTGGATTTTTTCCTTTGAAATTATCTGTTCATGCTCTTTGACTTTGTATTTTGAGAATAGCTTGGATTTTTTCCTTTGAAAATATCTGTTCATGCTCTTTGACTTTGTATTTTGAGAAATTGCTCTTAGTCTTATCAATTTGAATCTATTCTTCTATGGAATAAATGTGGATGTTCTTTTTATCTTGCTACTTGATGACTCCCTGTCTATGACATGAATGAATGAATGAACAAATCCTATTTGTTAAATGCTTACTACATGCAAAAAACTGTTCAGTGCTGGGGATAGAAATAGAAAAATAAGGAAGTCTTTGCTTTAAGGAGCTCACATTTCAATGAGTGAGACAACATATATAGAGAATTTCAGCTGCTATTCTGAAGCAGCAAAGTTGATGGTAATCATTTTCACTGATACAAGTCACATGAATTTCTAATAAATCTTTTTATTAATTCAAGAACTTTAGTGGTGAGAACTTTAGGAAGTGTTACTATTCCTTTTCCTGTCACTTTCAGTTTTACTGATGTGTTTTATTTTTACATTACATATATTTATAGATTGCTCTCTTTTTGTGAGGCATCTCTATAAAACTAGTAATACAAAGACTTCATTTGAAAGTGAATACAAAATTTCACATCTGTACCACTTCTCTATTTTCTCTTCCTTAAGTCATTGAAAAAAGAAAAAATTCTTAACAATTATGATTAATCAAGCAAAACAATTTCATCCAATGTCTGTATGCAAAAATATGTCTCATTCTGACTCTACTCTCCTACCCACCAGCTCTAAAATGGATAGCATGTTTCATCATTGGTCCTCTGATATCATAAATGTTAATTATATTAATCATAGTTTTTATTAACAAAGTTGCTTGTTTTTTTAATGGGCTTGTAGTATAAGTTGTTTTCCTGGTTCTGTGTATTGTCATTGAAAATTTTCATTTTTATAATATTGATGTTTTAAATTCTTCTGGTTTTGCTCACTTCATTTTATATCATTTCATGTAACTCTTTCCAGAGCATTGCTATCCCCAAATTCTTGGGATTCATTTCCTGGGCTGTCTCATCAGGATCTGAGGAAAATGGTGGTCAAGGAGGTGATGGTAGATTTGTTTATAACATACTGCCTGCCTCATTTCTCTGCCTCTGAGGGCCTTACCACTTCAGTGGCTGGCTTGCCTTCTCTTTGAGTGGTGGGAATTATTTCCCTGGTTTGTAGGGCTTCACTGGAGACAGGACTGGTGATGGGAGGGTTGCTGTCCCTTAGGGGGCTTCCATTGTTTAATTGAATCAGATCTTTGTGACCCTATTTGGGGTTTCTTGGCAAAGACACTGGAATATTTGCCATTTTCTTCTTTAGTAGATTAAGGCAAATAAAGGTTAAATGATTTGCCAGGGCCACACAGCTAGTGAGTAATGGAGGCCAGTCTTTCTCCCCAGAGAGTCTACTAAAAAGTTATTAGAAACAATCCACACCTTTAGCAAAGTTGCAGGATACAAAATAAACCCACATAAGTCATCAGCATTCTTATACATCACTAACAAAACCCAACAGTTAGAGTTACAAAGAGAAATTCCATTTAAAGTAACTACTGATTGTATAAAATATTTAGGAATCTATCTGCCAAGGGAAAATCAGAAACTTTATGAGCAAAACTACAAAACACTTTCCACACAAATTAAGTCTGATCTAACCAACTGGAAAAATATTAAATGCTCTTGGATTGGGCGAGTAAATATAATAAAGATGACAATATCACCTAAACTAATCTATTTATTTAGCGCTATACCAATCAGACTCTCAAAAAACTACTTTGATGACCTAGAAAAAATAACAACAAAGTTCATATGGAAAAACAAAAGGTCAAGAATTTCAAGGGAATTAATGGGAAAAAAAAATCAAATGAAGGTGGTTTAGCTGTATCAGATCTAAAATTATATTATAAAGCAGCAGTTACTAAAACCATCTGGTATTGGCTAAGAAATAGACTAGTTGATCAATGGAATAGGTTAGGTTCAAAGGACAAAACAGGCAATAACTTTAATAATCTAGTGTTTGACAAACCCAAAGACCCCAGGTTTTGGGATAAGAACGCAGTATTTGACAAAAATTGCTGGGAAAATTGTAAATTAGTATGGCAGAAACTAGCCATTGACCCACACAACATCGTACACCAAGATAAGGTCAAAATGGGTTCATGACCTAGGCATAAAGAATGAGATTATAAATAAATTGGAAGAGTATAGGATATTTTACCTGTGGAAGAGGGAGGAATTTATGACCAAGAAGAACTAGAGATCACTATTGACCACAAAATAGAAAATTTTGATATCAAATTGAAAAGTTTTTGTACAAACAAAACAAATGCAGACAAGATTAGAAGGGAAACAATAAACTGGGAAAACATTTTTACAGTCAAAGGTTCTGATAAAGGCCTCATTTCCAAAATATATAGAGAACTGACTCTTAATTTATAAGAAATCAAGCCATTCTCCAATTGATAAATGGTCAAAGGATATGAACAAACAATTCTCAGATGAAGAAATTAAAACTATTTATAGCCATATGAAAATATGCTCCAAATCATTATTAATCAGAGAAATGCAAATTAAGACAACTCTGAGATACCTCTACATATCTGTCAGATTGTCTAGAATGACAGGGAAAGACAATGTGGAATGTTGGAGGGGATGTGGGAAAACAGGGACACTGATACATTGTTGGTGGAATTGTGAACACACCCAGCCATTCTGGAGAGCAATTTGGAACTATGCTCAAAAAGTTATCAAACTGTGCATACCCTTTGATCCAGCAGTGTTTCTACTGGGCATATACCCCAAAGAGATACTAAAGAAGGGAAAAGGACCTGTATGTGCCAAAATGTTTGTGGCAGCCCTGTTTGTAGTGGCTAGAAGCTGGAAAATGAATGGATGCCCTTCAATTGGAGAATGATTGAGTAAATTGTGGTATATGAATGATATGGAATATTATTGTTCTGTAAGAAGTGACCAGCAGGATGAATACAGAGAGGACTGGCGAGACTTACATGAACTGATGCTAAGTGAAATGAGCAGAACCAGGAGATCATTATATACCTCAACAATGATACTGTTTGAGGATGTATTCTGATGGAAGTGGATCTCTTCGATAAAGAGAGCTAATTCAGTTTCAATTGATCAAGGATGGACAGAAGCAGCTACACTCAAAGAAAGAACACTGGGAAATGAATATAAACTGCTTGCATTTCTGTTTTTCTTCTCGGGTTATTTATACCTTCTTAATCCAATTCTCCCTGTGCAACAAGAGAACTGTTGGGTTCTGCACACATATATTGTATCTAGGATATACTGTAACCTATTTAACATATAAAGGACTGCTTGCCATCTGGGGGAGGGGGTGGAGGGAGGGAGGGGAAAAATCGGAACAGAAGTGAGTGCAAGGGATAATGTTGTAAAAAATTATCCTGGCATGAGTTCTATCAATAAAAAGTTAAAAAAAAATGAATTGGTCTTTCTGACTTCAGGTCAAGCGTTTTCTCCACTGAACCACCTAGTTGCCTTGATGCTCCTCCAGTATCATCTTTCTGTTGTTTAGAGTTGGTCAGCATTGTTGGAAGTGATGAGGAACATGGACCACATCTCCTTAATTTCCTCCTTTCCAAGTGATTTAGGGGACACTGCCATTTCCAAGGTTCTTGGGCCTATCGGGATCTGAGTAGTAATTGTCAAGATGTTGGTCATAGTTTGGTTTGCTTGGAGCATGTTACTTTCTTTCCAACTTCAGAGTGAGGGAAGCCAGCCAATCACTTCATTTTTGTGAGACCTTCCCCTTCTCCATCCTAAAGAAATTCATGATTCTGGCCTTTTTAATGTAAGTGGGATGGTTGGCCCATATCATTGGTTGATAGGTGGGTTGCCCTGCTGGATATGCTCAGCCCTATTGGATATGCTGAGCATATCCAAGCCCTATTATGGAGTTAGTTGTCCACTAATAAGCTGCTCTAGTGTTGGAGGTATTCTAGCTTGCCCCAGTGTAAGCACACTCCCCTAATTTTGGAGGTTTCTGGCTCTCAGATCATGGTGTATTATCCTGATGGAGGAGATTGGATTCCAGATATTCATACTCAAATTAGGAACAATCTCAAAAGCAGAGCTTTAGCTACACAACAGGCCCTCAGTAGAACAGTCATTAAACCTTTATATTCTTACTGCTGTGTTTGAAACCATTTCATGGAGGTAATTATCTCCATTTTTATTGGCTTTGCCTCCCTTTGCCATGATTCCAGCATTTGGGTTTTCCTAAAGCTTCAAGACTTCCCTTCTGTCAGTTGGAATATATCAGATAAAGATCTGCTATTTTCAGTTTATTGTAGCTGATCTGATTCTTCTGTAGAGTCGCTTTAATAGATTGGAACATCTTCAGAATTTGAAAGTCATGGTGGTATATATTATTGAACTTGCCTTCAGCAGAGATTCTTCATTTGACTCTTGATCTGACACTCAGTAGTTATGTGACCACAGAGAAGTCACAACCTCTTGAAGGCTGTTAGTAAAATGGAGATAAAAATACCTGAGGAACTTTTCTTACAGGATGGTTGTGGGAATCCATTTAGGTCATGTATGTAAAGAACATTGCAAACCTTAGTATTTTTTAAAGCATCCGTTATAATTATTAGTGTTAGGATTAGAATTCTTATTACTATTATTATTCTGCCTGGGATGTGCATATGCTTCCTATTCTTCCTGTGTTGCCATTCCTCTCCCCCCCCCCCCCCCCCCCACACACACACTTGTTTTGGCCAAAGGTTACATGCCCTTTTTCCTTTGTAACTTTTCAGAGTACCTAAGGCACAAGTGTTCTGTTCCTTGTGGCTGCTGCATAAATAGTATGGATAAGTTAACAGCTTGTCCAGCTATATTCTTTTTTTTAAAAGAAGTTTCAGAATTAAAAGATGTTTAAGCAAATGGTATGCTTTCAAATTGACCCACATTAGAAAGATAATTCAAGTATTTATGTTGGACCTAAAAGCCATATCAATGAAGATTGACAGCTAATCTTAAAATTTAGCTTTACAATGTCATATTTTATTTGTTAGAGAGACAGCTTGATGTTAAGGAATACTGAGCTTGGAGTCAAGGGTAATCTGAGTTTGAATTCTGCCTTTGACACTGTGAAATCATGGGCAATAATCTCTCATTTTTCTTGTAAAATGAAGATAATTGTCTCATAAGACTATTGGAAAAGTGAAAAAGACTTTTACAAATCTTAAAAATGCTTTGTAAATGTCAGTTATTTAAAAAAATTATTTAAAATAAATAGAAGGTAGAAAAAAATTAAATAAAAACAGAAAAAGAAAAAAGATTAAAAAAAAGATAAAAACATGTTCATGTGCACAACAGGAGCTAATAGAGAATTCAAAATATGTAACAATAAATTTCCATTTTAAGAAAGCATACATAATAATAGAACACACTGTATTCAGTTATTTTTTAACATCTTTGCTTTCTTGTAGATTTTCTTTTGTTCTCTGTTGTGCAGTTTACTTTATTCTTCTCCCCCCCACCTTTTCTCTTGCTACCCACCTCTCCCAAGTAGAGTACAGTGAAGTGTTGATATATTTATGTTTACAAACACACACAGACATATATATGTATATAGATTTGTATATACAGAAACAGACAGCTGTACATATAGATGTGCATATACAGAAACATAGACAGATGTACACATATACTTATATATAAATACACATATGTATATCATTTCCTAGCCCTGCTCTTCTACCTTGCTATTATTTAATCTCTTCCCTTGCCCCACAAAGTATCCCTCTCGTATCTTTCCCCCTCAATTTTTCTCTCCTTCTTTATCTTTTTCATTAATCTATACGATTTCATCTTATCCTATCCCCTCCCCCTTTTATTTATGCTTCCTATTCTTCCTGTGTTGCCAATTTTTTTCCTATTAGATTATAAATATACTTGTTTTGTGCAAAGGTTACATCTCCTGTTTCTTTTGTAACTCACTAGAGAGTATCTAATACACAATCAGAAATATATAGTATTCCAGGACTTGTAGTGTTTTATTGTAGCTGCTGATAGGTCTTGTGGGATTCTAATTGTAGTTCCAGCCTATCTGAATTATTTTTTGTTTGTTTTTGTCGTTGTCATTTCTTGTAAAATTTTATCTTTTATCTGAGGGTTTTAATATTTAGCAATGATGTTCTTATTTTTCAATTTGTTCCCTTCCCTCTTTTTCTTTCACTTCAGGAAAATTTTCCTTAATTATTTCTTGTATTATTGTATCAATGTTCATTTTTTGGTCATAATTTTCCATATAGTCCAATATTTTCAATATTCCAGTAGTCCAATTAATTCTTTTGTTTTCTCTTCTTGATCTGTCCTTTAGATTTGTTTTTCTTATGAGATGACTTATTCCTTCCTTCCTCTCTCTCTCTCTCTCTCTCTCTCTCTCTCCCCCCCTTCCTTCCTTCCTTCCTTCCTTCCTTCCTTCCTTCCTTCCTTCCTTCCTTCCTTTTCCTTTTCCTTTTCCTTTTCCTTTTCCTTTTCCTTTTCCTTTTCCTTTTCCTTTTCCTTTTCCTTTCTTTTATTCTGGAGCTCCACCCGCCTGAGTGGCCACCATCAGCAGCTTCCCTACCCCACTGCTTCATACTCACAGGGGCTGTGCTGCTTCCTTCTTACTCAGGGCTGCATCTCAGCCTAGCATTCCTTAGGAGGGGTTCCCTTCCCTTCATCTTCTGGAACTCAGACCCCTGACTCTAGCGGTGGTCTGGGAGGTTAAAGTTCCTGTGATTACGGTTGAGGCTATATTTGAACCCAATTAGCCCCAGGCTTCCCTGCTAGCTGTTTCAGTGGAGCTAGCCTTGAAGGTGTTTACACTTCACTCCAGCCAGATCTCTGTCCTGGAGTCTTTCTTCCAATCTTTTTCCAAGTTGTTGCGGGAAGACCTCTGTATTATTCCAAGTTTTATTTGTTTTTCACCAGTCTGTGTTTGCCCTGAGGCAGTTTTGTTTGTGGGGGAAATCTGGAGACTTTAGAATTTTCTGAACTACTCTGCTATATTCCTGTAATTCTCTCCTAGTTATTTTTTAAGGGACATCATAGATCAGATTGATTTAGGAAATTATATTGCTTATAGATCACAGAAAGTTAAACCTGGAAGACACTTGGGAAGTAATCCAAACCATTCTCTCAGTTCTACACATGAAGAAATAGATTCAGAATGGGTGATTTTATACATAATAGCTAATATTTTTACACTTTTGTAAAATACTTTACATCTTGAACTGTATGTTTTGCAAAAAAAAAAATGACTTGCAAAACCGAACTCATCTCCACCCCATTATCATTGGCTTCTTAGTCTTACTCAGCCCCTATATCCAATCTTTTGATAAATCCCATTATTTCTCTTTTATCAATATCTCTGGATTATGCCCCTTTATTTCCTCTGACATAGCCACAATCCATGGTACTCTCAATACCTTATTTCTGAATTATTGCAATAGCATGCTAATTGTTCTTTCTGCCTCATTCCATCTTTCACTTATCTGTCAAATACTTTTTAAAAAATTAATAGTATTTTTTCCAATTACATGTAAAGATGGGTTCCCAAATTCACCTTTGTAAGTTTTTGAACTACAGTTCTCTCACTTCCTCCTCTTCTTCCCCCTTTCCTATGACAGCAAGCAATCTAATATAGACTATACATGTACACTCATGTTAAACATATTTCCATATTAATCATATTGTGAAAAAAAGAATCAGAACAAAAGGTAAAAAACATGAGAAAGAAAAAAAAAACAAAAAAGTAAATATTGAGTCTCCATTTGTATTCAGACTTCATAGTTCTTTCTCTCAGCATTTTCCAACATGAGTCCCTTGAAATTGCCTTGGATCGTTGTATTGCTGCTAAGAGCTAAGCCTCTCATAATTTATCATTGCATAAGGTTGCTGCTGTATACAGTATTCTCCTGGATCTGTTCATTTCACTCGGCTTCAATTCATGTAAGTCTTTCCAGGTTTTTTCTGAAATCTGCCTGCTCATCATTCCTTAAAGCACAACATTATTCCATTACATCCATTTACCACAGTTTATTCAACCATTCCCCAATTGGTGCATTCTCTTTGCCATCACAAAAAGAGCTACTGTAAATACTTATGTACATGTGGGTCCTTTCCCCTCTTTTATGATCTCTTTGGGCTACAGACCTATAGTGGTATAGCTGATCAAAGGGTATGCACAATTTTATAGCCCTTTGGACACAATTCTAAATGTCAGCTGCCAAATTCTTAGAATGCACATCTGACCTTCCCAACTCCTTATTCAGTTAAACACAAAAAATAAATACACATTATGCATTTGCATAAAATTATTTTTATTAGCCTCCAGATTCAGGGTTTATAAAACCTTTTGTAATCTGTCCTCTTTCTATCTTTTGACTCTTTTCACCTTCTTCACCTCTATTTTTCCATCTAGTGACACTGGCCCTGCTGTTATTCAGCATTTAAATATGTTATTCATATTTGACAGTCCATTTTGAACAGCTCACTTTTTTCACTGTATATCCCCCATGCCTGGAAAACTTTTCTCATTTCTGCTTCCTGCCTTTGGCTTCCTTCAAGTCTCAGCTAAAATTCCACTTTCAACAAGAAGTCTTTCCTGATCCTCCTTAAAGTTAATACTTTACATTTGTTGATTATTTCCAATTCTTGTTTGTAAATAAATCTCCTTTGTAAATCATGATTGGTATGTTGTATCCCCCACTAAACTGTAATCTTAGGGGCAGAGACTTCCTTTTGCTTTTCCTTGTACTTTGGTGCTTAGCACAGTTCCTGGCTAGCTTGATTGCTTGACCTCATTTAATCCTCACAACAGCCCTGTGAACCAGTTATTACTGTTACACTCATTTAATGCTCTTCCTTATTAGATAAGTGATATCTGGTCTATAAGTGGCTACTCTACTTCTAACTTTGCTGAAATAGAGAAATCCACACCCAAAACATTCACCTCCAAAAAAGAAAAAGAAATGATAATCTGGCATTAGCTGTTTGTAGATTAATTTCATATTTTTCTCCTTCATGAGACTGCATTTCAGGCAGCTGGTTGATCTAAATGCCAACTATAGATTCTTCATAGATGAAATTCTATCTTTTAGACTATTCCTTTGCACTCAAAGAGATTCTTCTCTTTCCTTGCCAAAGCCTCCTGGAATCTCCAATTTCCCTCAAAGCTCAGGTGCTTTTACTCTAGAGTCTAGAGGGCCTTTTCTGATTGTTGGTAGTGTGCTTTCCTGCTAAAATTGTTTTGTAATTACTTTGTATTAATTTTTGTGTATCCTTATCTGTATACATGTTCTTTTTCTCTAGCAGAATGTAAACTCTTTGAGGGCAGGGACTATATTTATTTTTGTTCTTTTATCTCCAGGAACTAAAATAGTGCCAAATATTGATTTAAGCCTTCTTTTAATGCTTATTCAATTGAATTGATTATCTAAATTAGGAACATCATTTCCCCACAAAAGAGGTAGTTTAGTACTTGGGAAAGCACTTTGGATTAAAAGTAAATAGGCTCACGTTCTTATAGTTTGGGCTTTTTGGGTTTTTTGGTTTTTTTTGCTGAGGCATTTGGGAGTAAGTGACTTTTCCAGGGTCACACAGTCAGGTATTGTTAAATGTCTTAAGATAGATTTGAACTCAGGGCCTCTTGACTTCAGGGCTGGTATTCTATCCACTACATCAACTAGCTTCTCTGAGTTCTGGCTTTTTTTTTTTTTTTTTTTTAAACACATTTGTGAGTTTTGTTAAATTATATTACTTCTAGGCCTGTTTCCTTATGTAAAATGAGGTATTGCACTATTTGATCTGAGGTTCCTTCTTCTGCTAAATTCTATAATTCCATTTTAAGTAGAGGGAATGAAGGCTATAAGCAAATAGGCAGGATCAGAAAAAAGGGATGGGATTAAAATAAGATTACTTTTTTTTTTTTTTTTTTGGTGGGTTATGGATGCTTCTGGCAGTCTGGTAAAGTGTGGGTGACCTCTTGTAATAATATTTTTAAATGCATAAAATAAAATGTATAGAATTGATTACAAAGAAAGCCAAATGCAATGAAATACAAATTCACAAAATATATATATATATATTTTAAAGTTTATGCTCTTGAGTTTAAGAAACCCTTGATTAGATAGGAAAAAGAAACAATTTGCCAAAAAAAACCCACCACCATCAAACATTGGCTTGCATATCAGTCATATCCAAGAGTGCTTGGGAATTGGGACACACCTTTCTTCTGTAAGAGTGATCTTTTTTCCATTTATCCCAGTGCTTGGCCTGTAGTCACAAAGATCTGAATTGAAATATGGCTTCAGATACTTAACTGCTGTGTAATTTTGGGCAAAACTGAAAAATGGGGATAGCACTTACCAGGGTTGTTGTGAATATAAAACTGAATTGTTTGATTTGTAAAGTGCTTTAAGCATGGAATCTGATTCTTAGCTGTTTTTTGTTGTTCAGTCTGACTCTTTGTGACCTCGGACCTTAGCACTTGGTAGACACTATACAAATGCTTATTCCCTTTCCCAGTATTGCAAAACACATATACATACCACCAGAAATTAAGTATGTTTGCAAATGTGAATTTCCATGTCCAGTTAATGGATTAAATATACATTAGGGATGTTGATAATATAGATAAACAGAAGTGAGTAAAATGCTTGGCCTCTTCACCTGAGCCTGACTAGTGGCAGACTAAACTCTTCTATCTTTGGCCCAATTCTTTTCAGCACTTATATATCAGTGACTTGACTAAAGACATGAATTGGGGAAGATCCTGCCTCTGGAGATTTTAAAGCAGAGGTAGGATAATAAAGAATGACTTCTTGTTTTTCAGGAAATCCCTGGATTAGATTTACTTCTAACACTAGGGTTCTGTTAGGCAACATTTAAAAGTATTTTTCGAAAAGCCAATATATGCATCAGTCAGTGATAATGCATTTGCATAAAATTTTTAAAAAAAGAAAATCAACTCTGAGATTTAAAAAAAAAATTTATTATAGCTTTTTATTTGCAAGTTATAGGCATAGGTAATTTTACAGCATTGACAATTGCCAAACCTTTTGTTCCAATTTTTCCCCTCTTTCCCCCATCTCCTCCCCCCAATGACAAGTTGACCAATACATGTTAAGTATGTTAAAACATCTATATCCTAACAGTTATTTTGCTGTACAAAAAGAATTGGACTTTGAAATAGTGTACTATTAGCCTGTGAAGGAAATCAAAAATGCAGGCGGACAAAAATATAGAGGGATTGGGAATTCTAGGTAATGGTTCATGATCATCTCCCAGAGTTCTTTCGCTGGGCATAGCTGATTCAGTTCATTACTGCTCTATTGGAACTGATTTGGTTCATCTCATTACCGAAGAGGGCCAGGTCCATCAGAATTGATCATCATATAGTACTGTTGTTGAAATATATAATGATCTTCTGGTCCTGCTCATTTCACTCAGCATCAGTTCATGTAAGTTTCTCCAGGCCTTTCTGAAATCCTCCTGCTGGTCATTTCTTACCAAATAATAATATTCCATAATATTCATATACTACAATTTATTCAGCCATTCTCCAATTGGTGGGAATCCACTCAGTTTCCAGTTTCTGGCCACTACAAAGAGACCTGCCACAAACATTCATGCACATACAGGTCCCTTTCCCTTCTTTAACATTTCTTTGGGATATAAACCCAATAGAAACACTGCTGGATCAAAGGGTATGCACAGTTTGATAACTTTTTGAGCATAGTTCCAAATTGCTCTGCAGAATGTCTGGATGTATTCACAATTCCACCAACAGTGTCCCTGTTTTCCCACATCATTTCCAACATTCCGCATTATCTTTCCCTATCATTCTAGCCAATCTGACAGGTGTGTAGTGGTATCTCAGAGTTGTCTTAATTTGCATTTCTCTGATTAATAATAACTTGGAGCATCTTTTCATATGGCTAGAAGTAGTTTCAATTTCTTCATCTGAGAATTGTCTGTTCATATCCTTTGACCACTTATCAACTGGAGAATGGCTTGAACTCTGAGATTTTTTAAAAGGAAGTGTAAAGTTCTTCCAGAATGGATCAGATGAAGTGATTGACAGTAAAACATCAAAATTAATGGTAAATATAAATGAACTGGAAATGGCTTAGTTATAGATTTAGTCACCTAACTATCCAAAAGTACTTGATAAATTCACCAGAAGAAATCCATAAAAGAAGAACTAATTCTATTTAAAAATCATACATTTCTGTCTTATATATAAAATTTATGGACTGTTTTTATAGCTTCCAAGGAGACTAGATAGAATATTTTGGCTATTCCTAAAATAGGAAGCAACTTCTAGTCAAAATCCTTCATTTTATAGATAAGGAAACTGAGGCCTGGAGAAGTTAGAGGACTTGCCCCCAAGGTCAAAGAGTCAGACAATATTTGAACCCAAATCTTTGGACTCCAGAATTTTTTCATTCTTCCACACTTTTGTTTTGCCTTATTTGCCAGGAGCCCCAAATGATCTGTATCACCTTTGAATCTGTTCCAAAGTATCTCTTTAGTTTGTGCTAAATGTCCAAACAGGAAGCCTTTTAAATAGAATAAATTGAGGATTGGGGTTGATTTGGGGGGTGGGAGGGGAAAACCTCTTTCTATTATTATATAATTCTTTCACCATTTTTTTTCCTGCCTTGTGTAGTGGTAATGACTTTGATATTCTGGGTCTTATGCTATTTTACTTCAAGATAATAATTATCCTGCACAAATACACATATTCACATAGAATCCTGTAAGCTCCGTTAATGCAGGATTTAAAAAAAACGTATTTTTGTTCAAATGAAAAGCAAGAAACATGGATTCCAAAGTAAATATTTCCTTTCCATTGTTTTTTTGTTACATTTTGCTTTTCATAATTTTTTATGCATAACCCTCAGAACCCCTCAGAAAAGACTCTTAATAAATTATGTCCCAGCAAATCCAAGGTATAGCTTTAAAAACCTGTTATAAGAGTTCCAGTTACATGATCCTATAAAGATAATTTCAAGAGGTTTCTGTCCCTTACAACTCCTATCAGCCTATAATATTTAGCTCTCTTTATGCCTACTATTTTAAACACCATACATATATTGATTGGGCATTTGTGTATAGGAACCTGTGGTAAATTCATATATTAGATGTAAAAGATTGATCCAAAAAGTGTAAAAAGTAAAATTTCATAATAAATTACCTGTCATCTGTTTGTATACTTAAAAGTGTTCTAACTGGCAGAGCCATTATTTTATTATAATTTTTTCACTATTTAACAAAAGTAAGTATTCCATTGTTCTCAGAGGGAAAGGTACCCATTTACAAGCCCTGAGGGATCAGAGTTGACTGAAACATGATTGCTGCCTTCAGAGATGTTGTAGTCTATCAATTTTTGTTCAGGAGTGATGATTCTTAATTAAGTACAAGTTGGACAGAGTAACTTCTTAATGATTTAAAAACAAGAACAACGATGTAGTTGATGCTTAATGAAGGCTTTATGTGTTCTTTGTGAAAAATCTGAGATAACTATAGAAAAAATGTGATATTTGCAATCAAGGAATGAAGTGAAATCCAATTAAGTCTGTCTTTTACTTTAAGCAAAGTTACTATTGACCAGACCAAAAAAAAAAAAAAGAGAGAGAGAGAAATTAGAGGATGACTTTCTTTTATAAATCAGTTATTTTTTTATACAAAATAATTAAACAGATTAAATCCTGCAGTAACTTTATTTTTTTAATCAGGCATTGTGAGACAATGAAATGCTTCTATGTAAGTAACTGATGTTTCTTTTAAGAAGTCTTTTTTTAAGAAGTCTTAAGTGTCTTTAAAAGTAATATTATTATAACTGTTTTATGTCAGTTTCTAAACTGTCATATTTCCCCAGCTTTCTTAAACTAAAGATATTAAGCATTATTTAACCTTTTCATGATGATTAAGTATAATCATTATTAACACCTAATTTATCTTGTATTCATAGAAGCATAGACTTAACTTTAGAAAGGATCTTGTAGGTTGTATGAGTTCTTCCCCTTATTTTATAGATATAAAAACAAACCTTGAGGAAGGCAAATGACTTGCCTTACATCACAGGGAATAAGAATTTCTATATCTGCAAAACGATGCAATTGTATAACTCTTCTTTTAGGCCACATGAAGAATCTGTAAAGTAAAATATTTGAAGACACCTACTATGCATCTCTTCCACCAGTCTTTAAGTTCCTTCAGTCATTTCTAACATGACACTGTTTCCATTTGCTATACCATTGTGATTGCTCTCCAACAGATATGCTCCCATCTCTTTAAAATGTGGTACTAGCCCTGATAGTACCATAGGTTTTGCCAACTAGTATAAAGTCGGCCATAGGTTTTCTCCGACTAGTATAAAGTACCATGTAACTGTTATTTAAGCTATTAAGATAATGTAGCTTATTGTAGTAAAACAAAGTATTAGACCAATTAGGAGGCTTATGTTCAAATCCCAAATCTGGCAATAAAAGCCATAGGATCACAGATTCAGAACTAGAAGAGATTTTAGAGAGACTAATCAATTGATTAGTCAATCACTATTTATTAAGTACTTGTTTTGTACCAGGGATTATTCTGGACACTGGAATAAAACAATCTCTTCTCACAAATAGTTTACATTATAATAAAGTAAGTAGTAACTGTGTTTATCAACGTATGTAGCATAACAATACAGTGAATGAATGCAAATCTGTACAAAGTAGTTAAATATAAGGTATTTTGGAGGGAACACACTAGCACTTGAGGGAGCATATCAGGAAAGACTTCATAAATGATAAAATTATTCTTGTGTTATGACTTATTAGGAGAGGGGGGGGGGACCTAGTGAGGGAGAAGGCAGGAGAAAGACTTAAGACAGGGATACCAATTAGTAGAATATTGTCATAAGACCTGAACTAGAAACAGTTTAAAAGTAGAGTAGTGATTAGTAAAAAGAAGTTGGGTGGGAAAAAATTGTGAAGACAGAAATGACAAAATTTGGCAAGTAATTGAATATAAAGAGTCGGAATAATGTCAAAGTTCAAACCTGATAGACTAGAAGACATTAGCAAGCCACTGTACTTCTCTGATCCTTTTCCTTATTTGTAAAATAGAGAAAATTGAGTGATTTTACTTGTATTACTTATGTCACAGAGTGGTGAGAAAATTGCATTATAAATTTCAAATTACTATATAATTATAACTCCTAATATAGCATAAGATCACACTCACATATTTGGCAGACATCAAATTGTTCATTTAGAATGAAAGTCAATGAAAATCTCTGTGTATTTTGCATGCTCTTTTGTCTAGAAAGGCTCCCTTATACTTTAACTATATGTTTCTAAAGTAGTATTTATCAGTGTGGAACATTTATATTCAAAAATAGAAATTTAACAGTGTTTTCTGGCATTTAAGTGGGAGGATGGAAATTTCAGGTAAAGAAAACGCTATCTTTCCAAACAGTTTTGAATTTCAACTGGAGAGTAAATTAAAAAGAAAAGATCTGTGTTTTTATTCTTTTTCTTTCCCTTCCTCCCCCACTACTATGTTCACTTCACACCTGAACTATTGGTTCAGGAAGTAACCTGCCACATTTGTGTAAGAAGTAATCGTATTTTTCTGTTTTCTGAAGACTGCTAACAAAATATATATAGCATTTAGCAAAACTTTTTATTTAGTCAGTCACTGCAAGCAGTACCAAAGGCTGCTCTTTCTGTTCATTTTGATAGAACTCTGCATTTCATGGAACTCTACAGTCTCTGAAAAATTTAAAGTGAGCATCACTTAGAAAGTAATAGAGAGGGGCATGATGGGTGGAGAGGAGAGAAAAGTGGTGGGGAGATAGCATTTCCACCCTAGTATTAAGAGAAAGCAGAAATGCCAGATATATGGGATATATGCCTCAACATGAATTTATGGAAAGAAAAAGAGATGAGTTGGATGGGATGAGCAGGCAAGAATGGGTTATAAAATATATATCCCTAAAATAAAGCTTCTGAACCTATGGGTTGCGAAAAATTGGGCAATCGTAAAAGATTTTCTAATGCAATGACCAGAAATTAATTCACAGTGAAATGTGAAATGAATCAGAGGTATTTTTGGCAGCACATACCCATGTTGCATTGCATGATTTTACTGAAGTCTTGGTTCTGAACACACAACATGCCCACTAAGCATTGCATATGTACTAACACTATTAGAAGTACCTTAGCTTAGCTTTGACATGTAAAAATTTCTCAGGTTAAAAAAAAAGGTCATGAGGGAAAAAAGTTTAAGAAGTCTGCACTACAGCAATCTCACAGATTTTCTTGAGATTTTGAGCATTTGTTAGTGAATAAAAACTTAAAGTCCTTCACATCCTGTTGTAAAACTACTTTCCTAACTGTATTACACATCCTTTTGTGATCCAGTCAAAATGATCGCCATATTGTTCTTCACATAGGACTCAGTGTTTCTCATTTTTATGCTGTTATCCCAGCTGTCCTTTTTTCCTTATCTGAAATATACTTTTGCCTCCCATTTGACTCTTAGGATCACATTTCTTTCATTGTTATTTTAAATGCCACAATTTATCTGAGGTCTTTCCTTTTTTTTCCCCCAGCTGCTTGTGACCCTCATCAAAGTAATTACATTCACTATTTCTGCTATAAATATATTGCTTCACTCCCTCAAATCTTTAGTTCATTGTGTCTGTTTCTCCAAGCTGTAGACAGCTATTTATATAAAGTTTAGTATCTGAGTATTTCTGTATTTATAGATGGTTCTTATTTTACCTTTTTGGTTGTTAATTAAGGTCAGGAAATATCCATCCTTTGTAAATTAATAAATGTTTATTTTGTGCCATCTGTGTAAAAGCACAGTACTGAGTTTGTTTTTTGGGTGATATGAAGAAATAGATTATGGTCCTTACTTTCAAATCATACACACAAGAGGTTACTAAGTAGATTTTTGTTCATTAAATATTTTTAATGAACAGATCTTGAATTTTACAAGTAGTTTGTTAGCTAGTTAGGAGGAATCTATAAAAGTGAAAAGTGAATTTTGGCTAATGCTCTATGCTGTGAATACTGCATTGTTGAAATGAAAACAAGCAGATGATATATGGATTTTGTCTTTAAAATTGTATAACATGACTTTTCATTGTTCCTTTAATCCATGCAGCCAACTTAGTTATATACTTTGTCTACATTAATTTAATTTTATCTGACCTGGTAAAATAGATCTTTTTAAGCTGAGTTAATGTGCTGCTCGAAAGTTTCGATTACATGTCTTAGTACTCTTCATAAGAATGACATGGAATTTGGACATTCAAGGAAAATATACTGTACCATGCCACATCTTCCTTTTTTAGTTGATTCCGTGGCTTCTCAAGAATCAGTCCATTTACTTCATGGCTGAAATGTTAGGAATGGAAATAAAGTGCTAGGGTTTTGGTTAGGTTTACTTAATCGTTCCCTTCTCTTCTCTAAATTTAGTTTTATTATTTAACACAATTTATTTATTTTTTTCCTCATTCAGTTCCCTGTTCTGTATTTCATTCTATTGTGTGTTTCATTCTGCATTTTAAATCTATAATTTCTTTGGATAGTATGTTTCATTGTAAGTCCTAAGGAATCATAGTTTGCCAGTCAATCTTTCAGAATTATTTTTCTTTATAAAAGTTATTGTAGAAATTGTTCTCCTGGTTCTTCTCATTTAACTGTTCAGCTTACATAGACTTAAAAGATAATTGGAAGAAATTGGCCAATTCACTTCACATTTAAGTTTTCTCATCTGTATGCTAAGCATTGAATCTCTAATAATAAGGCATCATTTTAAGATCCTTTCCAATTTTAATATCTTCTATGATTATACCATCCCAAAATACTTTGTTGACTCTATAGGTATTGTTAATCTTGGTTTATTTTTAAGTTTTTCCATTAAATTGTAAATTTCTTTAGGATAGGTACTATCTCCCCCCCCCCTTTTTTTTTTCCGTTCCCCTAGAATTTATCACAGGGCTTGGCACGTTTTTCTCTGTGTGTGTGTGTGTGTGTGTGTGTGTGTGTGTGTGTGTGTGTGTGGTGTTGTTGTTGTTCAGGGGAAACTAGTTGGCACAGTGGCTAGAATTCTGGGATTGGAGTTAGGAAGACTCATCTTTTTGAGTTCAAATCTGTCCTCAGACTCTTACAAGCTGTGTCACACTGGGAAAATCACTTAAATCTTTTTGCCTTGGTGCCCTTATTTTAAAATGAGCTGGAGAAGGAAATGGCAAATCATTCCAATATCTTTGCCAAGAAAACGCCAAATGGGGATCATGAAGAATCAGATACAACTGAGCAACAAATGTTTGTTAAATTGAATTGAACATTTATTTAGCACCTCTTATTGTCCCAAACGAATCTTTTAATACTAAAAGTCATATATGAATTTTGCTGATCTGATTCAATGAAAGATAGTGTTCTCTGTAAGGGAACTGGAAGATTAAAACTATTTTCTCCAAGCCAATTAAATCATATTTATGGACTAATCCTCCTCACTCCCATCCCCAAAGGAAGAAATCTTACCTATAAAAAGTATGGAAGGTGAGGGAATCCTTTTCTACTTCCATAAACTCCTAATGAATTTTTATATAAAGGAATGATCTATTGATGACGCTGCTGCTTAGATATTTAGTCTCTTTCTTGCCTTTTAGAGATGAAACAATAAGGACAGAAATTTAATGACCTTTCTTGTTTAGAGAAAAAAGAATGTGATTTAGATAAATGATTCAGATATATAGTATAGATATATGCATAATAGATATCTTTTAAAATGGAAATTTTATAAACCTTTTGCTTTGAAGATTTAAAAAAATGCAACATCAAAGATTGAGATATTAGGTCCCTCCCTTGTAGGCATTGTGTTTATCAGCAAAGTTGCCCAGTGCAACTAAAGGATGTAAATGAACGTGTATAAAATTGTTTTTTTATTTTAAATAAAACTTAAAGACATACAATTTCCTAATGAGTATGAAAGGCCTTTACTTGGGTGCTTGATATTTCCACTTAGTAGACTTTAATTCCAAGTTTAATTTTTCATTAATTTCTTTTTCCACGTGAGATGTTTATACTTTGGAAAGGCAACATGGAATGAATCATTTATTATGCTTCACTGGCTCGGCTTACAGCATCCGTGGTAAATGGGATTTGGAGTTGCCACATTACAATAAGCATTAAGTGCATACTTTTCACTGATTTGCTAAACTACACAATTAATGATCTATGCTTTTTATTGTAGGCTTTGTGGAAATCTTTAGGCTGTATTTCACTTTTGGCATGCTTTCTATTATCTTTAAGAAATTCGTTTTGACATAAACAATTATAGAAAAGGGAAAGAAATGACTCCCTTTTTTTCTTTTTTCCATCTTGTCCCCTTTAACATCATTAGCTGCATTACACAGTTACCCTTTTTAGTCTCTTTCCAAAGTCAGAGTGAAGAACTAAATGCTTTTCCAGTCAACAAATACTTGTCTACAGGGGAAAGGCACTGTGGTATACAAAAAAAAAGTCAGATTGACAAAAAAATACCCATTTCCACAAATGTTAGCCTTCTTGATCATTATCACTTTCCTATTCTCTCAATCAGTCCTTAAGGACTTATTAAGCATTTAAAATGGTCTTTTTTGTTCAAATGCCAAATGTGTGCTTGCCAAAAGGATTATTTTATGGAGATTCACACAGTGCAAATGCTTATGTGAAGTGAAAAAGTGATAAAGGATACTCTTAAGAACTTTAAAATTGATTGCTTGTCATGGGAAACACTGGCATAGACCCTTAATTAGAGAAGATGCTGTTTTTGCTCATTGAAATACCTCAGAAGAAATGTGAGATGAGCACAGTTAGAGAATCTACCCCAAATATTCATATGGACTATTTGTACCCAACCTGTGATAGAGCACTCTGAGCTGTTTTGGTCTGATCAGGTATAGCTGGACACACTGTAACTTGACTCTGATATAGTGATGCCATTTTGATCTTCAAGAACAAAGGACAACAATCAATCATTAAGCCATTAACCTAGTGCTGAGTACTCCTAATACAAAGTAAAAATAAACAAATCAAAATATCCCTTAACCTCAAGGATTTACTTATTGCCAAGGGAGACAACATGTACATATATAATTAAACATTTATAAAAAGAAAATTCAGGAAGGTCAGGTGGGAATCTTGCCTTTTAAAAAGGGAAGAAGAGAAGGGAGTCAGGAATAAACATTTATTATGTACTTATTTTGTGCCAGGTACCTTTTACAAATATTTCATTTGATTGACACAACCCTCTGAGGAATTACCTTTTACAGATGAAGAAACTGAGGTAGACAGGTTAAGTGACTTACCTAGGATCACATAGCGAATATGTATTTTAGATTGATTTGAATTCAGGTCTTCATGACTCCAAGCTCAGTGCTCTGTCTCCTGAGTCAACTAGCCACTACCTCTCGAGTGTAATGCATAATAGTCCTGAAAATGTAGATTGGAGTTATTACTTTTCACTTTTATACTTCATGTAGGGCCTTATGATTTTCAGAATGCTTTTAACATTAGCTTTAAACATCAGCTCATCATTTTATTCCATTATTGATGATAATGGAGAGCACTTATAGTAGTTAAAAGATTTATTCAGGGTCACATGGAAAAAAGTCACTTTACTAATCCTTATTGACTCTGCTCTTTGTTATATGTGAATAGTTGATGTGGGCAGGAGACTTGAAAAACTTTAAACTCTTAGATGGGTATTTGAATTGTATCATATTCTTTGTTTCTTTGAAAGGTAACTAATTTATGTTGCCTTTTGTGAATTTATGAACAATTAACCCAATTACTTTTAGTGAGGTCCTCGTTTTACTCTAATTGCTATCATTTTTCAGGGAAAAGATGGAAATTATAAATGGGCAGTTAAATTTACTAATTTTCATTATAATGTTCATACTTAACCATCGAAGCATGGAATCATTTTGTCACAGTTACTTTTTGGATTACATATGTTTATTATGGACATGGATATTTAATGTTTATACTTGTTGATAGCTAACCTCATATTTTAAGTTATTTGGTTGAAGCTTTTGCTTTGGTTGAAGACATGTGTAAGTTCCTAAAAATTCATTCAGATGTTTGGTCTAATCTCTATCAAAAAGTGATAATACCATTAAATAAATTTATTGGAAAGATGAGATTGAAATTCAGCGGAAATGTGGGGGGCTGACTTTTTAAATTTGGGAGTCATCTTCATAGAGGTGATAGATCATGGAAGTGGATAAGATTGTCATAGAAGTGTAAAGAGAGAAAAGTAAAAGAAAGTCAAGGACAAAGGTTTGAAAGATGCTGATACTTAAGACTTGGTGTGAACAAAATGAATTTTGACTTTTCATTTTCTGTAAAATTTTCCATAATTGTTTGTCTAGGCTGTAACATTTAGTGTAGATTTGCATTATAATGTGGAATTGCAAGTAGTTTTTCAAATTCTTCTAGATAATTAGAAGTCTACTAGAAAAGTTGCATATTTAATACTAATAAATTATATTTTTATACCCCTAGCTATATGCAGGAACTATGTGAAGTAGTAATCTTCTTATTTGATCCCCACTTATCTTACCTGAGAAGTAAATGCTATGAATGAGGGAACTAAGGCTGGTTACATGACTTGTCTAAAGTCACACAACTAGTAAGTGTCTGAGGGGAAATTCAATCAAAGTCTATCTGATTCCAAGGCTAGTATTCTAATAGTGTACCACATAGCACCTTAGGGGGAATACAGTTTGAATGCATATTATTTGTCAGCTTATCTTTAATGAGGATACATAATAATATCATATTTTATACAAAAAAATACAAAGAAAATTATAAAAATCTAAAATTAGCAAAAGAAATTATATAGTCTACTGTATAAAATTGATACTAAATAAACTTATTTTCAAATGTTAATTAGGTGTATATATTTTTCTATTTCTATGTTTTTATCTTTAGGAATTTGAAAATTGCTTGAAAAATAAAAATACAAGTTTTCCTCACAGATGAAATAATTGAAAAAGCATAAAAATATTTAAAATCATTTCAGGAAAAAAGTTAATCCAGTCAATTTTTAATATTTGTCTATTGCTTTATGGCCTATAGAGTGTTTTAGATATACATTATCAGATTTTATTCTTACAACAATCCTGTGACATATGATTGAAGAAGCAAACTTTTTTTAGTGATTTGCCAAACCTTATTCTTAGTTACTCAATTTTATTCTTTTTGCTATAGCTATTAGCTTTTCAACCCTTTTCTGTTGGGGAACAGAGAGGGAGGAGGGTGGACGGTACATTTTTCTGGTCATAAGTTGATAGATCTTATGGGACTTGCCCAAAGTCACACAGGTAGGAAGCATCCTGATTTTGCTACTGATTTTTCATTGGTCAGTTATTGAAGCCAGCCATTTTGATTTAATTTGAAGGTATTATAAAAATATCTATATTTAGATATAAATATTACCATAACAGTTTGATCATTGTATTTGGAGTTCACTTTTTATAGTATAAATGAAATACTGCTTAGTTAGATGGTGTTTGTTGATTATATGACTCCATACAAGATTGAGAAAAATTTATTAACTTATTCTTAGCAATTTCAGTAAGGGTATTTACCATTGTAGTAGAAAGGCATAAGTTTAAATCACATTTTTATGCAATTCAGAAAGAAAGATCTTTATTGATGATAAAAAATGATTTTGAAAAGAGAACATTGCATAAGAATCTGATTCCTAATTTTTGATTTATGTCAAACAAAATGTATATATGTGTATCCATCTACATGTGTATGTCAATATCAGATTTGTGATTTCATTTTTGTAATGGATTTCTGGAGAGGGAATTCCCTTTATCAATTTTTATATCATCTCTTTCATGTATAATCTTCTTTTGGGGAGGTACTGAGACTTTTCCTGCATCACACAATCAGTATATTTCAAAGGATGGACTGGAATCTAAATCTTTTCCACTCTGAGTCTTTCTAGTAACTGCCTTATGCTATCTCTTAATTACCTTAAATTATTAAGCTTTTTTGGAAAAAGGATTACCCTTTATTGGCAGGAATCTTTAGATTTAGTGCACAGATGTGTTTTCACTCCTCTAAAATGTGTTAAATTGTTATTCTAATTGAGACTTGAATGATGATTTTTTTTCCTTTGTCCATCTTCTTGAAATATCTTCTTGTCATCCAACCAGGCTTGTGTGTATGTGTGTGTATCTTGATATATACATACATATGTTCATAAATGCATGAATGTATATGTATTCTATGACTATACTTATATAATTCCTTATGTTATGGAAGCAATAGTGTGCTTATACATTTGTGGGCTACACATTTCAGGTTATCGTTAGCTGAATAAGATCTATTGTAGTAATTCTCTAATTCTTTTTCTTTTCCGGGACCCTCAGTATAGTTTTTGTTTCTGGTCCGGAGTAATCTTTGGTAATGTTTACAGTTGCTAACATATCTTTATGAATAATAGAGACTGTTTGTTTGGCTTTAAACTTTTCTGCCTTTAGTTCTTACTTGGAATAATAGAAGTCATGAGTATTTTATACAAGATTAGTTGTCTGTGGTCTTCCCTTGGAAAGCATCATTATTTCTAAATAGTGTACTAAGCCTCATTGTGAGGGAAGACAATTGAATCAAGAGGGATGTTTGCTTTGCTAGGCTACTTGAAATATTCTGCATGTCTACATTAATTTATTAATATGTCAAGGGATAGGTAAGTTCTATAAACTGTTCTTACACTTGTATTGAAAACATAAATTTAGTCATATATATTAGGGAACAATTTGAGCGCAGCATTTTGCATGATTTTGTCATGCAAGGGGAAACTCTACATGATGACAAGGGAGTGTATCAGAGGGGGCAACCTCTGTGGGTTGAGTAGGCCACTGCTCCTTTGGGAAGAGGTTGGCTCCAACCGGAGACAGACAGCTTTGGAGAGTCCTTGACCTAGAATAAAGTGAGAACTAGTGGGGTACAGAATTAGTGTAAAACTCAAATGAAAGAAGTTGGATTGTAGAGGAGCATGGAAGAGAAGAGAAGAGAGAGAAACCCTCAAGATGCCCCCCACTCTAAAAGAGACACTATGATTAACTAGCCCCTTTGACTCCCCTCACTGTCTAGTCTCTTGCCCAGGGAAAAGTCAGTCCTGAGATGTTCTAGACGCAATACTCTGTGCAAAGAGATCTGAGGGGTGTGTGTGTGTGTGTGTGTGTGTGTGTGTGTGTGTGTGTGTGTGTGTGTTTGATAGTGCATGGTGAGGATGGCTGTGCTGGAATGCCTTATGCTATATTTTGCGTATGTGTTTGAATCTGAGTGTTGTGTTTTAACTCTGTTTTCCCCATGGTTCTTGCGTGATTTTACATAGCCTTGTGATTTTTAGGAATGCATATTTCAGGTTTGTGGCAGAACTACGGGTACTATCTGTTGTATGGGTTGTAATTTTTTTAAGCAGTTTTGTGCATCCGAAATGCTTATTAAACAAGAATGGGAAAGTGTTAAGATTCATATTTTAAATGTATTTTTTAAATGACATAGTTAAGCTTGTATTCTAATTGATGGGAATAGGAGTTCCATGGAAATTTATATGTTAGGCATATCTTATAAAATATTAGATATGCAAATTTGTGAATATTTGAGCAATAGGTTCCAGTGTATACAACCTTGTAATACACCTTGTATTCTAAGTGTATACAACTTTTAATACGCAGCAGTTTTCATTTTGATAATGGTCACATTATTGTTATGCACAAATTCCCTCACTTATTTTCTTTGTATGATAATATTTTTAGAATTCTTAAGTATCCTTGAAGGTAATCTGACTCAACTCAACTCCTTTATTTTGAAAATGAGGACTCTAAGGCTCAGAGTTTAAATGATATGGCCAAGTTCATACAGTACTAAGTTGTAGAGCAGAATTCAAAATCAGATCACTTTCTATGATACCAATTGCTACTGCATCACACTGCCTCTTATATATTCCATCTACTTGCTAAAAAAGGATACATATAATGGAAGGGAGAAAGCCACTTGTTTTCATGAATAATACTGAGGTTTTTGTGTTTTTGTTTTTTTTTAGTACTTTCCGTTTTGTTATGTCTTAAGAATTTTAATGAGAAGCACTGTTACTTAATGTGTTTTTATTACTAATATATTAGATGTGTAAATGAGACCCTTCAGTGAAACTACAGAGAATTTTTTTTTCAATATTTTCCCTCGTGTGTGTGGAGGTGTGGCTTAGAGGAGAGAAAAATATTGAACTTGGTATCTGGTTGAACTGGATTCAAGATCTATTTTTGTGGCTATGGATGAATCATAACTTCTCAGAGCCATAGAGATGAAACCTGTAGTACTTAGTACTTCAGTGTTGTGATGAGATGATTTGATATAACTTGTGTTTTGTCAGTTCTGCTATATAGGGGTGTGTGTGTGTGTGTGTGTGTGTGTGTGTGTGTGTGTGTGTGGTTTTTATTGAGAAATTTATCTTATTTTTTTGCACAAGAAAAATCAATTCAAAAAGGAAAAAATATGAGAAAGAAAACAAAGCAAGCAAACAACAAAAAAGGTGAAAAAACTATTGTGATCCATGTTCAGCCCCTTCACTCCTTTCTCTGGATGCAGATGGCTTTCTCCATCACAAGTTTTGGAATTTGCTTGAATCACCTCATTGTTGAAAAGAACCACGTACATCAGAATTTCTTATCACATAGTTTTGTTGTTGCTGTGTACAATATTCTCTTGGTTTTATTCACTTCACTTAATATCAGTTCATGCAAGTCTCTCCAGGCCTTTCTGAAATTATCCTGCTAATCATTTCTTATAGAACAGTGACATTTCATGACCACAATATTCACACACCATAACTTATTCAGCCATTCCTCAACTGATGGGCATCCATTCAGAAGAAACTTATTTTATTGAGAAATTTATGGGGAAAATGGGATTGAGGTAGAATGCTAAAAACCTTCTGTGACTCATTAAAAAAAAAAAAGATTGGGAATCTAATAAAAATGATAGCACAGTTTTAATATAGGTTTAATGGCTAAGAAATACATAAATACTACAATAAATAGTGACTGCCTCTGAGGCTTCAGGGTACTTCTTGGCCTTGAGTCCTGGGCTGCATAAGCAATTGGACAGGGAGGGTATGGCTGAAGGGAGTTGGGAGTTAAGGTGGTGCAGATCCCTTGCTTTCTTTTCCTAGTTCCTGTGGACCAAAAGATATATGATAAATATGGTACTGCACCTTGACAAAGACAAAGAAAATGAGTCTTGAAAGAATTGAAGCTTGTGAGTTATTGTAAATTGGTATACTTTTCTATATTCTTATTTCTAATGGATGAAGTTACACAGAAACAGCCTTAAAATTTTGTTAAGCATACCCCCTCTATATCAATCACACTGGAATAAATTCAAGTTTTTGAAACTCTCATTCTAGCAGAACTGATTGCTTTTAAAACATTAAGGTACTTTGTAAGGCAATATATTATAGATACATTTCTTAAAAAAAAAAAAAAAAAGACTGGAGCCATGCTGTGTTGAGGAGCTTACTGTGAGAAACTTTTTTATTTGTACAGATCATTATCTTCTCTGCAACCCGAAATCTTAGGGGGGTGGAGGTGGTGGGGCTCTTCATAGAAATTGAGCAATGTGTCCAGTCTGTATTTGGCAACGGCATGGCCTATTGCTAGTGCAGGAGTAACTAATCATTTTTGTGTCTTAATTTCCATTGACAATCTAGTAAACCTGTCTCAGAAGTTTTTAAATGTATAAAGTATATAGAATGACAAAGAAAACCAATTATATTGAAATGCAGTTATCATTTTTTTTTTAAAGTTTACAGAGCCCAGGTTAAAAACCCCCAAATGAATGCATAAATGTACTAAATCTCACTCATATATCCATATATCTAATATGTGTGTAATACAGACACCCATAAAGCATATTCTCTTATAAACACATATACACAGAGAGATACATTCCAAGAAAATTGTAAATATTCTTACCTAAGGAGGGAGAGACCAGTTTTATGCAACTTAGGTTACCTTCCCTTATCCCCACAACTTTTAAAACTGTGCTATATATATAGTAAACAAATAAATGTTAGAATCTATTCATTTGATTTTACTTTTGTTTTGGGGGGAACTAGCACTATGATAAATAAATTTAAGGTAGAGTCTGAGACTAGAAGGAAACCCAAAATTTATGTAAGCTTCCAAATCAGAGGGAATAAAGTAAGACTTAGGAGGAAAGGGGAGAAGGAAGTTGATTTCTTAGGTCATTTCAAGTAATGTCTTTCTTTTTTCTTTTTTCTTTTTTCTCTTAGCTGTTTGCAGAAAGCAATACATGCTTTGTATTAAAATTGCTTTTCCTTGCTTTTTTTTTTTTTTTTTTTTTTACCTTGGTTTTTTTTCCAGCTGTTGTACTTTATCCCAGATTAAATTCAAAATTATAGGTAGTCTTTTTTGGCAAAACCAGCTTGTTTACAGATTAGTCATATAATCATATTGCTGTGTTAAGGGACCTGATCATATGATGAATTTCCCAGGGTAAAATACTGATATGCTGCAATGCATCAATAATCACTTCTTAGCTGTGTTTTCGATTTAGGTAGCTTGGGAAATGTATCTGTTAAGGTGTGAACAGAAATAGAAAAGCTATTTGAATCCATAGCTCTTAAGCTGTGATTTAATTTTTTTTTTTTTTAAATCAAACTATTAATCAAGTTAAAGCTTTAGCTGAGGTTTTAGTGTTCTGAGAGGGAAAAAAAATTAAATCTATCTTTCCTAATTTTTAAACTAAGAACAGAAAATGCAGAATTTGATTTAATGAAGACAGAAAATAATAAGTAGATTTCTGTGTTAAGACTTTTCAGGAAGACTTAAAAAATAATTGTTTATGTGTCATTTTCTCCACCTAGTTAATGAAGTTCATAAAGGCAGGGCAAAGAGGGTGTCTCTTAATCTATGCACAGTGGAGTGATATCATAGGATTATTTTATTTGGATTCAGCTCCCTTCCCCCCAGAAAAAAAGGAAGGAGGAGGGTAGTAGAGAAAAATATTAATTATGTGAAGGGTCTGACTCCACAGATCAATCTATTCAATGAATATATGCCCTAGAGATAAATGAGATTGAAAAGTGAACCATCCCCCTTCCTCAGTGATCTTTGCTATCTATTCACCAGTGTTTATTCATGAAGTTGCATAGATCTTATTATTTCAATGTATTATAGGCTAGAGAATCAGCTAGAAAAAAATACATATTTTCATCATGTATGTTTTTGCCTTTCTTGTATAACTTTTGTACCTAAATTCTGTGAGATGCAATTGATTTAATTTTTCTACCTGTGCATTGTGTTCTGAAAACTTTGCATGTTTAGTAAATGTCGAAACTGATAAGCATTGGCAGGAAAGGGGTAAAATGAAATGTGAAGGGGAAAACAGAATGAAAGACCTTGGAGGAGAAAAATTAATGGACAAGTAAAAATGGAAACAGAATGAAAGGAAGAATGAAGTCAGAGAAAAGGGGAGATAAAATTAGAAAATCAAGTAGATGAGAAAAAAAAAAACCAAAGGAAAGAGATATGTTGAGAAAAGAAGAAAAAAAAGTTATGTCAATCAACTCTTTTTTTTTTTAATAACACATCATCCAAAATAATTGGTTGCTACATCCTACTGCCTTGAGATTCCTCCTTTCTCCCTACCTCCTAACTCTTCTAACTAACTAGTCAAGATTTCCAATGTTTCTAACCACATTATTTGACAAACCTATCTAGTGCCAGCTCTCTTGACCAGTTTCTTTTTAGTCTTCCCTAAAACTTATTTGTTTTCCAATAATATCCATGCCACCAAAGAGAATAATTTAATATCATAAAATCACTAATATAGATGCTTTTTCTTTCTTTTCTCCCATCTCTCTTTTTGTGCTGAGGCAGTTGGGATTAAGTGACTTGCTCAGGGTCACACAGCTAGGAAGTGTTGTGTGTAAGGCCAGATTTTAAGTTGTGCTCCTGACTTCAGGGCTGGTGCTTTATCTACTGTGTCCCTCCCTTCCTGAGAAGTCCAGGGGGGTGGGGTGGGGGGTAGGAGGTGGGGAGAGGTCGGGGAGCGTGACCATCTGTGTTCTATATCACTACAGCAACTGAGCATGTGCCAACTATGGATCACACTGAGTATATGCCAACTAGAATGATTATATCTTTATTTTTGCTTTTATTTCACCTTTCCTCACCAATTTTTCATTTAGCACCAAGAGCAAACCATAATTATGTTCTGATATGACAAACTATTGGTGACTAGAAAATTTGGTTAAGATGAGTTGTTTATTTTTTTTTCTTTCTTTCCCTCTATTGTTTCTGATCAGGCTACTTCAGTGAATTGGTGGATTTCATTTCCTTCACAATATGGAAAGTGTGATTTCATTTCCAGAAAGTGCTTGAAATTCATATTACTTAATAGCATTTTTCCATCTTGCTTAGGATTTACAATAAATATCATTTGTCAGTTTAAACCATTGTAAAACAGTTTGTCCAAGTTATTAGTGGCTATACAATTTGCAATTCTTTTTTATTCCCATTAGACCAATTTTTCTGTACAAAATTTAAGGACTTTAAAATGTTAGAGGCTTTTTGTAGGAATGTGTTGCAGAATATATAGGTAACTTTGATATGGTATGAGGGGTTATAGAATATATAGACAGCAGTAGAAGCAGGATATTTGGGGAAAATGAAAGCTGACCAAATTATAGCCTTTATCTTCATCACAGAGATTTCTTGGGGAGCACTGCATCACCCTCTTAGTCAGGTCTAGGCTGTGTCTTCTTTTGCTTCTGCTTATTGAAAGTTGGTCCTCCTAGGCCTCATTGGGCTAAATATCACTCCCTTCTATTGTGTTGGACATCAAGAGAGGTTCTATATAGTCTAATCACTCTATTAGTGGACTTCTCAGTGGACTTCTCTATTCACTATTTCTCAGACTGAACACATTCTCATTAGGGAGCATACTCCCACCCCATAGTATTCTCCTAATCCCAGTGATTATAAACCTCATGTTTTCATTTTACAAACCAAATATCTCATCTTCTGTTGCCCACTTACTCACTCCCATCCCTCTTCTGCTCTCCCCTCCCTATCCATTGTAATTTCTGGAATGCATTCTTCATAGTTTTTCTATGAAGAACCTTTTTCTTTTTCTTTTTCATTCCTTTTATTTTCTTTCTTATTCCTTCTATTTTCTGGCTAAGACCTAGATCCTTCCTGATAACAAAGCCTTTCAAATGGCCACCCTTTCCCAGTATAAGGTACACTTTAACCCATATTCTCTGATTCACTGATTTTATTGGTGCACTCGGAACGCTCTTCACTGCCATTTTCATAGTTTCTTTCTTATACCAGCATTCAGTAATCTCTTTTTATGAGGTTCATTCAATCCACATTTATTATACAGTCAAGACTTTGGTGAACTACCAGTAAATACTTCAGTTATTCAATGTCCACCTCCTACCCTTATCTCTTCCATGATTTTTGCCCTAATGGTAGGGTACTTCAGTATAAAATGATATTCTTTCAAAATCCTAATTTTTTTTCCTACATCTCAACTCAGCTACACACTGTGATGATCATACTCTTGACCTTACTATTATTTACGTGTTCCACTCCCATTGAGAACTCTGAAGTTCCTTTATATGATTTTATATCCTGAACTGGCCCCTGCTTTCTTCTCTTTTCCATCTTGCCAGTGAATAGAGTGGCTAATCAGTTCCACAGTATTGCCTATGCTTGATGACTATATTCCTTAATGTGCTTTCTAGTCTTGTCCTGCAAAGTAGGAGTTTGGATTAATACTGTTTCCCTTTTTAGAACATGAGCTTCTGGAGGACAGGGGCCTGATTTTGCCTTTCCTTGATCCTTAAGTTTAGCCATAGCTCCTGGCACTTAATGGTTGTTTGTGATGACCGCATATTTTAAAATCAGCTGGAGTCCGGGATTCAGGTTAAGGGAAAATCTTCAATCTTTATTCTTTTTGGAGGTAAAGGGAGATTCACAATGTGAGCAGCTGTGACAGGAACCAGCTAGCAGTCTCTTTCTGCTTCTCTCTCTGCCCCTCTGCCTCCACCCACCAAAATTGTCATTTCCTGCACAACACATCAGGACTTGCACAAAGAGTGGGCGGGGGCCATTCTTTCTCCAAGCTTATATAGTAATAGAGTATGATCCAATTATTATTTAGCCTCACGTGCTTGGGACCTCAGTGCATCAACTCAAGCCTCAGCCCATTACGGTTGTTGACTTTACTTGGTAGGTATAAGATAATTTTAGCACAGATGAGAATAGAAGGAATTATTTTAGTGAAATTGAGAACTTATGCAGCTTGTTTTTATATATTTGTGACATAGAGTAGTAGTCATATGGTGCAGCTGAGCCTGGAAGCAGAAAGATCTGAATTCCAATCCTATCTCAGACATTTACTCCCTGTATAATCTTGAGCATGTCATTTAACCTTGATGGTCTCAGTTTTGTCATTTGTAAAATAGTGATGGTAATAGCTCCTATCATATTTAGTTATTGTAAAAGTCAAATGAAATAACATTTAAAAGTGGTTTCTAAATCTTTTTTAAAAATGTATTTAATATTTTCTCCCAGTTACATTTACTTTTTCATGGCCACACATGTACATTTATTTTTTTTAACTTGCTTGTAAATTATTTTGGGAGAGAAAAATCAGAACAAAAGGGAAAAACTACAAGACAAAAGAATTAAACATATTATATGTTGATTTACATTCAGTCTCCATCTGGATGGTATTTTCTATGCAGAGTTTATTGGAATTGTCTTGGATCAATGAACTGCTGAGAAGAACCAAGTCTTTCATAGTTAATCAATTGCACATTCTTGCTGTTACTGTGTACGGTGTATTCCTTATAAAGCTTGTTTCACTCAGCATCAGTTCATATAAATATTTCTAGGCCTTTTTAAATTATTATTATTATAGCTTTTTATTGGCAGAACATATGCATAGGTGATTTTTCAACATTGTTCCCTGCACTCACTTCCGTTCCAACTTTTCCCTTCCCTCCCTCCAACCCCTCCTGTAGATTAGAGGAGTCTTATACATGTTAAACATAAATACAATATATGTGTACAGATCCTACATCTCAACTCAGCTACACACTGTGATGATCATACTCTTGACCTTACTATTATTCACGTGTTCCACTCTCATTGAGAACTCTGAAATTCCTTTATAAGATTTTATATCCTCAACTGGCTCTGCTTTCTTCCCTTTTCAGAAGGTAAAAATAACCTGGAAAGAAAAACAAAAATGCAGGTAGTCCACATTCATTTCCCAGTGTTTTTTCTCTGGGTGTAGCTGATTCTGGCCATCATTGATCAATTGGAACTGAATTGGATCTTCTTATTATCGAAGATATCCACTTCCATCAGAATATATTCTCATATAGTATTTTTGTTGAAGTGTATAATGATCTCCTGATTCTTCTTACTTCACTTAGCATCAGTTCATGTAAGTCTCTCCAGGCCTCTCTGAAATCATCCTGCTGGTCATTTCTTACAGAAATATTCCATAACATTCATATATCACAATTTACCCAATCATGCTCTAATTGATGGGCATCCATTCAGTTTCCAGTTGCTAGTCGCAACAAAAAGGGCTGCCACAAATATTTTTGTACATACAGATCCTTTTCCTTTCTTTAATATCTCTTTGGGATATAAGCCCCACAGTAACACTGCTGGATCAAAGGGTATGCACAGTTTGATAACTTTTTGGGCATAATTCCAGATTGCTCCCCAGAATGGTTGGATTCGTTCACAACTCCACCAACAATGCATCATCAGTGTCCCGGTTTTCCCGCATCCCCTCCAACATTCGTCATTATCTTTTCCTGTCATCTTAGCCAATATGTAGTGGTATCTCAGAGTTGTCCTAATTTGCATTTCTCTGATCAATAATGATTTGGAACACCCTTTCATATGAGTAGAAATAGTTTCAATTTCATCATCTGAAAATTGTCTGTTCATATCCTTTAACCATTTATCAACTGGAGAATGGCTTGATTTTTTTTATAAATTAGAGTCAATTTTCTATATATTTTGGAAATGAGGCCTTTATCAGAACCTTTAATTGTAAAAATTTTCCCAGTTTATTGCTTCCTTCAATCTTGTCTGCATTAGTTTTGTTTGTACAAAAGTTTTTTAACTTGATATAATCAAAATTTTCTATTTTATGATCAATAATGATCTCTCATTCTTCTTTGGTCACAAATTCCTCCCTCCTCCACAAGTCTGAGAGATAAACTATCCTATATTCTTCTAATTTATTTATAATCTCATTCTTTATGCCTAAATCATGAACCCATTTTGAGCTTATCTTGGTGTACGGTGTTAAGTGTGGGTTCATGCCTTTTCTAGGCCTTTCTAAAATCAGCTTGTTCATCATTTTTTATAAAACAATAATATTCTATTACCTTCATGTACCACATATTGTTTAGCCATTCCCCAATTGATGGGTATCTACTCATTTTCCAATTCTTTGCCACCTCAAAAAGAGTTGCTACAAACATTTTTGCAATGTGGATCCTTTTCTCTCCTTAATGATCTCGTTGGGATACAGATCCAGGAATGGCACTGCTGGATCAAAGGCTATGCACAGGTTGATAGCCCTTTGGGCATAGTTCCAAATTGGTCTCCAGAATGGTTGGATCCATTTCTTAAAGGTATACTAGTAGTTAAAATGCTAAGTTGTAATTATTAGTTGAAGACTGTGTGACTTGGAATCAGTAAACACATGTTTAACTCTTATTTCTTATATTTAGATTTTGGGTTTAACTCCCTTAACTTTTTTGCATCCCAATTTCTTTATTTGTTGAATAATTTGAATCCTATTTACACTACCCATCTCAGAGGATGTTATGTAAATATGAGTTAATGTTACCCATTTGTGTTTATACAAAGGAAGGCAACAGGCATGTGTACATAAAAATTAAATTGGTGTCTCAGGTATAACAGGTTTGTAGGAATGTGTCTTCCCTCTACTTAAAAGAGAGAAAGAGGTCTTCTCTAGCAGAATGAAAGACCAAGAACACAAATCACCTGAGGCAAAGAAGCAAAGATTTATTTTTCCTTCCTTCTTTCCCCATGTACTCTTATAGTAGTTAACATAATCAAATCTATTTTTGTGAGGCCACATGAATTTTAAAATTTTACAATATTAGTATAATATAGCTTTGTAGATATTGAAGTATGGGTTTTGGAAAATGAAAGCAAATTAAATTTTAAAAAACTAATAAATTTATGGTTTGGAAGAAGAGTGACAGGAAACGAGTTCAATCTTTTTGCCACATATGATCTTAGATAATATACCTAATTTCTCTGGATCTATTAAGAGGTTTCTAGATCCAGCTCTATTCATTTGAAAATTCATTTCTTTGTAGACCTAATGCTAATCATTGATCATCTTTTTGATGAAGTCAATGAAACTATTTACTAGAATATTCTTGAACTGTGGGAATATTGATTCTGACCATAGGCTTATGTCAGGGGTACTGGCTGTCTGCTTCATTTTCAGTAGTTTAATGAACTCTTTCACTAACAATATTTCCAAAGAGGTAAAATGGACTTGTTAATCCACAAACATTTTTAACTACGGTTTTGTGGAAAGCACTCCTATGGCCACCTGAGATTTAAAGACAATTCTTTGATTTCATTGGTATGTAGGGAGAAGGATTGAAAATAAAAAATATGTTGAATGCCTGGGCCCTAAAGAGATTGAGAGGATCCCAAGCACAAGAGTCAGTAAGTTGGAAGGTGGAAAAATAGTCCAGAAAGTGAGGGAAAGAAATGAAAGTCTTCTCAGTTTGTGTGTGCGTTTTGTACGATTTGTTTTTCCAACAGCAGGTGAATCTATACATGAAAAAGCTTTTCTTTTTCTCCAAAGTGTGATTCTCCTGCTATCACAGTTGTAATTCTCTTTAGATTTCTGACTTCTCCTCCCTCTTCACACAATTTACTTGAGTCTATTCATACAGTTTACTTACAGCCTTAGTTATCTTTTTACTTGGATTAAAGCAATAATTTCTTAATTGGTCTTCTTGTCTCTAGGAATGGGGAAGTCAACTGAGACTAAGTATTTTTCAGATGTTCCTTCTTAGAAAATCCCTATACAGATAATCAAGGGTTTATAATAAATATTTAATTATGAGACTTTGTTTTAAGATGATTAAATCTGCTGAAGGATACTTTTTAAATTTAGGAGATTATTTTTGCTTTTTACATACTTGCTTCAAGCAATAAATAACTTGGCACATTCCTTGGTGTTTAAAATATGTATTTTAACAATCCAAATAGAATATTTTCTATCATTTTTAACACAGATTATGTGGCAGTTATTGAACCAATTTGCTATTATTTGTCATCTCTTTTCCTCCCCTTCTACTCACTTTCTCCTTATGTAATAATATCTCTTTGAATTGAAACAAAAATAGACTAATGGAATGAAGAGGTTTCAGTTTGAACATTGGCAAGTCTGATTATGACCTACATTGTACAATCCAAGAAGCAACCATGGTTTATAACAAAAACAAGGGAAACTTAGGCCAGTGTCTTTCTTGTGTCAAGTTCAGGTATTTCTGAATTCAAAACTCAGCTCTTTTTTAATCATCTCATTTCACATTGCTTTCCTGCTTCTTTGGCCGCCTCTGGTACTTGTCTTATAGATGATGTGTTAGCCATAGCACATTTTTAGCAGCCACATATAATCACATATTCTAGAAATTGGAATGGATTTCAGAGCTCATCCAATTCAATTCCCTCATTTTACAGATGAGGAAACTAAAGCTCATTCTAGTTAAATGCTTTGTCCAGGGTTATACAGGTACTAAATAGCATAGCCAGAATTTCTGAACTGAATCTAAATCAGATTACAAGGAGACAAAAATTATCATATTTTGTTGCTTCAGCTTACTTAAGATATCTTTGGAGACTAGTGAACGAGTAAGATAAATGTGAAGAAGTTAAATACAAGTTTTTATTAGCCATTGACAAATGAGCAATGTGGTAGAATGTCAATTGATAAAATGGAGTTACTAGCTGTTTTATTCCATACTTACACATTGTCTATCATCTCATCTAGACTTGGAGGCCCTTGACAGCAAAGCCTTTTGTGCAACAGCTCATATTTGTATATTATCTTTTGGTTTAAGACACAAAACCCTGTTCTTTCCTCCTCCCTCCTTTTCATTGCCCTCTCTCTCTTGCCAGTAGTTACTAGTTCTTTGATTTGAGTGCTAATTTTGAAGAGAAAGGAACAATTGATTTTTGCTTAGGCAAATGTGCTGCTCAACAGCTTAATGGTTTCTCTAAGTCTTTTATCTTTTGCCTACAAGATTTATTATTAGCATTTATGTGGTCAGAAACAGTCCATAGGCCAAAAAAAAAAAAAAAAATGTTAGCAAGCTGAGTGATAGAGCTCCAACCAAGTCATACCTTGGTAGCTAAGGTTCTTAAGACATGGTTGCCAAAAAGACAGCTTTGAAATATAGAGGTCATCATAAGGGTGTTAGGAACAATTTGGCACTGGAGCCCTAGTTGTTTCTGTAAACAAGATTTCCATTTTTATCCCTAGTGGGGAACACTTCCATATGGAATTCTCAGCAGGGATATAATGAGTAGTAGTCATTTGCCACCCCCTGACTATAAGGTTATTTTCATCTCAGTGATCTTGTTTTATTATCTTGTCTCAAAAAAAAAAAAATCTACTTGTAGAAATCTTGGCAGTCTACAAAACCTTTTATTCTCTTTTCCTTAAACAAACTTCACAGTTAACTCATTTTACCTTGCACAAATCAGTTTTAAGAGTAGGTATGTATGATGTGACCAAATCTACTTTTCAGTATCCCTCCCAATCTAACAGCAATTTTATTTCCAAATTTCTTGAAGAGAATAGTTACAGTCAATAAAAATTGGGCTTATTATTTTGATATATTTCCCAATTTAGAAATATAGGATCCACTTAAATCTCTTCAAAAAAGCCTTATTTTAAAACAATTTGATGTTTATTCCTTTCTACTATACTCCAGTCTTCCCCTGGGAATTAGGGTTCAGGGCTGTTATGGAATCTATGTGGGGAGTTTCTGGAAAAAAAAATTCACTTTTCTGGTTCAAATGAATAACTCAACCACAACTTACAGAGCCTGTATAAAAGGTTAAATAATTTGTTTATGGTTATACCACCATTAGTTGTAAGAGGCAGTTTTCCTTTGGCAAAGGGAGTCCTCCATCTTCTAAACCAGTGGTGTCAAATTCAAATAGAAGAAGGAACCATCAATCTATTTATAAAACATTGACTTATTTTTATTTATTTTGTTAAATAATTCCCAATGCATTTTTTAATTTAGTTTAGCACTTGTCGGTCACATGCTGCCTGCGGACCTCTCTACTGCTTCTTTGCATCCATGTTATTTCAAATATCGTGAGCTGTGCAATATTATTTCAAATGTATATCAAATTCATATCACATATCATTCATTCACTTGAGGTACTTGAACAGGAAAAGAAAAGTAGGTTTTAGATTTGGAAAGGATCTCATGGCCATCTACTTCATCATGTATTTACCTGAACAGAAAATCTCTGTCCAGCAACTCTGATAAGTGTTTATCTAATGTCCATGCAAGAGGATCCTGCATTTGCCTAAGACAGGCCATACACTTTATGACAACCTGAATTACACTTAAAATTACACCTTTTTCCTTATACTGAACCAAAATTTATATATCTATAACTCACACCCATCTTTCTATTTCTTTTCATTGGGTTCAAGTTAAAAAAAAAAAAAAAGTTTAATTCTGCTTTTACCTCAAAGTTTTTTTTTTTTTTTTTACAATTTTATTTGAAAATCACTCTCTCGAAGAAAAACAAAATACAACAACAAAACAAAAACTCTACAAATTTTTTGTCATCTAATATATTTTTGCTTTCCTAAACATCCCCAGATTTTCTTCTATCATGATCTCTACCACTTTTCATTAATGTGGTTACCTTACTTTGAACATGTTTCAGTTTATCATTGTAACTATTTTAGAACTGACAGAGTAGTCCAAATAGACTCTGAGCAGTAAGATTATCATTTCCCTTATTTTGGATACCATACATGATTGTATTCATTTTTTGGGTTGCTTTTAGTCATGCTCTTGACGATACTGAGCTTGAAATATACTAAAGCATCAAGATTTTTTTTCCCTCCAAATTCACTTGTCTATACATACACCCTCTATTCTGCACATTTGCAGTTAGTTTTTTTAAAGCATATATCTCCATTTATCATCTTTATTTCTGCTTATTAGATTTAACTCATCATTTCAGCCTGATGAGCTCTTCAGGTTCTGATTTTCTTGCCTAGCAAATATGTTAATTAAGGAGAGACCTCTGAGATGCTTTAATAGATATTCAAGTTGCCAGTCTTTGTGTCTGTTTTAATCATCTAATCATATTATATCTAGTCCTAAGCCCTCTAGTTCAGTTCTTGATTATTTTTGTATCATGGACACTTTTTGAAGTCAAAAGAAGCCTATAGATCAGTTTCTCAGAATAATATTTGTAAAGGAATAAAATAAAATTCATAAAATTACTAAGGAAACCAGAGTAGTAAAAGTAAAGTTGTAATCTTTTTTTTTTTTTTTTTTCCTCATCAAAATTTACAGACCTCCTGTAATTTGTTCATTGACCTCTAGGTTAAAAACAACACTTCTTCGTGAGAGCTTCCTACCTTTGTTGGAATATGGCTGCCTAACTTTGTTGAATTTTATGCCACAGAAGGCTACAGATGTTTTTCTTTGAATGCTTAGAAACCTGTTCCCTCCAGATTTAGGTCATATACTATACTATACTTAGCTTTTCTTAGTTTTAGATTGTGTAGAATTTATTGCGCTTTAATATAACTTTTATTTGGAATTACATTTGTGAAAAAAACATACACATGGATAAACAAGCATTTTAACAGGTATTGGGATGCATTTCAGTAGTATTGCCAACAAAGCTTCATGTATCAAATTCCGATAAAAAAGTTTTCAATGTCAGTAGGAACCAGAGAATAGAGATGCATACCCTTTGGGTGTGTGGAAATGGGGTAGGGATAGTGGAATAAATTGTCTCCTCTTTGCTGCAGACCTACTTGAATTTTTAGTACAGATGAAGCTAATTTTTTTTTTAAAAAGGAGAAATTTAAGAGGCCCAAGATAGGTGTCATTAAAAGAGGCAGTCTTGTGACTAAGGTGTCTGGCTGAAGCTAAAAGCCTTCTAAAAACAGGATTTGAGCACCTATTTTAATAGCTCTTGGGGACAACCCTCTCATTGTTAGAAAACCTGTACTTCTGGCTGGAGCCAGAGGAATTAAAATGTAATTCCTTGTAGATATGCTAATCTTCCATGCTGATTGTCAGGAGAAAACTGTTAAGGTTGGAAAATGCCAACAGAGTTTGATTTCTCTGGTGGTTTGGTAAGACTAAGTATAAAAAAGTAGGGGTTTCTTGAGAGCTTCCTACCTTTGTTGGAATATGGCTGCCTAACTTTGTTGAATTTTATGCCACAGAAGGCTACAGATGTTTTTCTTTGAATGCTTAGAAACCTGTTCCCTCCAGATTTAGGTCATATACTATACTATACTTAGCTTTTCTTAGTTTTAGATTGTGTAGAATTTATTGCGCTTTAATATAACTTTTATTAACAATCACAAAAAAATAAAAGCTTTAAAGCAGATATGCATTCAAAAGCAATTGGACCTATTTCTTCTCCCAGTATAGCAAGCAATTTATCAATTGTGATGTGACAGAAAAGGTATATAGGATTTGGGATCCAGAGACCTGGATTCAAATTTTTCAGTTCAGCCATAAATTTGACACATCATCTGTGAATTTGGATGAAAAGAGAGATTCAAATCATGGTTGAAAAGAGTCTTAATTTTTTTTATTTAAAAAAAAGTTTATTAAACCATGCACAAGTTTCAGATGATATGATGAATAAAAATAAGTCTTGGAAATGTGTCAGAAATCAAAGAATTGTAGAGTTTGAAGGAATATCAGTGGTTCTGATAGTCTAGATTTGTATAAAACATAACCGTAACCATTTCCAATTGAAGATGCCTCATAATGGGAGACTCACTCTAAAAACAATAAAAAGAATTTTAAAAGTGCCTAGGCAAGGGTGATTCCAAAACAGAAAAGAGACATTCCCTGTTGTCTACCAGAAGGTTACATTTTACTAGGAGCATGTTCACAGTTAAGTAAACATAAAATCTATACCAATGATTAATAACTAGGGATGAGTTATGGAAGGCTTATTGAAAGAGTTGGCACTTGAGCTGAGCCTTTTAGGAAACTTAGGCTTCTGAGAGGCAGACGGGAATAATGGAAGCATTTTAGGCGAGAGGTACCATGCAGAGGCCTAGGTCCCTCTAGGGACTAGAATGCCCTAGACCAAGGTAGCAGTTAAACCAGTTTGACTTAGCATAAGTAAAGGGGCTAGATTCTGAAGCCAGATGGTAAAGGCTTTAAAGACCAAGCAGGGGAGTATGTATTTTATACTGAGAACATCAGAGATCCACTAAAGCTTCTTGAGCAGAATACAAACCTGTATTTTAAAAACATTAATTTATTCAACAGCTATTTAGAAAAGGAATTGGGGATGGAGGAAAAACTAATTCAAGGAAACTAATCTAGAGGATATTGTGAAGTACTCTGTGGAAGAGATGATGAAGGCTTGGGCCTAGTGATTATGGTGTGAATAGAGTGAAGGAGACTGATGTAACCCATGAGAGAAAGTTTGATGCAACTTAGTAAATTATTGAATGTGAAGGAAGGAAGGGAGTGAAGAGTCAAGTTTAGCTTCTATACTAAGAGCTTAGATAACTGGAAGAAATGCAATCCAGAATGAGGGAAGAAAATGATCAGTTTTTATTTAGGTAGGGGAAGAATGATCATTTTTTTTTTTTTTTTGGGTACATATTGACTTTGAGATGCTTATGGGATGATGTTAGGCAGATGGAGATGTAGTATCATTAATTTAGATTTGGACGGAACTTAGAAGTCTTCTAATACAATACTTTCATTTTATAAATGAATATATATATATATATATATATATATATATTGCTGAGGCAATTGGGGTTAAGTGACTTGCTCAGGGTCACACAGCTAGGAAATATTATAAAGTGTCTGAGGCCACATTTGAATGCAGGTTCTCCTGACTTAAGGGTTGGTGCTCAATCCACTGCTCCACCTGGCTGTCCCAATGAATATACTTTTATAAATGAATATTACCACATTGGATCCAATGAGGTAAAGTGATTTACAAACAGCTATAGAAATAGTAAGTCTTATGATTCCAAGTTGAGTTTGTTTTCCAGTCCACCACTCTAAACTCAGGAGACAGATGAGGGCTAGATATATAAATAGAGGTCATTTTTATAGAAATGACTTTTGGATTGATGGGAACTGAAGAAGTTATTCAGAGAATATAGATTGAAGAAAGAACTAAGGTATACCCACACATAGGAGCCATGAGCATAATGAACCTGAGGAGTTTGAGAAGTCTTGACAAACGGTAAGAGATTTATGAGATAATAGTGTTTTGAAGACCTAGGCTAGATAGAATGTCCAGTGTGGAAATGTCAAAAAGGATGAAGACTGAAAGATCATTGCATTTAGTAAGAAAGAGTTGAGTAGTGATGCTGGAATCTGTATTTCAAGGACTTGTGAAGGAAATAGAAGATAAGAAAATAGGGCCAATGATTTTGGATAGCTTTTTCTGGAAAATTATATCCTTTTAGCTCAAAATTCTACTTTTGGATAGTGTTATTTGTTACAAAGCTTTTTCTTCATTCAAAACTAAATTTGCTTCTTTACAATTTATACACATTTGCTGGCTCTACCTCTTGGGGACAAGCAAAACAGGTTTAATATTTCTTTCATATGACAGCCCTGCAAATACTTCAAGGCAGCTATCATATCTAGCTTCCTTTTACTTTTTCTCCCTTTGCCACCTATTCTTATTTTCTCCATATATTCAATACCCTTCACATCTTGTCTCTTGTCATTCCTCTGTTTGAGTATTCTCTAGATAATCATTAACTTTTCTCGAGCAATAGCAATTATAATTAGACACTTCAGATGTTGTCTGACTAGGGTGGAGTAAAAATGAATAATCAATCTCTTTTTGGAAGTTAATATCTCTTTAGTGAAATTAAAAATCTCTTAAGTTTTGGTTGTTAATTGTTGTTGTTGCTATGCGACAATGGTGATCTTTTAAGTCCACGGAAATGACAGAAATCTTTTTCAATCTAGTTTAATTATTCCTGTATTGACCTTGTCAAGACAATTGTTGAACTCAGATATAAGACTTAACATTTTTCCCTATTACGATTCTTTTGAATATATTCAGTCTAGCTTTCTTTTTGTGGATTCTGTCATTTCCATGTTAGTAATCCATCACATATTTGTATCATCAGAAAAATTGGGTCTTGCTATCTGTACCTTCATCAGAGTTATTTATAAAAATAATAAAAAATACTAAGATAAGGACATATCCTTAAACACTCTTTCTAGATACCTTTTCCCCATTTGAAATGGAGAATTAATGGCTACTCTTGGAATTCAGCCAATCGGTATTGAATACATCTGTGGTAGACAGGGCCTTAGATTCAGGAAGACTTGGAGTGAAATCTTGCCTTAGACATTTACAAGCTGTACAACATATAAACTTCTGTTAGTTTTCTCATCTGCAAAATGAAAGCGTTGGACTTGATGACCTTTAAGAATCCCTTCTTGTTTTAAATCTTTGATTTAAATCATTGATACCTCTCTATCATTTAATACACATTTTTTCCACATAAATTTCACTGTGTATTTACTAGGACTTTTGCTACTATGTCTCTTTGTGTTTATTTTAAAAAGATTTGGAAAAGAATGAGTGTTGATGGGTACTATTGCACCTTTCAGGAATTTTTATACTGTCATCATCAGTTTGCAAAATGGGTGCCCCAAAAAAGCACTCTGCTATATTTCTTTCGAAGATTTCAGGTGAACACCAGTAAAAATATCCCCTCACTTTCTCAAAGAACCCTTAAATTTGACTTTTTAAAAAGTGGACTCTCCATTTACAATGGTAACAATGATAGAATTCTTAATTAGATTTCATCAACACACTTTTATTGAATGTGAAAAATTTTGCTGATTTTGTTATCATCATTCTTCAATTTATAGGCACAGGTACCTTTGGACGAGTTCACCTAGTGAAGGAAAGAACAGCCAAACATTATTTTGCCTTGAAGGTGATGAGCATTCCGGATGTCATTCGGCTAAAGCAAGAGCAGCATGTGCACAATGAAAAGTCAGTTCTGAAAGAAGTCAACCATCCATTTCTCATCAGACTGTAAGTGTTTTTTTCCCTTCTCTCTCTCTCTCTCTCTCTCTCTCTCTCTCTCTCTCTCTCTCTGTAAGAATTTACTTGTTAATTAACTGTATTCCATAACAAGTATGAAACAATTTGTGGTATACACATGAATCATGATTATTTACCCTAATAATAATATTGAAATAAAATCAACTCCTAGTTATTGGAGTTGGTTAGATTCCAAACACTGACTTGCAAGCACTTGGCACCATAATTCTATTTTTAGAGAGAGAATTTACCTCCTGTATCTAGATTTAATTAAAATTACAGAGTGTTCAAATGAACAAGAAAGGACCTTACCAATTATCTTGTTCATTCCCTTTATCATACATATAACATGACTTGCTCAAGGTCACATGGTAATTTAATAGAAAGGCAGCCCTTCTGACTCCTGGTCTAATTCTTACCCTACTACTCAATGATCACAGCAAAGGAATTACATGAACTTTATAGCTATATTCTTTTTGGTCTGTTTGGCCACTTGACTCATTAATGTGAGCCCCTGAACTACCTGAGATATTGGTTATCTATATTAATGCTTGCTTCCTGTGGCACAGATAATCAAGAGTTAATATGGTTATATAGTACTTTTCTTTCAAGGAGTTATATAGTACATGTTTGTTAGGTATGTAAATGTAGGTGGAATCCCCATTTTGAGTCATGGAAACTAGAGCAGTGAGTACTTGAGGGAATTGCTCAAACTCACTCATCAGTTTCAGGATTCCCTTTAGACCATTGCTCTGAAGCATATATGGGTAACAGAAATTATTGTGTCAAAAATTTCCATTGGAAATTATAGATTCACATTTTATGGTATAACAGAAAATAACTATTTTGGAGAAGGTTTTTGTTTTATACTAGTTAGTTATACCTTTAAACCATTTGAATGTAATGTTTCTAAAGCTCTCTGTATGATATTTCCATTACTAATACTTTTGTATTCAACTATCCATGTGATACCTAGAAGTTTGCTGTATTTGGTAGTACAATTATGAAAAAGGGCTATTGTAATGACCGCGTATTTAAAATCAGCCGGAGTCAGGAATTCAGGTTAAGGGAAAAATCTTCAATATTTATTGAAGTGAAGAGGTGAATAAAGATTGTGATAGCAAATATAGGCAGCTGCGACAGGAAGCCAGCTAAGAGAGAGAGAGAGACGGTAGCCAAGCCAACCGTGGCAATGGCAGTCCCAAAAATCTCTCCTCCCCTTCCTTTTCCACTCCCCTGCCTCCACCCACCAAAATCGTCATTTCCTATACAACACATCAGGACTTGCACAAAGAGTGGGTGGGGGCCATTCTTTCTCCAAGCTTATATATTAATAGCGTATGGTCCAATTACTATTTAGCCTCATGTGCTTGGGACCTCAGTGCATCAACTCAAGCCTCAGCCCATTACAGGCTATGTTTAAGAAAAATTGTTTTGTAGATAAGTGATTCTGAACTTGGAATGCATTTTCACCCAGAAACACAAACACAATAAGGAATAATGACGGTCTCCATTCTAGTTTACAAAATCTTATTTAACCCATAATATAGCCAAATTTCTGGTATATTAATGACCAAAAAAATGAGATTAATGTTTTGCAATGCTAGTAATTAAATTAAAGAGAAAAATTTTGAATTTAAATAAGATTAAAAAAAAACTTGTCCATTGGCACTGCAGGAAATGGAAATTTAATTAGAAGAGGAAACAATAGATTAAGTCTTTTGTAGAAATTTTATAATGGGCTCTAATGGACACTGTCAGGAGTCTTAGAAATTGTTGGAACTGAATGAATTTTATATTTGCTTCCACTTAAAAAATGCATTTTTTTCTTGATACTGCCATGCTACTATATTCAATCTCTATTTAGAGGCTTTGTTTAGTTGTTAATTTTGCCAGTGTAACAAAAAAGACAAAACAAGTTTTGTTGTTTTTAATTTTTAAAAAACAAATCTTCCCCTTACCCCAAGTTTAGGAAACTACAAGTTGAAAGATAAAAAGACCAAGAATGGAGTAAAAAATATTTGTGCGATGCATTTGTGGGGTGAGGGTAGAGTTTACTAGATTCTAAATCATGAATTATGGAGAGAAAATGCATGCATGCATTTCCATGCAATGCTGCATGGAAGAGAAAGGGAAAACAGATTGGCATACAACCAGGATATATAAGCTTGAGTCCTCAAGGGAGTAAAGGAAGAAGGATATGTTTTACAATTGCCTTTTAAGATCATAGATATACAGCTGGAAGACTTCTGAAAGGCTACTTATCTGTCCCATTTTACAGATAATGATACTGAGGTCTAGCAAGGGTGACCTGCCCAAAGTTACATTGATGGGAAAATTATTTAAACCCAGGTCCTCTTGCTTCAGTGCTCTTTGTATGCTATCACACTCTCCTATTATATTGTTTTACAAAGCATCTGCTTATATTTGTGAAAGTGACTACTTATGTTTTGGGGCAATTAAATTATTTGTTCACTAACATATTTTTGAAATAATGTTGATTTATTTTTATATGTGCTGTTTTATATGTAGCTTGGACTAATTAAATTTTCAAGTCAACTGATGAGTGTGGAAGAACACCAGGAAATTTTGTGTCAAGTAGAGACTATGTGAAAGACTAATGTGTTTAGTTTCCATCTTCTGTAAAATAATTTCTAACACTGTTAGCAGACTGACTAAGCTTTTCTACTTTGAGAAAAATCTAAGGGGAGCTTATGTTGGAAAGTGAGGAGAAAAATGTGTTGGGAAGTATCCAAAACAATTTTAGCATTTGTCAAAAGAAAATATTTAAATACTGAAGGCAAAAATAGTTTTTTTTCAAGTGATGAATAATCTATTAATTTCCCTTTACTGATTTTGATGAGCATATGTTTATAAAAGCAAGCATTTTATTCTGTCATTCACAACAGAAATGGAATGGTTGGCATTTAATTAAAAAAACAGTTCTTTAGTATTTGTCATCATAGGATGCATCAGAATACAATTTAGATTTTCTGAGTAAGCTTTAGAAAATACATTTTGTATATTGATGAAATTGCTGAAAGTAGCCAAGTACTTAACTAAGTAGCCAAGTTTGATATAACATAATTTTTAAAAATTGAGTTTTATTGATAAATTGAAAAAACATCCATTCCTCCAATCCCCATTCACCTAGTTACACAAACTTTCTTTTGTAGGTATGGAAAGTAGTTAAGTCAAAAATAAAACAAAATAAAAAGCAAAAGACAAATTAATAAAAAACCTGACAATATTTCTCTTGGTATAGGTATCATTCTACATTACATCATAGTTCCTACTCTCCAATACAAGGAAGGAATTGTATTTCCTTTTCTTTTCTGGAGCTACCATTGGTCATGATATTTACACACCATTCATATTAGTGGTCTTTTTGCATAAATTACCATAGTTGCTGTGTATGTTGTTTCCTGGTTTTATTATGCATCAGTCCTACTCACCTGAGTCATGGTTCCATGTCATCATTTGCCTTTTGAACATTTCAAAAGAAATATCCTGATGACCTTTCAAATATGACCATAACAGAATTTTTTATTTTCCCCTCAAAACTTTCTCTCTTCCAAACTTTTATATTAATGTTAAAGGTACTAATATTTTTTCACTTTCAGATTATTAAACTCAGCCTTATCCTTGAGTCTTAATCTTTCTTTACCTAACATATCCATCCAGTCATTTGTCAAATCTTGCCATTTCTTCTTCCACATCATTTCTTCTATTCAACCCTATTTCTTTCATTATATTTCAGGCCCTCATTACCTCTTACCTTGATTATTATTTCCTGAGTGGTCTACCAAACTAAAGTTTCTCTCCATTCCAATCCGTCCTTCATGCTGCTAAAATAATTTTCTTTCAATGCAGATCTGACCATGTCACTCCCGCATTTAGTCAACTTTAGTGATTTCTTGTTTCCTATACCTTTTGAAGTCCTTTAGAATCTGCCAGTTTTAGTGATCTTGTCAAATAGAGCATGTTCTATCTCATATTTCCATGGACTGGCCAACTCTCCATACCTGAAATGTTACTCCCTCTTCATCTCTGTTTAGTAGAATTCTTCTTTTCCTTACAAATGAATCCTTTCCTTATCTCCCCAACTGTTAGTGTCCTCTTTCCCAAGCTACTTTGTATTTAACTACTTAATATTTATGTGTGTGTTCTTTCTACTTTTTGAATATAAACTCATGAAGAGCAGAGGTTATTGAATGCTTTCATTTGTAATAGCATGCACATAGTAATCAATAAATGTATGTTGATTGCATTAATTCATGCTTTTCCCCATTGTTTTTTCAATTTCCTATGTTCCTTTCCACACAATGGTAATTTTTTCCCTCATAATTAATTTAGTCACTCCCCAAATGATGAGAATCCACTAATTCCTGTTTTTTTTTTTATTTATAAAAATTTATTTCACTATTACAAAAAGAGCATACAAAAATGCTCTTGTAATTATTTTCTTTTTAAAAAATATTTTTAATGTACATTGCTTTATGAATCATGTTGGGAGAAAAAAATCAGAACAAAAGAAAAAAAATGGGAGAGAAAAAAACAAACAGAAAAAAGAAGTGAACATAGCATGTGCTTATTTACATTCAGTCTCCATAGTTCTTTTTCTGGATGCAAATGGTATTTTCTGTCCAAAGTCTAGTGGAATTGCTTTGGATCACCATATCACGGAGAAGAACCAAGCCTTTCTTAGTTGATCATCCCACATTCTTGCTCTTATTGTGTACAATGTATATCTGGTTCTGTTTGTTTTGTTCAGCATTAGTTTGTATAAATCTTTCCAGACTTTGCTATGAATATTTTCATATCCATAGAATTATGTCTTGGATCTTCTTGAGGTTTATATTCAGAAGTTTGGGATTTTTTGAATAATTAACTTTTTTTTTTTCATATAAATTGCTTTTAGAATGGTGGGACCAATTCACAACAATACCAACAGTGTGTTAACATGTCTGTTTTTCAATAAATGCTCCAACATTGACTAGTTCTATCTTTTGTCATTTTTGCCAATTTTATGAACATCAGCTGAAACCTCATTTGTTTTATTTAGCATTTTTCTTATTAGTGATTTCAAACAGCCTTACATGTGATTGTTGTTTTGCAATTCTTTTGAAAATATCATTTCCTTTAGCCACTTCTCCATTGGGGAATGACTGGCTTTTGGTATTTTTTAGGGACTTGGTAAGTAGCCTATTATCAGAGATGACAAAAATATTCCTTCCCTCTCTTCCCCCCCCACCCCCGGATAGTTTTTTCCTTCTTATTATAGTTGTATTGATATTCTATATAAAACCTTTTAATTTGATTCCTTTTTCCTTTCTTTCTGAATGAAAGATGATCAACATAGTTCCTACCCTTCACCTATCCCACCTTTTTCACAGAGAAAGAGTTTTGGGAACTGAACTCTGGAAGTTAAGACTGAATTTACAAAGGTAACTGATGCCTTCAAATTCTCCTTATTCAAGGAAAAAAAAATACATATCTTTGTAGCTCTTTGGGAGAGAGGCTAGAGTTCTGTGATCCAGCTATTTCATGTAAATTTTATCTAAATAGAATGTTAGCTAGCATCAGGAAGGATAATAGCATAAGAAGTTCCAGTGTGTTTTTTTCAGTAACATTGATGGGGCTCTGTTCTAAGAATGTGAAGTGAAGTTGCATCTCAGATCTCTATTTAAAAAATATCTTAACATATTTTATTGGGTTTAAGTTTCACTCTGTACTCAATTCTAACCATTTCTACAAGTCTGTATAGCAGTCGGATGTATTGAAATATATAAAGCCCTTTAAGTGGGAGAAAAGTTATATGTTTACTTGAACCATTGAATCAAAGCAGCATGACTTAAACTAAAAAGGAACTCTAGTTCCCCACCCTCATTTTATAAATGAAGAAATCCAGAAAGATTAAGTGACATGCTCAGAATCACACCATATTAATGGGAAGAATTGATATTTGAACCAAAGTTCTCTGATTTCAAGATTTATCACACTAATATTTAAGGATGAAAATCTTTTTCCCCTCAGTAATTTAATTGGCAAGTTAATGTATGAGAGCAAGGATAGGATGAGAGGATGGTGAATACAGGGAAAATATAAGTGATATAAAAACCAATTTAGAAAAACCCAAGACTAGAGCAGCTAGGTGGTTCAATGGATAGAACACCAGCCCTGAAATCAGGAGGACTTGAGTTCAGATATGACCTCAAACACTTAACACTTCCTAGCTGTGTGACCCTGGGCAAATCACTTAACTCCAATTGCCACAGCAAAAAAAAAAAAAAAAAAAAAAAGAAAGAAAGAAAGAAAAAGAAAAAAAGAAAAGAAAAAGAAAAAAAAAACAAGATAATGAATAGTTTTCAAAATTAAATTTTCATTTAATTGAATATTTTACTTACAATTCAATGTCATAAAAGTTTCCTATATAGGATGTGTGTAAATAGACCAGCTTCTGTCTGATAATAATGGTGCTTCTTGGAGCCTTAATTTTAGAAGAGTATTTTTTAGAATACTCTGTGACATATTGTAATAATTACTTAAGAAATGATCTTCTATGGGCCTACATGAATTTATAAAAATGAAAATATGTTTTGATAGTGAATGAATGAAAAATAAATTTATTGATGTGTGCCAGTGTTCACATGAAAAATCCAAATGAAAGATGTTAATTATTACAAGTTGTTTTGTCATAGTATTTCGCTCTGTATGTGTCATTATTTAAATTAAAAAAATTATAGTACAAGTTTTGTTTTTACATAAAGACATCTTTAGAGGTGAAAACCAGTATATTTTTAAAATCTGTCACCCCACCCTTCCTAAAGCATATATGCATCTGTTGGATTTTGTTGTGGTTTGTTTTTCTCTTCCCCTTCTCTGGTCTCTCTTCCTGTCTCTGAATTTAGGCTTAAAAAGTGTCTCAAAGGTTCTACTCCTGCAGAAGTTCACTGGCTTTCTCCTCTGACCTCCTCTCTTGTCACTTAATGACTGTCAAATTTTGATTAGAATTTCCATCTTGTTATTTGCTATGTTGTACAATTATAGACCTTTTAAAAAAAATACCTGTTCTGTCAAATGATGAAATTGTTTCACAGGACATCAAGGATTGGGAGGAAGGAAGAAGTAAAGTCAGCTGCACTTGGCAGAGGGTCTAGGGAGAGCATCTTGATATGGGCAGTTAGCTATATTTGGGATTCTCTTTAAGCAAATAAAGAATTCTGTGAGGCATAAAATTTTCTAACCTTTTCCTAGAATGTCATCATTTTGGGAGGAGGGCCATTTCTTATTTTGTTCTTCGTTTTTTCTAGGCTGAAATCCACTTCTATTTCTGATTTGATTGACCAACTCTAAAAGGAAGTACTGCTAAAGCTTTGTTTCTTAAATCTTTGGGAAATATGAAGATTTGGTGTTATCAAATAACTTAATTCTCTGTAAAAGTATGCATACTTTGGAGATCTATGGGAAGAGAACACTTTTTGTTGCTTATGGGAAAGAAGGAGGAAAATTCTTCCTACCCTATTTTAATTTTTATTATCATTTTGTGTTCTTGTAGAGAACTTCCTTGCCTCAAGGACATCTTTCTTTATTAACATTTTTTTAAGAGGCAGATATTATGATTTAGGTTTTTATTTAATAATCACTTAAAGCTACAATTAAATGAGATTAGAAATGTATCTTTATTGGCCTTTATTATATCTTAACATATGAATGATGATTTTTAGAATAGTAAAAAAGTCAGGCAACTGAAGTGACTTTCCGTAACTACTTAAGGCAGATGGTTTAAACATGATCTTTGTTGGAGCAAAAATACTTTTATTGACTGCTTGCATTTCAAACGCCCACATATCAGGTGTCTTTGTTTCCAGGCAAAGAAAGATAATGCTTTTATCAGTAAATAAAAATCTCCCTACAAACCTAAAATAGCATTTGAGTTCTGGGTTTTTGACAGATGATGAGATATGGGAGTAAAGATTGTCCTTTTACAGCTATATCTAAACTCTCATCTGTGTCATTGCTTGTTGCTATTTAGGCAGAGAATCCCAGAAGCCTTTTTTCCACTCAGCAGTTCTAGTAGGTGACTTGATTGCTTTATTTGATTATGAAAAAAATGGGAAAGAGAATTGGTTTGCTGCAAATTGCTCCTAAATAAAATTTAGATTTCTAGACCTAAATAATGATGAGATTAAACAGTTTTAGATCTCATGTCAATACTACTTTGAAGATTTAATAGCCTATATGCAAACAAAACAGTTTTTTCCCCTTTGTTTTATCTCTTCATTCCCATAATACCTGAGCTTTTTGCCATTTTCTCTAGGGGGTTATCACCTTGTAGACCAAAATGATTAATTTAGCACCATTCTGATTCTCTGCAGGAATGAAATTTAGAATTACTTGATCTAATCTATAAATACCATGATTTAAACTGGACTCCAAAACTATAAAGTGATTGTGTTCTGCTAAATTTTTGGCTAAAGGACCAGAATTTAAGAATACCTCAAAGGAATAAGCTGTGTCAATTTGCATAATACTTTAAAAAAAATCATAAGGCAAATAAATTAGAAATAGAATGAGAAGTTTTGGTTATATTTCATATGCCTGATCTTTCCAATGTTTTGTTTTGTTTTACTTTTAAAATGGACTTTTATGAATTCTGATAATAGGGCTCAGAGAAGACTCGTGTTATCTCCATATATTTTTGAATGTAAGCAAATTTATTTTTGTTTAGTTCTTAACCATTGTTCATTCATCTTTACCTCTTTATATTTCTATTTCCTTGTGTTTGAACTCTGTATTTCTGATCTTTTCATGAGAAATGCTTGGAAGTCCTGATCTAATTCATTAAAAAATCCATCCCCTATGGCTTTTTACTCAGTTTTACTGGCTAAGTAATTTTTTTTTTTTTTTTTTTACTATAAGCTCATATTGTTTGTCTTCTGGAATATTATATTCAAAATCCTTTTTTTCCCCCTTTATGATGGTGGCTGCTAAATCAAGGCTGATTGTGGTGCTTTGGTATTTGATTCTTTCTTTCTAGTTTCGTGTAGTATTTTTTCTTTCACTTGGAAGTTCTAAATTTTGCTTATGATATTCTTGCAAATTTTCATTTTGTGTATCCTTTCAGGAGGCTAGTGGTAGATTCTATTTCTACTTTGTACTGTGACCAATTTTCTTTTAAGATTTTTTTGGGGGGCAGCTAGATGGTACAGTGAATAGAGTACCAGGCCTGAACTTAGGAGGACCTGAGTTCAAATGTGCCCTCAGACACTTCCTGTTTGGGTTCTCGGCCCAAACTCCTGAGTGATGCAGGTCTTATATGACCAGCTATGCCTGGTCACCTGGATGGCAAAGACCATGAGTAATGAGAGGCGAGAGTCAGGCTGTTGGGAGACTCTGTTTATTATAAGCCCAGGAAACCTTTTTATATCCTCAGTATATGCCTTTAGCTCCTATAGCTTAGCGTAAACATATTCTAGCCTATAGAAGATATATGATTCCCTATATTCTCATCTTTAGGAAGCTACACATAAGTACAAAGTGAGCATTCCTTTCCTGATAAGGTATGTGGATATTATTCTCTCATCTCAGTCTGGCATGCCTCTCCTTTAACTACCACATTTCTTCTCGGGTGGGACCCCTTCCTCCCAACGCCACCTTGTTCACTCTTACAAGGCTACCCTCAGTTTCTTGAGCTGCATCTCCTGTGATGTCCAAGGCTGGCTGGGGAGGATTGGCGGAAGGGGGGTGGGGAGGGGTTGGCAAGTCCTCCACAACTTCCTAGCTATGGGACCTTGGGCATGTCACTTAACCCCAACTGCCTCAAAAAAATAAAAAGAAATATTTTCAGACCTTTTTTGATCATGCTGTTCAGATAGCCTAATGATTGAAAAATTTTTTCTAGGTTATTTGTTTTTGATATGATATTAATTTTTCTGAGCTTCTCTCTCCCTGCCATTTGATTTTGTTTTAATATTTCTTGTTGCCTCATTGAGTCATTGGTTCTATTTGGTCCAGATTTTCAAGGAGTTTATTGCTTGAAGGATTTGTACCCGTTAATTCCTTTTTTAATTTTTTTCTTGATAATACACATTTCTTTTCCAATTTCTTTTCTTCTAAATTTTGCTTCATTTCTTCTGAGAATTTTAGTAGCCTTTGTGCTCAAGCTTTTTTTCTCTGAAGATGTTTTGCATGATTTTTTTTTTTTTTTGCATGGATTTTTTTGGGCTTCCCTGCCATCTTCATGTTGAGGTTCCTTTTTTGTTTACTCATTCTTCAAGACTAATTCTAGACTTTGGACTTAATGATGCCTCTAGCTCTGCTACACTTCTGGAAGGCAGGTTTAAGCTGGCCCTATTGCTGTTTTTTGGGGGCATTGAATGTATGTTTTTTGGGGGTATTAAATATATGTTACTCCTGATATCAGAGACAATGCAATCAAAGTGATCCAGGACAAAGACAGATTGTTATCCCCCTGGTCTGAATTTTGAAAGTTCTGAACCTGTGAGATTGTGCAAGAATAGCTTGTTTCTGGCCTTCATTCCTGTCAGCTAGCTGGAGAATTGACTTATAGGTTCTTTTTAGGTCTGACATTACTGCCCTGAGTATTCTTCTGCAGGCTGGCTAGACTGGAAGTGCCTCCTGGAGGTTCTGAACCATAAAACTGTTGCTTCTGGCTTCCTAATTTCCTGCTTTCTCCATACATAGCCCAGGGCCTCCCTACCCACAAATGCTACTCATCTGTACAGTTCCCCTTCTCAGTTTGACCTGGATCTCTGATCCAGAACTGAATAAGCAGTTGGTTACAAAGCTATCAATTTGTACCTATGTCTCTAGACTGTGCTCTAGAATGGGTCTAGGACTGGGATCTCTTCTAGCCCAACTGCACAGCCTCTTCCTGGGTACTAGAGAGTCCACACATCAAGCTTTTAACTTGAACTTTCCCTAGTGACCTTAGACCTCCCTGAGTGTCTTTACGCTGATGTGGACTCATCTGTAGAACATGAATTTTGTTTGTTTTGTTTTGGTTTGCTTTTGTTATTCTGGAGTTCCCCATCAAGATTCAGTCTGGTCCATTTTTTAAATCTGCATGGAGTTCGTGGATGAAATATCACCTGCATTGCTTCCTATCACTCTCCTACCTTCACCTCTTTTTTATTTTCCTCCCTTTACTCCTCCATTAGACTTTCCTTTTTAGTGTTAAAAAAAAAAAAAAAAAAAAAAAAAAAAACTTGGCTCTACTTGGAGAATTTGGCATATAGAGCTCTTTTGAAGGAATACTCAAATGTTGGCTTTAGGTTAAATGAAATGTCACTCTGGGGAAGTATGGATAATTAGAAAAAGAATTATTTTCCTTTTTTAGCTTCCCTAGCATTTAATATGGAAAGAGTATCCTAGGCTTGTGTTTCCCAGGAAGCTGGAAGTAATCTTTCCACTTGTTAAATTAGAAAAAAAAAAAAAGGAAATAGTTTCTTCCCCCTTTCCCCCCACTCCTCCCCATGACCCATTTCCTGCCCTGAAGTAGAATTTATGAGAATTAGGAACAGGATAAAGAAATTATGATCTTATGGCAAGAAACTTTGTGGTTTCCAGGGGCAGAAAGAAAGATGAATCTCTTATTCCCTGTGATAATCTCCTTAATGGACACTATACTGTCACAGAATTTTAGAATTCATAGTTCTAATAGTCTCACAAACTCTCACCTGATATACAAATTCCGTTTATGGAAACTCAGACAAATGATATTCTAGTCTCTGCTTGAATATATCCCAGCATGAGTCCAGTATATTTTGATACATCCACTTTCACAGAGCTATCTATGCATGTAGTAGCACTTGGTAAATATTGCTATCTTAACTAATCTGATCTCAATTGTCATAGGCCAAATGTAGGAAAAAATGGAAAATGTATTAGTACATTGCTAAAGATTGGTGGAACAGGCTAAACGTGTCAGTTTGAATTATGTAGTGATTGACAGGGTTCAGATTAGTTTTGGTAGTATAGAGATGTTATAGATTTGCCCTGGAAATACTTCCTAAGACATGCTAATTAGACAAGCAAATAAGCTATTGAGTTTATATTTGCTTGAATGATCTGAGTATTTCATGCTAAGGTAATAATTGACATTAATCCTAGTAACAAATTAATTTTCACTGAAAATTTCAAAAATTTTTTGAAAATATTACATTTTCAATTTTTACCAAATGCTACCTCGAATAACTGAATTATCTACTTTAGTGGTTCCTTAGTCCCAATCAGGTTAAATTTTGAGTCTGTGAACCTCAAATCATTAGATACTCTGAATCAAATTTAAAATCAAATCAAAAATCTAAAATCATTAGATACTCTGAATATCTATAAACTAAAGTGTTTACATTCAAATTCTTGCCACTTGAATGATATTTAGGTTTTAAAAATCATATTGATTCAGTATAAGAGTTGACATGCCATATTTAAATTTCAGAATTGATGGGACCACTAGAAGCCCACATGTAAAAGGATTACTATTAATTTCAGAACATAACTGATTATATAGCACTTTAAAGTTTGCAGAACATTCTATACATATTAGTTTCAATTGAGCTTTATTTTTCTTATTAGTCATTTGCTTCATATAGGGATTATTTATGACCCTATTTTGGGGTTTTCTTGGCAAAGATAATGAAGTGATTTGCCATTTCCTTCTCCAGCTCATTATTTACAGATAAGTAACTGAGGCAAACAGAATGAAGTGACTTACCCAAGGTCACACATCTAGTAAAGACACTTCAGGGCTGGTGATCTATTCACTGCGCCATATAGCTGCTCCTTTCGTTTTCTTTAAAATGCAATTTAGGTACCATGTTTTTCATTAACTCTCATTCTTTTCCTCCAAATTGCCAGTCATCCCTCCCAGACTATCTTGTATGTTTAACCACTTTATGTGTGTGCTTATGTATGCCTCTGTGTTTATATTTATTAATTTTATAATACACACATGTATAGCTATACCTGTGTCCACATACTTGTATATGTATGTATACACATATATAATTGTTGTGTTTCCCATTTAACTATAAATGCCCTTTGACTTAAAATTATTATTATTTTTTCCTATTGATTCCTCTGCCTCCTCTCTCTTTCCTTATTTCAATTCATCCAATCCTGATTTGTCATAGTAATTTTCCTAAATCACAATTCTTACCAGATCAACCTCACCAAAATAAAGTATTGAGAGTAGAAATAAAATAATACTGTCACCCATAACTATAATTGAATTTTAATAATATAATTTATAAGGGAGGAGAGTGAGAGCCATATAATTTTAGAGCTATAAGAGACCTCAAAGATTTTTTGATCCAACCCTTTCATTTTATAGGTAAGGAAAGTGAGGTTCACTGGAATTACAAATTGGCCCAGACACACTTAGTACTAGAGTCAGAACTTGAATCCCTTGGCTACATGTACCAATATATTTATAGTAATAATGATGATACCTTCCATTTATAAATTGCTATAAAACTATCTTTCATGTATATTCATCTCATTTGTTTCCCAGTAATCTTGCTAAGTAGCTAGGATAGCTGTTATCCCTATTTTGTAGATTGGGAAACAAAGGTTCACAAAGTTTAATTGTCAGACTCAATACATTTGACTTCAGGTCTACTGTACTTTCCTTCCTTGACTCCGAGTTTAAGACATATATACAGTTTGACCCAGTATTATCATTAGGAATCAAATACTCCTGTTATTCTTCTAATCTTTAAAGCTTTTATAACTCTGTAATTCTATCTTCCTAACCTACACTCATGGTTTCTTTCATAGATGTTCCCTTAAGATGCTTGATCTTTGTGCATTATTTTTCTTCTGCCTCTGAGGCACCGTGTAAAGCCCACCTCTGAGAATTCAGTATTGTTTTTAATGACTGAGAAAAGGTAGAATATCTTCTCCTATAATATTTAGACAATTGGCCTACAATGTGACATTGTAAAGATCAGACAAGGCTAAAAACAGGCATTTTTAGACTTGTATCCTCCTTACCTATTTAATAATCTTACTCATAGCAAATGAAACTACTAACATTTGGATGTAATTGATCATTTAGGCAAAGTATTGAGTTGTTGCTGCTGGCAAGTTATACTGAAGCACTCCTTGCTTTTACTTAGATTATTAGTTAGTTATAAACATTACACTATACAAAGAGGTTCAGGAAGACCCCACTTTACAAATGTTATTTGTTTCCAGAATTCATATGTATGTGATCTTTGCTAAACTAGAAATTATTCCTTCCAAGAAACAACAGTATTATTTATACTAATTAGATTTTTAGGCTAGCCCACAAAAGCTTATTATATTGCTGAAAAATGACGTGCTTGCAACTTAAAAAAACAGAAAAGTATTCTTGCAATTTTAATACTTTTAACAAAATAAAACAAGACATTCTCTGCCTCTGCACAGACAAGTTTAATGTTGCCAGTAAGATGAGAAAAGGGATAGGGCTGATCTGTTCACTTTATCTGATTACAAATGGCAGGGTAGGTTGATTCCTTTAGTAAATTGAAAAACATATCAAGAATACATTTGTCATATCCTTCTTTCCCTTCATCCCCTTAGTCCATGAATTCTTGACTTAGCTTTGTGAAAACAATATATGATACTAAGGGAACAATAGCCAATTGCTTCCTGACCCTGTCCTGAGGATAAAAAGTGGGAAGTGATGAACTCTAGTGATAGGCATAGGAGGATCAAGTAAAGAATGGGAGTACTCTGAGAAACAGGTTAAAGCTCCCTCTAGGTAATCTAGAGGTGGGGTTGGGGTTGAAGGACGCTAAGATTCTTAAGTCCCTGAGCAACTTCATGTGACTCTAGAGAATGAGCAATTTAAATATTTCCATACCACAAGTAAAATGAAGAGAATTAAAGTTAGAATAGGGAGGGAAAAAGAGGAAGGCAGTTAATATGTAGATGCTAGACACTGACATAAAGTGTAATTTAATAAACTGTAAGTAATTAAAGGAAACACAGAAACATAACTCCTGTGTGAGCACCATAAGGAAATTTGATATGGAAAGGTATGAAATAAGATTAGACACAAACATATAAGTGTGTGTGTATATATGTGTACAACACACACACACACACACACACACACACTACAATATAGATTAAACAATGAGTCAGACAGATTTTCATTAGCAGGTAACACCACTGTGCCAGGGCAGCTAGTTGCTAGGTTGGCAAAAGCTGAAAGTGCAGTAAAGTCTTTTGTTTAATGTACTAAAGCAAGATGTGGGGTTGCCCATAAGGAAAAAACATGCAAGTGCACATTTGTATGTAAAGCTTCATTTAGAACTCAGAGTTGATAAAATGTTTTCTTTACCTAAGAAAAAACAAACTTCTTCCAATACATAATTGACATTTCTTATGGAGCTGTTACTTTACAGAAATGATTGCACTACTCTCACAAATTTGTGTGTGTGTGGCGATTGTTTGTTTCCTTTTCTTTTTCTGTATAAGGGAATGATACATTTCTTAAAGTACAAAATGATTATTAATTTCTGAAGTTATATGATCCTGGATGAGTCTCTTTGCTTGTTTGGCCTCAGTTTCCTAATTTGTAAAATGAAAATGTTGATCTAGCTATTCTGGGTACACTCTAATTTTGATGCTTCTTTCTCTGTTCATATTTCATGCTTGATTACCTTTGTTCTCTGTATGTAAATATGACTAGCTATGACTTCATGCTATCTATGCTGCTCCTCTACTGCCACCTTATGTAGGTAATTATTTAGACATTCTCTATGGGGATTTTTGGTGTCTTTGGAGGGTTTTTTTGGGAGGTAATGGTGATAAAATTCTTCTGCTTAGTGAAGTATATTACAAATTTCTGAGTTTGATTATCATGTTAATCCAAATAATGTCCTTCTTACCTGGTATCTTTATGATAGTATGAAATCTGTTAACCACTTTTTGTTTATGATAATTAAACTTAAAATGATTTCTTCTAAGGGACAACTTGGAAATTTTGTTTCTTAATTTATCAATATGATTCATGATTTGCTAACAAAATATAAAATTATTTATTGCAGATATTGGACCTACCATGATGAAAGATTTTTATATATGTTGATGGAATATGTTCCTGGAGGAGAACTTTTCAGCTACTTGAGAAACATGGGACGGTTTAATAACAGCACAGGACTATTTTACTCTGCGGAGATTATCTGTGCAATAGAATATCTGCACTCCAAAGAAATAGTTTACAGAGATTTAAAACCTGAAAATATATTATTAGATAAAGAAGGCCATATCAAGCTCACTGATTTTGGATTTGCTAAAAAGCTAGTAGACAGGTAAGATATAAAGTCTTTGAATTTTGAAAATTATGAAAGTTAATATTGAAAAATTGTTTGATTGATTTTAGATTTCTCTTTTGATTAATAAAATCTATCATTTTACATGACTGAGATGCATGATATCACATGTAAATCATGTGTACACAATATATACACTAATATACATGCACACACATATATGTGTATATTCTCACACATATGCGTATGTATATATGTATATAAAATTGGCTTCACAAATAATGAGTGGTTGAAGTAGTTAGCAATATCAGATTCTTGGGAAGCAGCATTTACTAGCTTTTTTATGCTTGATTCCACAAAATTAGGAATAATGGAACTTAAAAAGGCAAATTTAGTATATATATATATATATAGTATATATATATATATATATATATAAAAATTTAATGTTATAATATAAAACTTAGCAGTCCTTTCAAATAGAGCTTCCTGCTTTGGAAGGTTGTAGATTTTCCCTTATAGAGAAGATTCTTATTCATATCAAGAGTTTTTACAGAGATCTTTTTGGTCAATTCCAACCAACTCTGATTCTGAAACTTCTTATTGGAAGTAATTATTTAAAGAGTTAAATTTGAAATTGAGACAGAAAAAAAATACCTTAGTCACAAGAATGAGGGTAGACATTCACAATGGAGTTATAGTACTTGATTATATAGACAATGCCAATTTAATCAAAGATTTATGTTCTCCCATGAAGCTCCTAAACTGGTTATATGCTTTATGCATGGTGAATTAGGAATATTTATAAGTACATCAAGATGTTCAGAGTGCTTTCAGTTACTAGAAAAAAAAAAAAAAAACTTAAATGTTAACAAAAATTTATGGAACCCTTTAAGGTCTGCCAAGCACTTACACACATTATCCCATTTGTTCCTCACAACTGCTAAGAGGTAGAGGACCCAAGATTTTATTGTTTAGGTTTTGCAGAGGAGGAGACTAAAGCCGACATCTAAAGAAGCTAATGTATTTGCCTACAGCCATAACAATAATAAATGTTGGAGGTGAGATTTGAATTCAGGTCTTTTGGGATTCTCAGGTTCCCTGTTCTTTCCCTTTATGGGAAGATTAAGAATGCATTCTAATGAGGCAAAATATTGCCTTCATTAAAAGATACACAGGCCTCTAAGCAGGTGATAGTATTTAGAAACCTTAGCCGGTTAGTTCAGGGCTTCTTAAACTTTTCCACTTGTGACCCTTTTTTGCCCAAGACATTTTTGTGTGTATAAAATAGGTACAAAAGTTAAACGTGTGCTGATTTTAAATAATAAAATTTAAATATATTATTAGTTAAATATAAATATAAATAAATTAGTTAAATTAATAATTTAATATTAAATAATAAATTTTGCTACCTCTCTCCCCACCAATTTGGAGTGCAAAGCACAGTTTAAGAAGCTTTGATCTAGTATATAACTGGGAAACCTGGGAGTAATGGTGGGTAAAGCTTGAGGTTCTTAGCTACCAAAAAAGCTGTCTCAAAGCTTTTATGCTCCATAGGAGATACCTGGAGATTCCTACTTACAGATATTAGATTCTTAGTTTTTTCCCATTTTAAGAGGTTAGTCATCTGTCTTCCAGCCTTAAAGACAAGAAAAAATGAATCTACTTAAGACAGGTAATATTTTAGCCATGAGAAGTTTTTTTTGACAGGAGAGAATGAACAAATGTAAAAAATAGAAACGTTTTATAAAGCAAAAGTCTGGGATCATTTAGTGTTCGTTTCCATGTAATTCATTAGACTCTGAGAGCATGGCTGTATTAAAGCATAGTATGATAATTGATGTTCATAATTAAAGCATGCATAATCAAGAAAAAGTTAACATATTCAGAATATTATATTATCTAAATAATAATATTAAATTATATCCTGAATATTCAAGAAAAGGAACTTTGTAATGAATTTTAGGAAAATTTTCATCAAAAATATCTTACCAAAGTATTTAACATTTAATTATTGAACAGGTAAGTTATGTAGAAAACTTCTTTGCCATATAAGATCAGATAAAGAGGCATTCCAACCTTTATAGCATTCTATAAATAGCATAGCTACTTTCCTACCTTGGTAGAAAAATTGGCTGTCTCAGGAAAATTTGACACTGTACTTTTTGGGAGGAATTCATGCTACCCTTTCTACTTGTTCTTCCTCAATCATTTTAATTGTTAGTAGAATATGAATATGTTTTAAATGAAATGACTTCTCAGTTAAATATATTATGAACCAGATATTCCTACCTTTTAAAAGATAATTTTTTTAGATCCATAAGCAAAAGCAGTATCAGCTAAAGTTTTAAACACGGTTGACTTGACAGATTTTAAGTCTGATTTAGAGTGTAGGTGCTGCCACACTGTGGCTGTTACAAATTTACTTCTATGAAGAAAAATCACTTTTAGTGGTTGCTTGTCGGGTAACATTCTCTCATATTACAGATGAAAAAACTGAAACTTCATGTCTAAAAAAATTTTTGTTAAAGTTTCAATGGAATACTGATTAAAATAGAAGTAATGGGATTGTTCCTTTAGATACTTACTAAGTGACTCTTTTTACTACGGAAACATAGTTAACACAAAAAAAATGAAATTATTTTAACTGAAAACTGAAGAAGGGCAGATATTAATTGACTGGAGATTTTCAGTACTATATTGATATTAACCATGGAAATTTAAAAATGGACTAAAATCTTTCTTATTTAGGATTTTTATCAAGCATAATTTGATAGGAAATTTTATTTTTTCTCATGTTTCTTTAGTGTCTGATACTGTCAAATAGATTTAGAAGATAACCAATTTAAATTCTTTGGTAAATGACAAGCTCTTTTGGTAATGTTCTTGATGTTAACTGGTCTATATTCATTCTTTAGTTAGATATGATTGTTGGGTAAGGTTCAGAAAATAGAAATGATGTAAAATTAATTTAGGATGAAGATAAATATAGTACTTTAAATTTTCATGGATACATAGGAGTAGTTTGGTTTTTTCTTTAAAAAAGGAGAAAAACAAATATGGCTTAAGTAAACTGAGAACAAATAAATAAATAAATATACACACATATATATTTAAGAGAAGTATTTTAAAATATTTTCAATGTGTTCAGTAATACAAGGCACATTTTTCTATTTTCCATTATACAAGATACATTTTAAAATTGATAAATATCATTTGTTTATCTAAAACACATTTTAACAAAATGTTTTATTTGAAATATTCTGTATTATTTCATTGATTATGATTATTTTCCTTGATGTGGCTTAATTATTTTTTACATTGCTTTTTGGTGCTTCAAAGTATCTTAGCTCAAAAATGAATAATAGTTTTTTCAAACTTTCTTTGGTACTCAGATTTTGTTTTATAGAGAAAAAATCCTTTAAGTCCAAAAAGAAGTTATATTTGATTTTGATTGAAGCTTTGTTCTAGTAGAACCATACTACATGGTTGTTTTGTAATTAATTTATAATTTGGGAATAAGTTAAATATAAATCACTTTACTTTTTCATTTCTAGAACCTCACTGGATAAATTGCAATCTTGATGGTCAGCAATTTCTGTAATTTATCAGCTTAACAATGGACCACATAAGCATAACTGAATCAAACCTTCATAAAAGAATATTTTCCTAATTAAGGATGTTTGAGGATGAATAAAGAATTTTAGGGATTGTGAGTGCTTTAGAAACAGGTAGTTTCATTTTTGCCCTTATAGATCCCTTCACTGAGAAAATGCCTGGCCCATAATAGATGCTTACTGAATGCTTGTGGATTAATTACTTATAACTCTTTAGGTATGAATCCCTCTTTACCTTCAGGACAATACAGAGGTAAACAAGTATTTGTTTTATTTTGACCTGTATCTTCTGAATGGGAGAATAGTTGGGCAGAGCCTAAGCAAGAATCACAAAAGCATAGAATATTAGGTCCAAGACCTTAAAAATTTAGTGCAATACTTTCAACTTTACAGGAGAGGAAATTAAGACATAGAAATAAAGTGCCTTGATCAAGGTCATTCTCAGGATCTTGGAGATTGAAGGTGTCTTAGAAGTCATTAAGGCCAAATTCCTCATTTTATAGATGAGTAAAACAGGCCCAAAAAGGTGAAGTGACTTGTTTGTTCAGAGTCACATATAGTGTTTGAGGCAGGATCTGGAACCAGCCTTTTTTGTTCCAGCTTCAACATGCTGTCTGCTGTATATAAACACACTGCTTCTGTGTGGGATGCATTTCCACAGTTATAGTGGATTGAAAATTTAAAAATGCTCTTCTCCAATTTAGCCAGTATTTATGAAGAACCTGCTATCCTGCTTTAAGCAGTAGAATATTAGGCCTGTGAACTGAACATTTCATTCTTCTTGTTACTCCTAAGATTATATTAGTTTTTTGTGGTAACTACGTCATAACTGGTTTTATTGGATTTATAGCTAACTACTAGATATTTTTGTTTTTTTAAAAAAACACTAATTGTTGTTAAACTAAATGTTGTAGATTGAACCTAACTCAGAACAGTGTGACATATTACTTCTGCTGTAATATATGTCCTTTTGAAATTGATATTATAACACATACATACACACACACACACACACACACACACACACACACACACCCTCTAAAATGCCTACATTTAACATTGAGCCCTGGTAAATTTCATTATGTAGACTGGGAATAAATGCTATAACTGTCATGCCTGGAATCTTTATTTTTTTTTCATCCCTTGTATATTAGCTATCCCTCCCTGCTTTTTGTTCTACTTAAACTTGATAAGCCTTCTGTATTTTCATCAAAGTAATTGGTTAAAAATGGAGAGGAGGATCAAGGATATATGGATCCCTGGGGCAAGACAGTGGAGACCTCCTTCAAGGTTGACCCCAGACCATTAACCAATATTCTTTGGCTACAATTATTCAACTACATGATTCTAACTGTATAATCTTAGTTCTTTGACCTCTCTGGACCTTAGTTTTGTCATGTATAAAATGAAGGGCATTGATTACATGATCTTGAAGGACTCTTCCATCTCAAAAAATTCTATTGAGATTTGACTCTTATCAGATACTGATTAAATCATATGCTGATTTAATCCCTATTTCTTTAACTTACTCATTAGGCTATCATAAATGACCTTTGTCAGTGTTTTGCTAGAATAAACCTAATACTTTGTAAATAATACTACAATTTTCCAAATCACTTTTTGAGCAATGTGTGTGCGTGAGAAAGAGAGAGATAGACAGACAGAAAGAAAAGAGGGAAAGAGAGAAAAAGGGAGAGATAAAAGGAAATGCAGAAAGTGCGATTGATTTTTGTGATAATCTTGAGGTCAGCCATTTCTCTCTTAGAAAAAAGAAACCGAAGCTCTTTGACTTGAATGATTTGTCTAATATCGCATATCTAGTAATTTAATGAAGGGAAATCTTGATCTCAGATTTCCTTAGTCCTATTGATACTCCCTGTTATTAAGATACATTCACTAGTCTAATAATCCCATCAAAAAGATCCAGATTCACTTTATATAACTCAATCCAATATTTATTAAGTGCCTAATCTCAGTATTACATGACATTAATTAGCATCTTGGCTTTTTGTGACTTTTTTTTCCCTAAATGGTCACATTTAACATTTTCCCCCTATAATTTGCCAGAGAGCAGCGTTAAATACGTCAGCTTAACTGTAGTTTAGAATTTTTCCCCCTAACTTTGAAAATTGGAAACTTTGTTCATAACCTGTCTTTTTGGCATCTTTCTCACTTCATATTATTTCTGATAGATAACCAACAGCGAGTCTGCAATTCTTTTATGGATGGATTCAACTCTGATTTAAAAAAAGGAGGCTAAGGATAGGTCATCTTTGGCGAAGTCACATTGGATAGCATATTTGCTGTGATAACAAATGCAAATAGAACTCAGACCTAGGAAAAAACTTTTGATCTTTGAATTTAATTAGAAAGCAAACAAAAATATAATAGGTGAGTTCTGTGTAACAGAGTATTTTCTTTATGGTTAGTGACAAGAAAAATAAATATACTTCAATTAAATCCAACAAGTATTAGATAGCTATTACATAGATGGCAACTTCAAGATACCTTGAAAAGTAAGCAGCAATTTCTGCCTACAAGGAACTTATATAATAGTACATTTTTCCTCTACAAACTATGATTGACCTATTGAGCTATGTACATTTCCTTGAATTTGAATTTTGCTTCTTTGTCCAAATCCTACCATTCTTCCCTTGCCAAAGCCAAACTTTGATTTGTACCTACTTTTTACCTTCTCCATTCCTTGCTTATGATTCCAAGAGAAAATAAAATACTTTTGATAATTGACTCCATTAAAGATGTATTAACTTATCTAATTGCTATATGGCCATCCTTTTATTCTTCCCTGATGGACTAAAGTTCCTTGAAGCCTTATTTTCCTTCCTCATACTATTTTCTCTCCTATTATTCAAGGAGTTTGCCTTCTACTTTACTGAAAAAAAAAATAGAGACTACCTGTCATGATTTTCCTCTTCTCCTCTCTTCTACATATCAAAATTGCTCATTGTCACTCCTCTCCTCTGTTTTTCTTAGTTCTTAAATTCTGGGTAGGATTTGGCATTTCTTACTAGGGCTTGCCAGATCTCCTAATTGTATCCCGTATTTCTTTTAGCCCCTTCTTGTGGTGAGTTTGTTTAGATTTCTCTAGAATATCTGCATGGTAAAGAGTCACATTGTCCAAGGAGCTGAAAGAACTGAGAATGTTAACTTAGAGGAGAAAAGACTTAGGGGAATTGGATCTTTATCTTTAGGTATATGACGAACGACTAGTCATCTGGAAGAGAATTTAATTTTTTTTTTACTTCAAAAATTTTACTTAATTTAACTTAGTGACAGAATCAGTCACTAAATTGTAGAGTGGTAGATTTTTATATAAAGAAACAATTTCTTTAACTAAAACTATCCAAAAATTAAATGTATTGCATCTGAAGGAGTTGGAGTTCCACATTCTAGATAACTTGTATTGGAAACAAGATGACTTTAAAAATATTGTCCTGGGTATTTTTTAGAACTTCTCTTAATTCACAATAAAACCTTAAGAGATGTCCATGTTTGGAGGAAAGGAATTAGATGAAGAGACAGCAAAAGAAACATAAAAGGAGAAACTCTACAAGTACATTTAGAGAATATTATTCATCATTCTGAGATGTATCATACATATCAAGGAAGCTAAAGGTTAAAAAAAAAGGAGGCTTTGGGATTTAATAAATAGCAAGTCATTACTGCCTTTCAAGAAAGCAGTTGCAATACAGTGGTGGGGGCAGAAGCCAAATTACAAGTAGTCTAACATGAATTTAGGCAGATGGAAAGAAATCTTGAGTGATATTGAATAAAAAGAGGGGAGATGGAAATGGAAATATTTAATATGAACAAACTGAAGAATTCACATTACTGTTGAAATGCTAACCTAGTTTTCTTAATTATGATTTAGCAAGTATATAGTTCAGGCAACATAGTAAAGAAATTACTTTTTATTTAATGACAGTACTCCAATTACAAAACAGAATGTCTATACCTGAAGGAAAAAAATGTACAATAATACTTGAAGTGGTATAAAAGGTACCAGAAATGATAAGATTAAATAGATTTGAGAGAGCAAAATAGATTTGGGGAGTAAAATAATCTTATTTTAAAATAGTAATTTAATTCCCCTCCAAGGAATTTCTAAAGTTTTTTTTTTTCTTTTGCTTTCAACCTAAAGCAACACTAATAACTAATAATTATAGAACTGTGAAGTTTGTCAAGATCTCTGCAAATATCTTATTATCCCCATTTTTCAGGTGACAAAATTGTGATTTAGAAAGGTTAAATAACTTGTCTATGATCACAGAGCTTGTAAATGTCAAAGGTGGAATTTGAACCCAAGTCTTCTGACTCCAAGTGTGTGTGCCACGCTGTGTTCTAGATTGAGTAATTTTATCTGTTTGGATATTCCTTTTACAGATAAAGACTGTAAATTAATTTTTGTAATTTAATAGACAGTCTATAATACTGCTCAGAATTTGTATAGTATTCTTGCTTCTCTTATAGCAGGCATATTATCTATTACCATGTTTTATTCACATTCTTTCTTGCCTGGAAAGATCTAATAAAGCAATCTTGAAGAATCCTAGGGGCACCCCCATACCTCAATGAAACATCAAAGGAAGACGTTATTGGAGAGAACTGAAGACTTAAAAATAGATTTCTTTAGACTCTTCTATCCCCTTTACCCTCACACCTAAAACCAGAGATATTTATATTTTTGCCACTGCCTTGTTAAAGCTGATTATTTTATTTCATTTTATTTTAAATTTTTATTTAATAATAATTATATTGACAGAATCCATGCCAGGGTAATTTTTTTACAACATTATCCCTTGCACTCGTTTCTGTTAAAGCTGATTATTTTAAAAGAATTATTTATAACTTTTTATAACCTAGTATAATTCAATGAGATGAGAATATAAAGTTACTCTGAAAGTCATATAACAGCTTTATAATCTTCTTGAATGTTTAATTACAACTGATTTTAGAAAATAACTTTTATTTCTCCTAAGATTCTTAGCCTTCATTCTCTTTAACTACATGAATGTTTGGCTAAGTTTCTTGGTTTTCTCTTTAGCTAAATAAATTATATTTTGTATTGTCATAGATTTCTCTTACAATGTATTTTTATAATCACTTTCCAAATGCGTTGGCCCTAGGTTTGAGATTTGAAGTTGGCAAAGTACTGTTGCATATACTTAATTTGATGTACTGCTGCCTCATGAAAATTTTCTATATGTTAAAATGAATTGTTAAATTTGATCATTTATTTCCAGGCTAATTGACTCAGGTGTCATTATTGTTCCACACAGTCAATAGAATAAATTAAGAACAAACAGCCAGCTAGATGGAAAGAAAGTTGGAATGAGAGTTTCAGAGAGCTGAGTTCGAACATTGACCTGTTGGTACAATGAAATAAATGATTTCTAAGATACTTTTCTAGTTCCAGAATTTATGATTCTAAGAATCTGATAGGAAAAAAAAAATTAATCATATCTGTAGCATAGGAAATTCCTGAAAAGGAAACTCCCTTTATCAAATGCACATAGCACATTCTCCATAACTTGAGTTTTAGAAAATTGAATAAAAAATGAATTGAGTAAAGAGTGAACAAAAGAATTTTCTCTGTCCTTACACTTCAGCCATCTTGGACTGGGGATCCTACTGATTCAGACATATCTTCCTGGAAGCTTACTGGGCTCTATCCTCATTATGAAGGTACACTGTGACACAGTTGTCCCTTCCTCTGTTTGTTTAATTTGTCTCGGAACCTCAGCTTTAAGCAAAGTAGCCAGGTCATCCATGTATTCATTGTTCTCCAGACTCTAATCTGGATTCTACTTTTCCCACTACACTATAAGCATATCTTCTTATCCTGAAAATTCACTTCACCCCAAGACTCCTCCACTTCACTCTATCCCTGAAACTTCTTCCTCTAATTCCTCTTGGTTGGTTCTCCCCCAAATCTCCATTTTTGAGGAAAGTGGCCAAGTCAGCCATGTCTACATTACTCTCTGGCTTCCACTCCTGACTCTCTCCACTGTCTTCTTGTCCCTACTGAGTACTTTCTCCCCTTATTCCTTTTTTGGCTTTCTTTTGTGTATTTTCTTTCCTATTAGAATGTCAGCTTTTGAGAACAGGACTATCTTTCTGCTTAAGCTGTATTTGCTTGATGATTTGACTTGAATAAAAAGCATTTATTAATCACATATATGAACCACTTAAATAATAATATGGGATAATATGCCATTAATTGCAAAATGAGCACTATATACATTGTCGAATGGGAGATCATTATAAATCACTCATAGTTGATACTTCAGCTTCTGAAGAAGTATTTGAGCTGGGCTCAAAAAGTTACATCTTACTGATATAAATTAATAGATTAGATAATAGATAAATAATAGATTAAAAATATAAATAAATTTATAATTTGCAAGTTTCTTTCCTCACAGAAACTCCACAAAGCTGATTATACAAATATCTAGAGATGAACCAACTGGTACTCTGAGAAACCACATTATTTGTCTAAGATCTAATGATTACTAAATAGTAAAACTGATTCTCAGGTCATTTATTCTTTCTAAAATACCATGCTGTACTGTAAACAGAGGAATATTATCAGCTGAGACTTAGAGACAAGAACATTTTGTATTTGGTAGGGGGGAGGAGAATGTGTGAAGCCTGGCCTGATTTAAGCAAAAATTTATGTTAATGAAATACATACAGAGGTTATTAAAGAATGCAGATAAGAGTGAGGTTGTGGAGAGCAAGAACAAGGCTTCATCATGAATTTAAGGAGTTTGGATTTTATCCTGTGGGTAGAGGACTTCTTTGAAGCATTTTGAACAGGGGAGTAACAGAATGAAAGTGATGTTTTTGAAAGATTAATCCAGCAGTATTATGTTGACTGGATCAGAATAAGTAGAGAGAAATTACAACAGGGTATCTTAATTTGGGGTATCAGAACTTGTTTAAAGAACAGATAATTTTATATAATTGATTTCCTTTGTAATCCTATGCATATTATTTTATACATTTACAAGTATCATTATACATTACAAGTTTGGTCAGATTACCAAAGATGTCATGATATAGAAAAAAAAAATAAGAATCTCTGAATGATAGCAAGTAAATAAGGAAGGAATGTATTATAATAATTAATAAAGACATACACTTTGGTGATTGTAATGGAAGTGGAAAGTAGAGATATCTATGAAAGACATTTTTAAGAAAATGGCAGATTAGGTAGATTTATAAAACACTTTGAATTAAGAATGATTTTATATAAAGACAACAGAATAGTGACACAAATAATGTCAGAAGGGGGCATTTGTGATAGATTGTGAATAGACAGTGGTAATTTTGAACTTTGTTATAGACTAATGGAATTTGAGGACCAAAATTCATCCAAAATTTAGATCTGGAAATATAATTTGAGACTAGTGACAGCGATCACTTCATAACTTTTTCATTATAGAATCTCAGAGGAGTTTATTCACCTTTTTTGAATTATCCATGTAATTTAAAATATACCACCATCTGCCAATTCTGGTGTCCTGGAGTCATAGCTGCCTTTAAGGTATTTTGCTGTTTCTGAGAATGAAGATGGTATCTTTTTATTCTAGTTCATCCAGATTTAATTATAATTTTTCATACTTTATTCATATTAATAGTAATTATATAAAAACAAATTGTTATTAGAACAGTTAAATGCATTGTTTTATAGGTGCCTTTTGTTTCTGAGTCACACTAATTTCCCAATAAATTTTGCTGCTAAAAGGACCCCTTTCTTGAAACAAAGAAATCACAGTTTTATAGGTCCTCCTCTCACCCTCACCCCTATCTTAAGAAAAGACAAATGTGTTTCATCATGTCTTCAGTTTAAGCAAACCTTAAAAATTGCTTAAACGTAACTCTTTAAAGCAAGCTCATAAAATCGGATTTTTAAGTATTCATAATTTTGTATCTTTCTCTTAAAATCCTCTTAAAATTCTTGCTCTCACCACTGTCCTTTTAAAATACATATTGGCTCTTTTGTTTTATCTACTAAAGTTTATATGAAAGGTTCCTATAATAGTTTATTTATTCCCTATTTTGATCAAATGATTATCAGTTCTACTCTGGCATTTGTCCATAGACAAGCTCATTCTCTTTATTAATCTTTTTTTTTTTTTTGAGTTATAAAGGGAAGACAAATGGTTTTCTAAGCTTTTCTCTCTCTGCCTCTCTTCCATAAAATTTTCTTTTCTTTGTCATTAGAAAAATACATAACATTTCACATAGTAAGAGTAAATAACCTGTCATTAAACAGAAGCAGATTTTTTTCTGTACTATTTTCCAGAAGACAATATAATAATTACTATTTCTTTTCCTTGATTCCTGTGATCTTATAGCTATAGTTTTAGATACTATGGTTATATTCGTATATTATCTGTATAGATTAATAATTTAGATACACAATATTTATTTCACTTGACATGTAAAACAAATGAATGTCCCTGTTCTGTGAAGTTTATTTTCAAATGAATTCCAGTTGTCCCACTAAGGGACAATTATTTCTCTTTTGGGAAAATTATTTCTCATGTTGTTTTGAATAAGATTATGCAACATCCTTTCTCCCATTCTGAATCTCAGATTATCTTTCATGTTAATTTTGCATCTCTTTAGGAATTGAATTTGTATGACTTGTTTAAAAATTTAAACATTACTTTATGTATTCAAAAGTTTAGAAAGTGATTCAGTAATTTTTACTGTAGAAGAGTTTGAAAAGACTTTATTTTCATCAGTCATGTTATATATACATATGATATGCCCCTGGGGAGGTAACAATCCTTAGAAAAATATAATGCTACTTTCATAAAACATATTAAAATTAATATTAATTTATGAATTAGATATAATAGTATGTTTTTAAAGAAATCAATATGTTATATGTGTAGTTGACTATGATAGACTAATAAATTTCACATAGCATTAAAAATCTGTGAGATAATAAAATCTGTGAGTAAAGAGAAATGGAACTATTACTTAATGTATTATACCCATAAGAATTGAAGTTTTATCTGAAAGATAAATATTTAAATAGCAGATATATATTAATTAAACATAAGCATGAGAAGTCATGTTTTGAAGCAGTAAGAAATCTAATATTAAGTCCTGATAATTGAGTGAGTCGTTATTTCAGTTCTGAAACAGCATGGAACTCATGGACATATGTAAGAAATAGCTGCTTACTTTTTTTTTCTCCAATAAGTGCAATAGATCTGGACTTTAAAGTGTAAGGGTAAATGTTGGTACTGCAGTTAGTACTGGCATCTTTAACAAGTGAGAACACACCTCAACTATATAAATCAATTCTAGGTATAAATGCTATGTGAAAAAAGGCCTAGACATTTCCACATTTCCAATAAATGGAATAGGAAGTTTCTTCTGATTGGGTGAAAGACTTGGGCATGAAGTTTGGGATTTGTTTAAAATGAACAAGGTAATTTGGAATCGAGAATTTTATATATCTGAGTGATAATCCCAAAAGAGAATCTCTTGGGGACAAAGAGTATAACAATAGACTTAGTCTCACAAGCCAAAGTAGGGCTGGAAGATTTAGCCTTTTTTTAGTTATTGGAGGCAGTGAATACCTTAGGAACCAAGGATTCACCAGAAGCAATGAGGCAAAGCAGATTCAAGGCTGTATAAGAAGCTTTGCAGAAAAGCAACATTATATATGGAGGAAATCTTGAGGGCTCCAACAAAAGGACTTTAAAAAGCTGTATTACCTGCTTTTGCCACATGTATTCTGATCTTGAGCTCACTCTTCCCTATCCTCTTGTATTTGTGTAGAGTACTATTATAATTAAAATTTAGTGGTCTGTCTAATTTTTAATATCAGATGATGCTAAATGAAAGAAACACAGCAGTAGGGGAAGATATCCTCTAAAACCTTGAGGATATTGTAGAACCTTGAGAGGAGATGTAGTAATGGGACTTCTGAGCACCTAGTCTGCCAATTTGAATTAAGATTGGGATAGGCATTCCTGGACATGTTTTAAAGAAAGAAACTAGGGAATTAAGAGAAGTAAGATCATTCCAGCCAAGAAGAACCCATACTTTGCCAGCAAGGGCATGGTGGCAGGAGATGGAATATGTCAATGTCTATTGTTGGGCAAAGCAGTCAGCTTAGTGCCAAAACCTCATCCCTGACCCGGTTAGTTCTCATTATCACATGAAAGTATTTTGTGATCACTGCTTACATGGCTCTCTCTGTGCTAGGAGATGCTCTGTTGGATAGGTTAATCAGACACTCTCTATGGTCTTGGAATATGAGCCTAGAGTCCTTTCAACTACTGCTTAATATGGTGTGAGAAGTTGTGAAATTTTCTTGTGGTTACTCCTCTGTGCCCCTGTTGTTGGTTTAAAGGGATTGAAGGTAAACTTTTCTCATTATTATATTAGATAATTAGTGTAGTATAGTGTAGCAGATTGGGTAACTATCATTTCATTGACAAAAATTTCAAGTTTGCTCATTTGATGCCAAAGATACACAAACTTTCTTAATGCATTGCTATTTCTTACACTTAATAGGGTGTGATTATTTATAAGTGCTAAAGAGATGACAAAATTTGTTAACAACTTTTCCCTCTATTATAGAGGACTGCAGGAGTGCTAAATTTTATAATTTTCTGAAGCAAATTCATAATTATCTTTCTAATGGCCTTTTTTTGTGTGTGTGATCAACTGCATCTCTTTTAGTGGAGTAGATGCCTTCATCCATATTAAATAACTTATGGATCTGACACTTTTTTTTTTTTTTTGGCTCTTCCTCAGCTCTGCTGTCTAACAGAGCCCAGAAAGATTACTGTTATTAGGCATCAGAGGTTAAGGCATAGAAGGCAAAGGCCCTGGAGCCCCTGTTGCAAGAGAGAAGCCAGGTAGACATCCAAACCCTAGGCCTCCAGCATTATGGCTGTATGTGGTTACTTCCATTCAGATGAATCACTTCACCTTTGAGCAGGGGATTTTCCACCATGGCCTGCTCAAGGTGGGTGTATTCTGACAGATCTCCCAAGTGGCATTTTTTGAACAAGAAAGAGTGGGTGCAATGGCAGAAATTGTGAAATTAGAAGATTTGGGAAAAATAAAATAGACCCTTAGAAGACATTTTCACTTTAAAGCGACAGTGGAGCAGCAGATGAAAATGTAGGTCTTGAACTTTCAAAAGAGTTTAGATTGGGAGATGTAGATTTTGATGTCGTCTCTGCTGTAGGAGTTGATAAGAGTAAATTACTAAGTAAAAATTGCCACAGAAAATGAAAAAGAGAGTGCCAAAGGATAGAAGTTTGGTAACATTTTAAAAATAGGTAAACAAAAGGAGGATAAGATATCCAATAAAGGGGATAGATCATTAGGAGACTCAGGAGAATGAAATACTTTCTGAAGTCAAGTGGAAAAAGTATCCAGAATAAGAGAGGCTCCAATAATATTAAATTCTATATAAAGGTTAAGAGGGAGTAAGACTTAAAATAGAATGCAGAGTTTGGCTGTTATTAAGGCATTAGTACACTTTTTAAGAGTATAATTTCAATATAGGAGATATAGGAATCATGTCAAAAGGATGTAGAAAGAGTAGATAGTGAGAAATCAGGTAGCTTGCAATAGTGTATATGGTATATAGAATACTTTTTCAAGAAGATTTACAATGAATGGCTATGGGGGATCCACAGTTTAATGTCTGAAAGGGTCAAAATGAGGAATTAGAGAGATTCAAAAATAATGACATGTGTGGAAAGGAGTCAGTGAAAAGTGAAAGATTGAAGATATATATTCAAGAGTACTAGTAGTAGAACAAGGTCCATTGAACTCAGTTTATAAATATCAACCTCTCAAACCACAAAATATATCTTCTGACAAAACTGCATAAAAGAGTACTTGTTATGAATTTACATTTTTTGTTAATTACTATTGATTTAAATGGCCTTAATTTTTTTTTTTTAACAAAGGAAATACCAGTATCTTTAGTTGTGTATAACATGAGTTTTGTTGCCATATGACTTTTTTGTTAACATATTTGTAAACATCGTTCTTTGGATCTGGTTGGTTTGAGAAGGGAGGAAAAGATCTGGAAGAGTTTATGTGCAAAATGGGAGAGTGTGTGATAAAGGAGGATTACCTTGTAGCAGGCAGAACTCGGTTGAGGTTATAGAACATAAATTTGTAGTTGACCCAATTCTATGGTTATTACAAATAGTGTCATTGGAAATATTTTTGTACAGATAGGTCTTTCTTCTTCTGTGAGGTAATAATTTTATTGGAATAGAAACCTAATAATTTTCTAATTTTTATTATATAATTTCATACTTTTTTTTTTTTTTTTTTTTTGGCTGAGACAATTGGGATCAAGTGACTTGCCCAGGGTCACACAGCTGGGAAGTAATAAGTGTTTGAGACCAGGTCAGATTTGAACTCAGGTCCTCCTGACTTCAGGGCTCAAAGTGTTCTATCCACTATGCCACCTAGCTGCCCCCATACTGTTTTTTAAAATGGTTGTACCAAATTATAACTCCAGCAACAGTAAATTTGCATGTCAGTTTTCACATATTGAAATTTCCCATCTCTTTTTTGAATACTGTTTGCTGAAAATAAGACAGTAGATACCTTAGAGCTCTTTTCTTTATTTTATTAGTAATTTTGAATATTTTTTTTCAGATAGCTTTTAATAATTTGTGTTTCTTCTTTTGAATATTGCTTGTTTCTTTTTAACTACCTTTTATCAGATAAAATTGATTTACTTTCATGAAAAAGAAGTTTTTTCTCTTCTTTTTCTTTTTATGTTTAATGAGAAAAGATTGCTATTCTTAAAATCAGAAGACCTAAGCCTGTAAACAATCTACACTACTCTAGTTGTATGACTTTGGAGAAGGACACTCAATTTCTCTTATACTCAGTTTTCTTATATGTAAAATGAGGACAAAATTCCTGTTTCAGATTGTTATCCAGTATAGGAAGTGAAAGAGTGGTTGGCAAGTTATAGAACACACTATGCAATAAAAAGGAGGTATTTTATTTCTGTTTCTCTTGTAACTTTAACAACAATCCCTATTATAGAAGATCTCTAATTTTAAATCTCAATTTGTGACCCCTCAGCTGAGTTACTGTTTTTGTATTTTCACTATATATAAGACATCTCTACTTAATGTCCCACCTTAAACTGATCATTTTCTCCTTTCTTCCTTAATCTATCTGTCAATGTATTCCTCCTCATTTTCTCTGTTACTGGTTAGGAAACCTTTCAGTTACCTGTCTGCTACCACTTGAAAATGGCTATTTTGTTCAAGATCTCTGAAGAGAAACTTGAAGAAGGGTCTAACCTCCTGTGTTTGTACATGACACTACAGGATTACTACAGGATAATCAATGTGGCAAAACACTTTGAACTTTTTGTTAAATAGGAATGCTGTTCATTCTTTTAATTTTTTTTCATTTTTGAATTGAATACTCAGTAAGATAAATATTTCTATATGCAGAGCAGATGAGTACAAAAGGAATGTACATGTTACAAGAATGTCTGCATCCTTCTTCGTGTACAACAAATTAAATAAATTATTTTCAACACTGTTCTCTTTGTTTTCTACTGATTTTGTTCTCTTTTGTGAATTATTTAAAAAATCCTTCATTGACCCTCCTTTTTAATTTTAATAACTTTTGCTAATCCCATTTTCGCCCCCAGTTGTTCCCTTACAAAAAAAAGAAAGAAAAACAAAATACTCATATCAGATATGCATAATCAAGCAAATCAAATCTATTTGTTGGCCATGTCTTAAAATATGTAATCTCATTTTATACAATGAGTTGGTTCCTCACTGTGAGGCTATGGGTAGCATATTAGTTTCAAATACCATCAGTCATTCTCCAATTAATGGGTATACTTCTTAGTCTCGAATTCTTTGCTACTAGAAAAAGATCTGCTATAATTTTTTTTTAATACTTATGGGTCATTTTCTTCTTTATTTCTTCTCTTGGGAATCTATAGGCTTTGTTCTGGTGCAGGTCAAAATGTGTGCCCAGTTTAGTACCTTTTTGATTGTTTTCCAGAATAGGAGGATCAGTTCACATATTTTCCACAATTGTCCTTTTCAGTTATTTTTTTTCATTTTTTGATATTTCAGGAGGATCTACAGTAGAATCTCAGAGTTATTTTAATTTGTATTTCTCTTAATTATTAGTTACTTGGTATACATTTTTTCAAATATAATTTTTCAAATTATCTGTTGATAGCCTACATTTCTTCCTTTGAGAGCTTTTTTCATGTAATTTGTCTTTGTCTATTGGAAATTGGCTTTTGTTATATATTACTTATTATGTCATGTTATATGTAATATCCATTAAAATCAGTTCTTAGGCTTTTTGTTCTTCCAGATGGATGCTTTTTACTTTTTTTAGGTAGTTTGATTGGGCATTGAAAAAAAATTAACTTGGATAATATTTTCATTTTATATTCACATAGCCCAACCATGAGCAGCTAATGTTTCTCTAATTATTCAGATCTCTATTTCTCTGAAGGCATTTTCCTAGCAGCATTATTCATTTTTTAGTTTCATATCCCATCCAGCCATTTACACAAGCTATTACACCGCCTGCTTTCACTATTGCCCTATTCTTCCCCATCTGAACCACCCTTTTTCGTACCAGACCTGAAATGTGGACCTCTATAACTGCATTTTTATAACTACATTCTCTGTGACTCATTTTTGAAGTTTCCATTGTAGGCCCAACTCATTTGATTGGTTACTGAATACAAAATAGCTCACTTAATATATAATATCTAGACACCAAAACATGGATAATATTATCTTTACATCCATTCTAATCATCTGCCCAGGCCATATCATTTGCCTGCTGCTTCTTCCCATTACCCCCCAACTTTATGCTTCCCTTCTTAGTTACCTTTCCCCTGTATATGTTGCTTTCTCATATTAGAATATAAGCTCCTGGAGGGGAAGGACTAGTCTTTTTTTTTTTTTAATCTTAGTATGGCAATTGACAGATAATAAATATTTATTAATCTTTTCTCTCTAAACCTTTCCCTCTTCTAAATGACAAGATTTGGCAACTGATTGGATATAGGTTAAGCTTTCTTTAAGATGTTCTTATTTCTGTCAAAGGTATTCTTTTCTTCCAGTCTCCTTGGCTTATAAACTTGGTATTATATTGAACTTCTTACTGTCTATTACTCACATATCTCATCATTTGTTAAATCTTACTATTTCTACCTTCATAATGTCTCTTTCATCCGACTCCCTTTTCAGCTACCATGGTTCAGGCCCTCATAAACTCTTAACTGGATTATTTTGGTAGTGTGTTATTTGTTTCCCTATCTCAAGTCTCCTCCAATACAATCTGTCTTATATATTCCTGTAAAAGTAATTTTTCTTTAAAGGTAGATCTAACTCCCCTATATGGTCAGCATGTAGTCTTATAAAATCTTCTTTATCTTTCTATGCTCCTTGGACATTAATCCTCATCCTATATACTGAGGGAGGGGCAAATTATTTACTGAATTTGATTTTACTCAGTTAAAATTATGGGGTGGAACTTGATGACATGTAAGGTCTTTACTGACTCTAAAGCTTTTCTGCTGATTATGGTAATCAGCCCCTTCTTAATTGAAAGTAAAGTCCTGCAATTTTTTTTTTAGTTCAGAGTTGCTATCATTATTTTAGGTAACCTGTTTTGTCTTCTCAGCTAAATTGTGAGCTCTTTGAATGTTGGAATCAAATCATACTACCTGTGCTTCTTCTGTATCTGTTGATCCTTTAGCCATGGCAGGTACAAGGTAAAAATATCGACTTACTCAGATTTATACTGGGCTTAAACATTTTTTCTTAAACACTTTTGCCTTTGTATCTTTAAACCTCCCATCTCTGTCTTCAGTAGGAAACATGATTTTATCCTCGTTTTATATTCTACTAAAATGAGGCTGAGAGAGTCTTAAGATTTCTTTCTTGGGAATGGGAGAAGAGATCTTTGGTTCTCAAGTCCTTTGATTCCCTGTTTGGTGCTTTTTTCCACTAAATGGAACTATGTGGAAGTTGGGGTTAAGGCCTCAAGGATCTTGTGGAGCTCTTCATACAAACTCGAACATACTCATTTTGAAAAGAGAATTTTATTTCTCAGAGACAAGATAGTATTTTATCAAGGCTTTAGTGAGTGGGTGAGTCATGCATTTGGAGTGATTTATTTAAAGGAAGAACTACACTGAAATGATGAAATACGTTAAAATCTTGTTTTTAATTTCATCTCACTTTCTGATTACTATAATTAGATATACCTTTCTATAGATCAAAGAATAAAAATTCTTACAGAATACATTCAGTCAAATATTTATTAGGCTTCTGCTTATTGCATGCCGGGCATTGTGTTAAGTACTTTTGATACAAAGACAAAAATGAAAAAGTACCTGACCTCACAGTGCTTACATTCTTTATGAGAAATCCAAAGACAGTGAAGGCATAAATATAAGTGAATGTTATATACAGGTCCAAGAACTGAAGATAATCTCAGGGTAGAATAGTGGATATTGTGCTAGACTTGCAGAAGAACTGGTTTTTAATACTGGCTTAGTCATTTAGCTCTAGGATCATAGGCATGTCACAACCTCTCAGAGCTTGTTTCTTCATGTGGGGCTAATAATGCTTTACTGTGTATTTCACAGGGTTGTTGGAAGAAAAGAAGTTCTCAAACCTTACAAGTATTTATTAACTCTATGCCAAGTATAGTATGCATATGTATATCTATATATGTGTGTCTATATGTGTATATGTGTATGTGTGTGTGTGTGTGTGTGTGTTTGTATCTGTGTGTTTGCCTGTAAATTAGAGGCAATCTCAGAGGGAAGTTTGTAAGCTTAAGGAGAAACCTTAATTAAGAATTGACAGAGGCCAGAAAAACCAGGAAGTTGGAGATGAGGAGGGTGGGTGTTTTAAATATGGGACTCAGCTTTGTTTGAATTGGTGCTATTATTATTTTTGGTCCAACTTCATGATTCCTTTACTAAAGACCTCTGAAGTCCTCTCATCATAGAAACTCCTTCCTTCACTGAATCTTTGCAGCTTATTTGCCATGCTCTTAAAACTGCTTGAGACACTAAGTGCTTGTGACTTATCTAGAATCACACAGCCAGTATAAGTTAGAAATAAGAGAGACAGTATTACTTTCACCTGTATTCACTACACACTTGTCTCATTAAACTTCAAAGCATCATTGACAAGATGTGTAAGGGTTAAATGTATTATATTGTACCTATTTGAGAGTAGAGTATAATTTTTGGCTAATTTAGAAAGTTCCCCAGATACAGGTAATATTTTAGGGAAATTTGAAAGGTAATAATGGAGCATAATATGGAATGGAAGAAGGTAAAAAGGAATTAGATGGTGGAAAGTTAGTTCTTCTTAGATATTGTAATGAATTAAAATGAATTTAAAAAAAAAGGAAAAAAACAAGAAAACTAACAGATGTGAAAGTTGTGAACCCTTTTCATCTTAACTCTTTCCTTTGTTATATAGGAGAGGTTGCAAGGAGTTGGGGCAGAATACTTCAATTTAGGAATCAACTCTAATGTAAAAAGCACAAACATCAAAAAGATTCTTTTCATAAACAAAATTATCCAGATATTTTCCACAGAGTTTATTAAGTTTACATAAGAGAAACATTCTTTGGCTTTTTTTTTACTTTGAGTAATGATAGAGAATTACATAGCTTTTTTATAAATCTAACATTGGAATGGTGTTTTTTGTTCTTTTATTTGTTTATTCCTTGAATTCAGTATTAATTAAGACTATGAAGTGATTAAATAGCCTTCACAGCTATGGATAACTAAACAAGGGAATTGTGACTGGGCCCAACCATTCTGGAAAGCACTTTGGAATAATAGGAAAAGTAGATTTAATTGTTCATACTCTTTTACCAAGAAATTCTATTGCTAGGCTTATTGTCTGGCAAAAGGTCATTGACAAAGAGAAAATCTCTTTATGTTCTGAAGTATTTATAACAGCTGTTTTTGTGGTAACAAAGAACTAGAAACAAAGATACCCATTGATTAGGAAATGATTAAACATATTGTGCCATGTGGATGTAACTGAGTAACTGAGTTACTATTCAATGAGAAACAATAAAGATGATAAATATGGAGTCATGAAAGAACTTATATGAATTGATACAATGTAAAGTAAATAGCCAAGAAAATCAATATATATGACTATGTTAGAATAAATAGAACAACTACTGTAACATAAATGAATACTGCAGAATTACAAGGAACGTGCCAATTGGCATAGAAAAGATATGAGGAGACATCTCCCCCTACTGCTTTGTAGAAGTTAAACCTTGTAGAGAGATTTTTTTTTCTTTTTGTTCATTGACTTTATTTTATTTTTCTTTATTCCTTCCCTTTAAAAATTTATAGAATGAATAATTCTCTGAGATGGGGAAGGGTCAGAATTACACAGGAGAAAAGGTAGGTGAAGCAATAAGAAAAGAGGCAATGTTTTTAGAAGAAAATAAGTTTTAATTTTTTTTAAAGGTATATAAATTGAGATCTGCCTTGCCCCTTTATTCCTTCCCTATACAAATAGAAGTAGTTATACTATAAAATAATCTCAGCTATTTAGGTAAATAAATGAAAGTAGGATTGGTGACATAGTCTATAGAAGTTTAAGATTTAAAAGTGGTGTTAAACATTACTTTACATATCTCTGGGGTTTAATAGACATAGGAACCATTCCTAAAAGAAGATTATTTGGTAGAGATGCTGATTATATAAAACAGGGAGGTCAGACATGCAGCTGGGTGAAGCCAAATCAGAGGAATTTGGAATTAGAAATATTAAACAAAATCAATAAAAATTAGTAGAACATAAATAATATTCATATGTGATTTTTTAATGTAAAATATGTGGCCACAAAGAATTTTATTTATTATATGGTTACTCTATTTTCCAGAGTTTGAAACCACTGAAATAAGGATTCTGATTTAAATTATTCTCATGTATAGTCCTTGGAACACTTTTCCAAATAGGAGGGTGTGTATGTGTGTGTTTTCTGAAAATGTGCCATATTTCTGACCCTAGTAATTTGATTTGATTTGTCAAAAGTGTGGAGAAACTGTGAATGAGCCCCAATACCCTCTTCGGCTTTCTTTCTCTAAGGCTGGGAAATGAGGAGTAAATTCAATTGGCATATCCAGGTAGTACTAGTAGCTAGAAGCCACAAAACATCTTTGCCACTAACTTTATTTACTTTTGTACTATAAGAAGTGTACAGTCGACATCTAGTTGCACTGTAAGATTCTGCTTGCATTCTCCTTACTCTTTCAAATGCTCTTTATTCCCTTATTGATCATCCTAAAAGAAGTAGCCCTTTAGCTTTTGCTTTAAATACTTTCTACTTAGGCATCACCTTTCATTTGGTAGAAATCCTCTTTCATTGGTAGATAGTGCCTTCTTTTATAGAGTCAGAACTGCCTTTTCCTGCATCTGATGCTCTTTGATCTGGTTCTTTACCAATGATGGCAGAATAAATCTTGGAAACTGAAAAGATTGCTTATCTCCTCCGTAATATTTAAATAATTTTAACAGTGTCATTTGAACTAAAGCAAATTATTCTGGGTCTTTTCTGAAGCTAGATACTGGTATCTCACACTCATCTTCATTTCAGGTATTTTGCATAAAATTAACCAAAGTTAATATTAGAAATGAAGTTTTGAGTTTGCTGAAAGAAAAGTTTGGAAAGTCAAAGAAACTGTAAGCGAGGTTAGGTTTATAATTTCATATTCTTAACAACTGAAAATTTAAAAATAATATTTTAGATTGAATGCTAGTTAAAAAATGAATGATGTTTTAGTTTTAATTTTTCTTTAATTTTATTTTAACCCTTTTCCAAACTCAAAGACTTAGTGGCAAATATTCTTAGTTCACTTGTATTCAATATGCTACTAGATGGCACTAGAGATTAGAATTGTATCAGACTTGCTCATATGTTTCTTCATGGTTCAAAGAACTTGGAACTATTCCCAGTTTAAAATAAGAGTCAAGCAGTGTATCTAGTTTAAGAAGCACAGTAAGCTAAGGATGAGATTATAATAAATTTTATTTTGCTCAGAAGATACTTCTACAAAAATGCCAATACACCAATATTTGAACTGTAGTACTTTTTTCTAAAGAGTGTTACTTGTTCTCAAAGACAAATTTTTATTGGGATTTTTAAAAAAATCATCAGTATCAGCTAATACTAGATGACTTTGACATTTATTAGTGGAATGTAAACTGGTCAAGGATTGGGTTCAGAAGTATCAGAATTTGTCTTTGAAGAAGTCACAGAATAACTCATATTTAGGCTACTTGAGAATTAAGTTAATTAATTTCCTTATCCTGGCCACCCTCATAAGGATCATTTTCTGTCTGTATTGCTCTCCACTAATAACAATAGGTCTGTTGCCTATTATCTCTTGCTTTTGTTAAAAACATTACGAAAAAAACATAAGGATTTCTGTACAGGTAAATCATATCCACACAGAAATGGATCATTAAAAGTGTTCAAAATTTTGGAACTGTGAAATATATTGGAAAATTTATGTTTCTTTTTCTGCCTTTGTTATTTGTTATTCTTCCAGAACATGGACACTCTGTGGGACACCAGAATACCTTGCTCCAGAAGTCATACAAAGTAAAGGTCACGGAAGAGCAGTAGACTGGTGGGCTCTGGGGATTCTGATATTTGAGATGCTGTCTGGGTAAGAGCTTCTTTATGGACCAAAATTCAGCATGTTTACAAACATTTTTCTCCTTCTTTCTTGTATCAGATGTATAAAGAGAGTCACTGATGCCTTGATAAGTGAAGTGACTTAATAGCCGTATTAACAATACAGCTAATATGTATCAGAGGTGGACCTGAGTCTAGTCTTTTGGCTCTGATGCCAGGTCTCTATCTGCTGTAGAACATTGTTTCTTCCTATATAATGAGTATCAAAAGTATAGAGATTATTCACTTTAGCAATTCAAAAGACTTTGATTTCATTGATAGGGCAGTTATCCTCTACAGATCCTTGCAAATGGGAACTCCTTGCTTTTGTTCATGACTTAGTGTCATCCATCCCACCCTGACCCATAGTCTCTCTCCCCCTCCCCCTCCATCCATCACTTTAGTAGCCAGCCTTTTGATAATGAGCCTCTGTGAACTTAGTAGTGTTACTCCTTAGCTTATATTATAGTTAGAGAGACAGGGCCCTATATCTTATTTTCTATGATGTAGGAGAAAGACTATTGGACTTGAATTTAGGAGAGCTCTGAATTCATATTCCACATCTGATACCTCTTGGCTGTATAATGGACAAGAAACTAGGCCTTTCTGAATGCCATTCTCTATCTATAAAATGGAAATGACTTGGAACTCAGGAAAAAAAAAAAAAACAAACCTATTTCCAATTTCTCCTCCAACATTTGCTAGCCATGTGACCCTGGGCAAATCATTTAATCTGTCTGTGCCTCAGTTTCTTCACTGATAAAGTAACAGGGTTAAACTTGACGTGTAAGGTCCAATTTCTAGTTTGTTTCATGAAGTACATATAATGCCCACTAAAAAAAAAAAGATCTGTGAAAAGACCATTTTTAAAATGGTCTTAATGGAGAAAAATACACAAGATGGTTTTTTGCTTTTTGAAATTTGTATAGGTTTTTGCCACAGAATCACCTAAGAAAAGGAAATAGTGCATTCTTCTGGAAAAACCACCAGTAAAATTTACCTCTTTCTATGAAATGACAACTAGATTTCTTCCCTTTATTTTTAATCTACCAATAGTCTCTCAGGCCTTCATCTTTAGTAATATTTTTCAACACAAGGTGGCAGCATTTTCTGTAGATTAATTTGCATTCCTGGATCATGATTTTGATCTTCAATAAAGTTACAGTATCTTAGAATTTTAGAACTAGTCCAGACCAGTTATTTTAGAGAAGGAGCTGAGCCCCAGAGAAATATCAATGAAGATAATGTTTTTGTCTTTTGGCATGGCTAATAAGAGTAATAAATTATGGGTCATTGATAATATGATTTTATATTATCCCATATTGTAAAGGTTTTTGTTTTTGTTTTTGTTTTTGATATTTGGTATTTGGTAGAAAAAAATTATAAAGCAAAGAAAATACTTTATTTCTTTTTCATTGCTGTTAAAATAAACACACATAAAGAAAATCCGGAATTTTCACCTTTTATTCTACAACAAGGCTTGATGCCCTGTACCATCTTAATAAGCTATGCTTTTTCCCCCCAAAAAAGTAAAAAGATAGTCCCTTTGAAAGAAAGGAATGAATCAATTAGAAGATACTAGAGCTAAAAGGTACTGTAAGATCATCTTTTCCAATTCCTTCCTTGTCTAAGGTCACATACTGACAAATAACTGGACTGACATCATACTATTTCATCCAATGTTTATGTGTTGTGCTAGACATTGTGAAAAATATAAAGATTTTAATACATCCTTTTGTCTAAAAGTAGCTCACCTTTACTCTACTGGGGCTATATTCTTTTCTCCCATGATCAAATCTCAACAGTAGGAAGCAGTTAAGAAAAATGTAAAATTGACTAAAAATGAGAGTTCCTCAGTGTTCCACTATTGGACAAACACTGAGTATAAATTCATCGATTGGAGTGATGACCCTTATTGGTGTACTTATATTTATAATTTATGTTAATCTCTCACTCTTATTAGTATTCATTATCAAGAATGACTTTAAAAAAATCCTAATCCTTCTTTAAAGTATATTTGAAATTTAGCATAAGAAACCATTAATTGAGTCATTATATCTAAAACTATGTCACAGCTAAGACATAGGATAGATTTTGTTTGTTTTTTACTGTCAAGAACTTTAGATCAGATTTAAAATTCAAAGCAAATAATGCTGATTACAAGGAACTAAGCATTCTTATTTCTAGTAAAGGTCTTCTTATGCTTCCTTTAATCACTATGTATGATTTTCTGATCTTATCTTTCTTAATTTACTTCAAATGTTGACTTAATGAGGTCACCTCTGATATCTCTCAGTATAACATATTTCTTTAAGATAAGTTATTTACTTGTTAAACCGGATTCGGTATATTAACTTTGTTTTTCATTGCTTATAGTAAAATGATTTTAAATATACTACAATTTAGTGAATAAAAATACCAGTATTTCACAGTGTTATTTCTTAGATTCTACCATAGTGTTACTTTTCAATAAGTATTGTTATTCCTTCTGACATGATTACCAGTGTTTCCCTTGGTATAAAAAATTTCCACTTCCTTTTTCAACTGCTGCTAAAATATTTTTCCAATAATACTGTCATGGAATCTCTTGCTTACCAAGAACACTTTTTGGTTAATATACTCAATAACTGCTTTCAGGTGTGACAAATTTTCTCCTAGAGTTTAATGCCCTATTTCTTAAATTGTTATGTTTCCACTATGTATTATTACATGTGAATACATTTGAAAGAGGACCACAGCCCTAGTTTTGGTTGCTAAATAGGAAAGGGAATATTCATTATAACACCAGTAGGGAAAATATCTCACAGATACCAAAGAAATGAATCAGTATTTAATTATTCTATGAGGTGCTAATTACATAAGATTCTGGTCACTAATGCCTGCAAAAGGAAATAATGAGACTGGAAAAAGCATGATTTCAGTACTGCAATACCATCCCAACTATACTATATACACCCACACCTTTATTTTATTTTATTTTTTGAAGCATATACTGTTTATGCTTTGAAAGCTTAAAAACAAGTAATATATTTATTTTATTTGTGTCATATGCATTTTCATTTTAAAAATATTGTTATATTTGATTTACATTTTCTATCCAACTTGTCTTCCCTCTACAATACTTTAAAAAAACAAAAAAATTCTATGCCCCTTATTTTATTATTATTATTATTATTTTTTAGTATTGCTCAGTTCTTGGTTCTTTTTTTTTTTCCATTTTCCTAGCCCTGAAATCTCCCTCGATATATATATATATATATATATATATATATATATATATGGCATTTGGGATTAAGTGACTTGTCCAAGGTCACACAGTTAGGACATATTAAGTGTCTGAGACTAGATTTGAAGTCAGGTCTTCCTAACTTCAGGGCTAGTGCTCTATCCACCCTCAAGACATATATTATATATTTAGAGCTGAAAGGAACTTTAGGGATATCTAGTCCAATAACTTTTTTATTTTACACATGAGGAAACTGAGACCTAGAGAGGTTAAGTGATTTAACCTGCTGTTGATGGACAGTGATACTTTTATCAAGTGGCAAAAGAACACTCCTCACTCACCCTTGGATTTTTGCCTTATTTCATTACAAATTTACATTAAATTTGGATCTTTTGAAGGGAAAAGTGGTAGAAAGTAGAGCAGGAATTAGCTATTTAGTAGAATATTTTTCTTTCTGAAATCCTTAATTGTATCAGATACTTAGCTAAATTCCAGTATTTCAGAGGGCCTTTATCCTTTTCTAATAACCCTTAGTGGAAGACTGAGATATGAAACTGACAAAATTATTTTAGGAGATCATCTTGGAATTGATCTTTGCAATTTTAATTCTTTTCCTCTAGTTTTTCAAAAGTTTCTCCCCTCCTCACAAATCTCAATTGATGCAAACAAAAAAAAAAAAATAGATTGGTGGATTTTTTCCTTCCTCTCCATTGTTGAAAATTGTCATTAAAGATTCCTTCTTATTCATGTAGCATTATTATAGAGGTACTCTACAAATCTATAGTATTCTCAGCCCAGTTCTTGTTTCTCTTGCCATTTTACTTTATAGCTCTTTGCTCTATAATGACATGAGCATGATCCCTCTCAGCCTTGCCTCCTTGGTCTCACTGTTATCATGGACCCCAGTGTGGGCAGTAGAACTGTTGTGGAACCGTAATCAGACATTTAGGGGAGAACCTGAATTCTGCTAGCCAACTCCAAATTCTTGGGCATGAGCGCGAATTAAATTTCAAATTCATTCCAATCCTTTTTGCTGGCCACATCTTTTCCTTCTCACCATGTCATTAGAAGTGGTGTAGAGGGCTTTGCAAGCATTCCTTCCATCTTCAAAGATGAAGTATCAGTGGCTTTATGTGTCACTACAATCCATGCCCCTACTGTATTTGGTTATCTTAGGGATCTTTGTAGGTCCGGACCTTAACTCATTGCTTGGAACAAAGCCAAGAGCAGAGTACAGACTGTGTTGTCCTATTTATTAAGAACCATGTGTGAAACAGCTTGCACTATGTAACACCATGTGTTCTACCAAAAAAACCCAAAAAAACTTGAAAAACAAAAAATCCCTCTAATCCTCTAAGGGTTTTCAGAATTTCATAGCTTAACTTTTCTTTGCTTTTCAGGATCTTTGAGGGAGAAAAATAAGAATGGCAATGGCAACAACAATAACAGTAAAAATAATAAAAACGGGCATTTACATATTGTTTCTTATGTGCCGGACACTGCTAAATAGTTCACAAATACTGTTTTGGGTCTTCTTTACAAATGTGGGATATAGGTGCTATTATTATTTCCCTTTTTCTAATTGAGGAAACTGAGACAGACAGGAGTGATTTATCCTTGCTGACACAATAAAGTAACTGAACCTGGATTTGAATTCAAGTCTTTTTGACTGACTTTTGCAAAATACTTTACATACATTATTTGCTTCTCATAAAGGTGAGTAGTGCTATCTCCATTGTAAACCATTGAGATAATAGAGATTGGCATGTGTCATTACAATAGCTAATGTCTAAGGTAGGATAGGAATGTAGATCCTAATTTAAGATCTAAGTTCAAGGTTTCTTTCCCCTACACAGAAAAATGGTAGTCTTCTGGACATGTACATTGTAAGTTCCTGAAAGATAAGAATTCTCTCACTTTTGTAATTTTATCTTTGCTTTCTAGTGTAATTTAAATCCCCCTAGTGCCAAATACACAGTGAGTGCTTAATAAATGCTTTTAAATTAGATTATTCACATCTTGAATGTGTCCCAGGTTTCCTTCCCTCTTGCCAACTCTCATCCAACAAAGAACAGGAGATCATAGAATCAAAAGCCACAGGGACTTTAGATGCCATTTAGCCCAGTAGTTGCGGATCTGGATTTCAAAACTCCACTTTGGGACTCAATAAAAGAACTCTTCCACTACAAGCTTGTTATTTCCCACAGCCCAATGTCAGGAGCCAGACATACTTTAGATAAGTTTGCTCAAGTCAGGATTTTAGCATGGCCCAGGTAGCTAGTCATTGAAATGTTTGTACGGGACAGGACCGCCATCTTGTGGGCACTTTTAGGTAAAACAGATTTTTAACTCAGCTTTCTGTGAAAATTTAGACCCTCCCTCTTTTTTGTATCCCTAGATTTTTTTGTGCTCAAATTTTACAAAAATTTCCCATTTTTCATCTCCTTTTTCTCATAGCTTTTTCAGATCTGTTGGTGGGGACAGCACTTATAACAATGACAGGCCAGTATGGGTGTCAAAGGCCAAAAGAACAAAATTCTGTACTGTCTTTCGGTCCTGCTCTCTGATTCTTCTGGCCTTTAATAATGTTCCTGATTTCCCTCTGACTCTCATGCTAGCTTTTCAGTGATATTGGTGTTTCATTTCTAATCTCAATCCCACCCTAATCTTCAGATTTATAAAACCTTTTATAGCCTATGCTAAAACTATGGACCCTGAACCCTAGAGCTCCCTCTTGAAGCCCCTGCCCTATACTATAAGACCTGACACCATATGGCTCTTCTTTGAATGTGGGAGGAGAGCAATTTGACTGTGTAAAGGATACATGTATGTCTATATACTACCCAGTCAGTCAGCCTTATGAACTAAAATCCTTCTCATCTTATGGGGTTCTCAGCTCTTTCACATAAATCCTTCATAAAATCTCTGTTTCATGTGCTGGATGTACTCTTTTTAAAAATATTTTTTAACATCATAGAGTTTAAAAGTCAACTAGTCTAGCTCTCATGATTATACAGTTTGATTTAAAAAAAAAAAGAAATATGCATTCATAGTTTCTTTTGTTTTTATATTAACTTAATTTCTCCCTATATTTCTTCCCTTCCCACTTTTCTGAGATTCAATTCCTTATAACCAAGACTTTTTTTAGAGAAAAAGAATAGGAAAAATCAGTAAACTGATTAATATACTCCCAAAATCTGACAAAATGTTCAATGTTCCACAGCTATGAGCCTTCCCTTTTTCTTTGCCCATTTCCACCAAAGGAAAGAAAATATATTTTCATATCTATTCTTTTAGGGACCTAACTTGTTCTTTTTAAGTTGACAGCATTCATTTTATATTGTTTGTGATTACTGTTCTTTTCATTTATATTGCATAGTAGTTAGTAATCATTGTGTGTAGTTTTTGGCTCTGGTTATTTCACTTTGCATTTATTCATGCTAAGTCTTTCTTTTCTTTTGCTTCTGTATTCCTCATATTCTGACACCTATTGACTGAAATGGCTATTTCCAAGATTATCACCAACTCAAGTCAACATGTATTTATTAAAAGTTTCTTATGCGTTAGACACTATTGTTAAAAAGTAAGGAAATAGAAAAAGGCAAAAACAGTTCTTGTTCTCTAAGAGGCCACATTGTAGTGGGGAAGATAATATGTAATAACTATGTGTATACGACATATATATATATACACAGAGTAATCTGTAGGATAATCTCAGAGGGAAGACATCCAAGAGTTCTTTTTTCAGTTCTCATTCTATTTGACCTTTTAGCAGTTTGTAACACTGCTGATCATCCCCTACGGAATTCCATCTTTTTGACTCATTCCTTCTCAGACTCCTTTATTCAATCATCCAACACTTATCAACCACTGAGAGTGGTCAACTCCAAAAGCTGGATCCTCACCAGACACTCTTCAGAGTCTTACCCCTCCCAGATTAATTCTTTTGTGAGGGCAAAGACATTTGTTGTCTAATTTGTTAACTATTCTTTAATTACTGGCTGGGTATTGTCTACTTGAAAAGGCTAAGTTCTCCCCTTTGCTTCCAGGGGATGATACATCATCCTTACATATCTTGCCACTGGATTCCAATAGCTTGGAGGCCACCAGACTCTGTAGAGCAGAGTGAGACCAAAGACTTTGCACAGATCTGTTTCACTTAAATACAATTCATTTGGGAATCAAGACAACATCCTCCTGATGTCAAAGATCCCTTTTGAGAATGAAGGATATACAACAGCAACAACATTTTTTCGTACTCATCATCCTTACTATTCAATAACATTTTGTTTACATTCATGTATAGCTCAATCTTTTTAGCTATTATCCTAGCTACGTCCTCTCTGAGCCTTAGATTCCTCATCTGACAATTGGAGGAAAGAATCTATAGCAGGAGCTCTTAATTTGGGAACCATGAATGATAACTATGTTTCAATATAACTAGTTTCCTCTGTTCTATATATTTAATTTTCTGAATTATAAATCAGTATTCAGATAGGAACTGGCCAAAAACAAATTAAAGAATTATTCTACTTAGCTGTAATAGAAGTGGCCTTAAGCTAGGTAAGTTCTTTTTTTTTTTTTTTTTTTTTTTTTAAATAATAGCTTTTTATTTACAAGTTATATACATGGGTAATTTTATAGCATTGACAATTGCCAAACCTTTTGTTCCAGTTTTTCCCCTCCTTCCCCCTACCCCCTCCCCTAGATAGCAGGATGACCAATGCATGTTAAATATGTTAAAGTATAAATTAAATACAAAATAAATATACATGTCCAAACCATTATTTTGCTGTACAAAAAGAATCGGATCCTGAAATAGTGTACAATTAGCCTGTGAAGGAAATCCAAAATGCAGACGGGCAAAAATATAGGGATTGGGAATTCTATGTAGTGGTGCATAGTCATTTCCCAGAGTTCTTTCGCTGGGTGTAGCTGGTTCAGTTCATTACTGCTCTATTGGAACTGATTTGGTTCATCTCATTGATGAAGATGGCCAGGAGCATCAGAATTGATCATCATATAGTATTGTTGTTGAAGTATATAATGATCTCCTGGTCCTGCTCATTTCACTTAGCATCAGTTCATATAAGTCTCTCCAGGCCTTTCTGAAATCATCCTGTTGGTCCTTTCTTACCAAACAAATAATATTCATATACCACAGTTTATTCAGCCATTCTCCAATTAATGGGCATCTACTCAGTTTCCAGCTTCTGGCCACTACAAAGAGGGCTGCCACAAACATTCTTGCACATATAAGTTCCTTTCCCTTCACAAAGATCTCTTTGCGATATAAGCCCAGTAGAAACACTGCTGGATCAAAGGGCATGCACGGTTTGATAACTTTTTGAGCATAGTTCCAAATTGCTCTCCAGAATGGCTGGATGTATTCACAATTCCACCAACAATGTATTAGTGTCCCTGCTTTCCCACATCCCCTCCAACATTCCGCATTATCTTTCCCTGTCATTTTAGCCAGTCTGACAGGGGTGCAGTGGTATCTCAGAGTTATCTTAATTTGCATTTCTCTGATTAATAATGACTTGGAGTATTTTTTCATATGGCTAGAAATAGTTTCAATTTCTTCATCTAAGAATTGTCTGTTCATATCCTTTGACCATTTATCAATTGGAGAATGGCTTGATTTCTTATAAATTAGAGTCAATTCTCTATATATTTTGGAAATGAGGCCTTTATCAGAATCTTTGACTATAAAAATGTTTTCCCAGTTTATTGTTTCCCTTCTAAACTTGTCTGCATTAGTTTTGTTTGTACAAAAACTTTTCAATTTGATATAGTCAAAATGTTCTATTTTGTGATCAGTAATGATCTCTAGTTCTTCTTTGGTCATAAATTCCTTCCTCTTCCACAGGTCTGAGAGGTAAACTATCCTGTGTTCCTCTAAATTTATTTATGATCTCATTCTTTATACCTAGGTTATGAACCCATTTTGACCTTATCTTAGTGTACAGTGTTAAGTCTGGGTCAATGCCTAGTTTAGATAGATTCTTAACATCAAGCTCAGCATATCCAAAATAAACTTTGTTTTGTATTTTTACATTTTCTGTTAAAGGTATACCATCCTTCTATTCACCTAGATTTGAAATCTCAGAATCATCCTGTGCTTTTCATTCTTCCCGCTTCCCATGTCTAATCATTTGCCAAATCTTGTCAATTATATTTTTACATCTTTCTTATCTGTTCTCATCACTCTAGTTCAGTCTCTCATTACTAGTTACCTATTATTTCAAAAGCCTTCTAAATTTTCTCCATGTGTACATGATTTATCTTCTTCAGTAAATTAAAAAGCATTTATAGCTACCAAGAATGAAATGATCCCCGCTTGCAAAAAGATTACATTCTAATGAGACACAACACCTATGTAACATAAATATGTGTTAAATAAATATAAAGAGAATAAATACAAAGGAGCTAAGTAAAAGATTTTATTTTTATTTACTTACAAATAATAAAAGTTTGGGAGGGAGTATACTATGGTTCAGGGGTCCTCAAACTTTTAAAATAGGGGGCCAGTTCACTGTCCCTCAGACTGTTGGAGGGCCGGACCATAGTAAAAGCAAAAACTTTGTTTTGTGGGCCTTTACATAAAGAAACTTCATAGGCCTGGGTGAGGGGGATAATTGTCCTCAGCTGCCGCATCTGGCCGCGGGCTTTAGTTTGAAGACCCCTTTGTTGTTGCTTCCCCCATTGTTCTCAAATAGAATCATAACATCAGGGAGGGGATGCTGTGACCTGTAAGTGAATTGGATCTAAATGAGGGAGTCACCTCCTCACTTTCCCTCCAAAGCCAGCTGAGTTCAGTGGCAAAATATAGATCAGGATGACAAAGGTGAGAAGGCAATGCATTTCAGACCGGAACCATGTCCAGTAGAAGGGAGGGACAGGGGAGATGGAATGTGAAGTGTCTTGTCACATCGAGAAGTTTAGTTTGGCTAGATTGCAGTTGTACAATAAAGCTGAAATGACAAGTTAAAGCCAGATTGTAGAAGATTTTTTAAAACTAAGCAGAACAATTTTTTTTTTCTTCTCAAGACAATAAGGAACCATAGTAGTTGATTAGGAAAGAGGGGTTATACTATGGTCAGGTAAAAGAAAACTACTTTGGCAGTATCGGGGAGGATAGATTAGAGTTGGGGGAGATAGGAAAAAGATCAATTAGGAGGCTATTGTAATAATTTAGGTAAAAGGTGATGAGATCCTAAATTAACAAGTGAGCAATTGATTTTCCAAAAAAAAGCACAGATCCTAATGTATATTCCCCCTTAAGTAAACTTCAGTGACTCTGTATGGTCTCTAAAATAAAACTAAATGCCTGTATTTGGTATTTATTTCTCTTTGTAATTTTAACTCTAATCTGTCTTCTGAGCCTCATTTCACATTACTCCCGTCACATACTGTTGTATTGGCCTCAGAATACTACATTTAATTTCTATCCTCCTCTACATCATTATCTCAGGTTTAAAATAACTTTCTTACTTCATTTCTGCCTTGTATTAATTCCTAGTTTCCATAGGTTAGGTGCCACATGGATTTCCTTTCCCCAGTCCTCCACTCTAAATTGCTTTGAATATTTCTTGCTTTTACTTATCTATGTGCTTTCTGTTTACTTTAAATAGAATGTAAGCTCCTTCAGGTCTGAGACTACATCATTTTTGTCTTCATATCCCCAATATATCATTAGTCTTTAAAAACTTGATTGTTGAATTGAATCAAACTATTTAGATAATTTTTAGTGCTATCTTTTCTATGTATCTTGCCTGCTAGAGACAACCATTTGCACCACTTCTTGAGATATAGATGATTTCAATATGTGATGAAAAAATGCATGTGAAATAAATTACTTCCTTGCTGTTTTAGGCAAAAATAATAATCACTATGAAATAGTCATTTTTCCATACTCTTTTCTAATCTAAAAATAGTTATTTTTTTTAAACAGATTTCCTCCATTTTTTGATGACAACCCATTTGGCATCTATCAAAAAATTCTTGCAGGCAAAATAGATTTCCCCAGGCATTTGGATCTCTATGTAAAGTAAGTAAGTTGGCTCCTTTATCATTGGCTTGTTTATTTTAAGATCCTCTTAATTAAAATCACAGTTAAAACATATGTTTAACAGGATAGCATATTGCAGCATCACATGTGTTGTATTCAGAAATATCTGAAAAGTCATCTTTTCCATACAAAAGAAATGTTTTTAATTATTCAGTTTGATGAAGTGTAACAGTTTAATGATCATCTTTAATTTAATTTAATTTAGTTTAATTATCATCTTTTATTTATTTATTTTTTGTGCTTCAGTTTTGCTTTAAGTCTACCAAACAAAGGTATTTAATATATTATCACATAAGTAAGTACAGGTGTTGATAGAACATTAATGGGTTTTCTTAACAGTTGTATCATTGGCAATATTGTTGATAGGTTCTACTTACTTTACATTTGTACTTAATATCCTTGTGATAAAAATATTTTGTGTTTTAGCAGCATTAAATGTTGGCATTTGTGTGAAAAATTGGGATGTTAGTTATTTGTTATATCTCCCTCATGTGTTGGACTCATTAAATTTATAATAATTTAAAAATAGAATGATGTACTAATTCTTTTTCTCTTATTGAACCCCTAGTACCTCACACTGCTACCAACCTAGACTTTTCTAGAGATTAATTTTTCGATAGTATGGGATATTAATGATGATTCCTTTTTTGTTTTTCTTTGCCTTTGTGTCTTAAAGAATTCAATGGTAGTCTGGCTATAGTGGTATTCATAAAATGGATATAAAACTAGATTAAACTGTAGCAAAATTGAGAATTTCCTCCTATTTTCTTATAAAGGGAAAAAAATTGAAGTGGTATATAGAAATTAACTATAGAAAAAAATTTTTTTCATGAACAAGGTCCAGGTTGGGATGACTTTACAAACTCTGCACTTTTCAAGTGTTGCTAAGTATTGCTAAGGTTAGTCATTTTCATGAGGGTGAATACTTCTAAACTGACAGACCTGGAGCATGAAGTTCTCCATCCCACACCAAGTAGAGTGTTTTCCAAAGGCTAAGCAGGCTTGTGCCTTATTCTTTTGGCCCTGGGCTCCTTTGGAAACAAATAAGTTATATTTCAAAGGCTTTAAAATTTTTTAGTAGAGGTTTATTTTAAAGAGGGGAGAAAAAAGAAAAGAAAAAAATTCTTATCCTGGAAAAACAGTTAAAAAAAAAAAGTGCGGGTGGGGTGGAGGTGGAATCCAAATGATAGGTAATAATACCATTAGTTAGGGACATAAGAAAAAGCTTCACTATTCCTTTTAGGATGATCTCTTTTCTGTCAAAAATGACACTTTTGGGTCTTTGCTGTTGTGAAATCTTTGCAAGGGAATGAAATAAAGTAAAAAGAAGGATATTGGTAGACATTTTACAGTTTATATAAAATTATTTTTCTTATATTCTATGGGATACATTTCATATATATGGAAAGTAATCAATAGCAGGAAAGATAGTATTTTATTTGTTTTAATTTTAAAAATATCAGTATCTATCTTCATACATACACATGTGGTGTATTTGAAAGAGTTAAAAATAGACAACACACTGATGACTAAATTTATGGATACCAGATCACCTCTAGCTACTTCCAGAATCTTCCTGACAACTGGATTGAGGCAAAAAGATGTTTAGCTGATGGATGAACAGCTGTTGTTTTAACCAGTGTATATGTTGGCAGAACTTGTGCCAGAAAGGATATGCTTTTATACATGCTTTAAATTTCTTTGTTGGAAAATATGCTTTTCATTGCATGGGATGAGAGAAGACCAGAAATTCAAATTTTTCATTATATTCCTATTGCTGGTATCTCATATGTCATCGAATCATAAATCTGTAAAACAGTTATTTTGCAAAAACATCTTAATTTGTTTTTCATCTTTGATTTTTTTTCTTTAGACTCAAGCATTGTAGATATTTTGTTAATATTGATGAAATGTGTTTCATCATAGTTTAGAAAATGTAAATGATTAAGAATTGTTTTATAAGCACATCCTTTGAACACTACATAGGAATGAGTACAGTTTTTTTTCTTATTGATAAAAGTGATATACCAATACTAGATGGAAGTATTTAGTTAAGTTTATTAAATAGGTATTTATTATTAGAAGAAATTTGTGAATTTGTTTTTGTATTCATAAAATTTGTAACTGGAAAAAAGTTTCTTAAATTTAAAAAATTAGTTTTTGTTTATTCCTCTAACTTTTTCTAATGATTAACCAAAATAGGTTAACACCCTCTTTTTCCTCTGACAGTTCTTCCAGTAATAAGTAACTTTTGCAGAATTGTATTATAAATTTCAATATAGAACTTTTTAAGTGTACAAATAAAATAACTCATTTTGTAAAGTTAAAAAAATAAATTAAGAGATCATTTGATTGATCTCCATCTTCAGGAATAAGTTTGTTGAGAAATCACATTCTTTGAGTTCTATTGAAAATATATTCTTTGGTCTTAGAATCTTTGTCATAGAAAAACTCTGAGGTTTTCAAAAGAAAGACATTCTTTGAATAGAGACAGTGCACACACACACACACACACACACACACACACACACGGATATGGATGAATCTATAAATCCCGAAAATAAATTTTTTTCTATCATTTAAACTTTTTTTCTCTTGTTTTTCCTTTAATATAAATTGAAGACATAATCATAACCAACTATTTAATATTTATAAAATTATGAAATTTTAAAACTAAAAAGGTCATTTGAGATGATTTGTTTTAACTCCTTTTCCACATATGAACCTTAGAAAAGTACAATTATTTGTCCAGTGTTGCATAGTATTCAGGGGGCCATTTCTAGAAACCACATCTTTTTATTCATAGTTGTGCTTATTTAAATGTATCACAGTTAAAATATATGACTGAAATCATTAAATTCAATCTTCTCTCTCTGAGAAGAATTAGTCATTTCCAAATTCTTTAGCTTTTTCCTCAAAAGCCATAGTTTTAATTTAAAAAAAAAATTTTTTAGGTGACCTTTCTGCTGTTCTCCATATCATTGTCATGATTTTCAAATGGACACTCTTATTAGAAAGACTTACAAAATGACCAGCATTGTCATCTGATTGTCTCATATTCCTTTATGTTCCATTTGTATCTACATCTCTTAAGCTTGTTTTTGTATTGAGACTTTTAAAGATCTGGGCTTTAGTGGTGGCTTTAAGGGTCTGGAGTGAAAACCTTTCTGGAGATAAAAGTCAATTCATTTTAAATGACTCCAGACCTCACTTGGACTTGAATAGACCACCCTTTTCTCCCTCAATAAACATATAAACAACCCCTCCCCACACACACATTTTATCTCTTCCAGAGTTCTCCTTCAATTTGGATGTTTCTGTCAATGAGCAAGTATTTGTGGACTTGTTCTAGTCCTAGCTACTGACAAATAGAGCACAGATGACAAATGGGTTTTGATTCTTACTAAGTCACATAATTCAAATTGGCTATCTAATTTAAATAGTTCTATACAAACTGAGAAACTGTCAACTCTATACCTGGTTAGACAGGAAGATGATCCTGAAGAATTGGCTACTCCATTTATTTTTCCCCTCAACCTCCCAAACTACTTAAAAATTTTATTTCAATCTAATGATTACACTGGATAGCATCTAACACCAGTCTCAAGTATATAACAACACACACATATACACCCAGACTATCATCTTTTATTATTATTATTATTATTATTATTGTTATTATTATTGGCACCTAGGTAACTCAATAAGTTTGAGCACGGGGCCTGCAATTAGGAAGACTTGAGTTCAAATAGTTTTAGAGACTTAATAGCTCTATAATCTGGATAAACCTCTTAACCTTTGTTTGCTAGTTTCCTCAGCTGTAAAATGGAGATATAATAACACCTACTCTAGAGTTGGGAGGATCAAATGAGAATATTTGTAAAGCTCTTAGCATAGTGCTTTACACATAATAAGTGATATATAATTCCACCCTCCTCTCCTTCTCTTCCTTTCTCTTTCCTTCTTTCCCCCTTTCCTTCCTCTGTCCCTCCCTCCCTTCTCTTCCTTCTTCCCTTCCTTTTTTTCTTCTTTCTTTCCTTCCTGTTCCCCCAAAAGATATAAATGATAGCTATAACCTTTTAAATTACTTTTCTTAATTTATAAATAATGGAATTTTAAAGTAAATAAGAATCATGGTGATATTAGAAGCTAGTCTCCTACATGTTATATTTGTGATATATGAGGGTCAGGGGATTGTAATATCTCCAAAAATCTAGTTCCTTAATAGCAGAGACTAGAGAAGCACCAAAACCTCTCCATTCTGAGGTTATTAATTCACTCTTCTTTGTTTTATATTCATAAAACTTTGGGAGCAACCTTTGTCAGAGATATTTAGGAGTCATAGTCCTTGTGAGAATTCTAAATGCTTGCTGTTTAAAATAAAACCATGGTTACTGTACTCTTTATCTTGTAATACCAACTTTATACTGCAGTATATTGTTTACCATGTACTTTCCTTCAAAATCATTTTGTAACTTATTGGATTTACCCCATAAATCCTCAGCATTTTTATACATCACCAACAAACTCCAACAGCAAGAGATACAAAGAGAAATTCCATTCAAAATAACTGTCGATAGCATAAAATATTTGGGAATCTATCTACCAAAGGAAAGTCAGGAATTATATGAGCAAAATTACAAAAAACTTTCCACACAAATAAAGTCAGACTTAAACAATTGGAAAAATATTAAGTGCTCTTGGATAGACTGAGCGAATATAATAAAGATGACTAGAAAAAATAACAAAATTCATATAGAACAATAAAAAGTCAAGAATCTCAAGGGAATTAATGAAAAAAAATCAAATGAAGGTGGCCTAGCTGTACCTGATCTAAAATTATATTATAAAGCAGCAGTCACCAAAACCATTTGGTATTGGCTAAGAAATAGATTAGTTGATCAGTGGAATAGGTTAGGTTCACAAGACAGAATAGTCAACTATAGCAATCTAGTGTTTGACAAACCCAAAGATCCTAACTTTTGGGATAAGAATTCATTATTTGATAAAAACTGCTGGGATAATTGGAAATTAATATGGCAGAAATTAGGCATGGACCCATACTTAACACTGCATACCAAGATAAGATCAAAATGGGTTCATGATCTAGGCATAAAGAACGAGATTATAAATAAATTAGAGGAACATAGGATAGTTTATCTCTCAGACTTGAGGAGGAGAAAGAAATTTGTGACCAAAGATGAACTAGAGACCATTACTGATCACAAAATAGAAAATTTTGATTATATCAAATTAAAAAGCCTTTGTTTGTACAATATAATATAATATTGCGAATATAATAAAGATGACAATACTCCCTAAACTAACCTATTTATTTAGTGCTGTACCAATCAGACTTCCAAGAAAATATTTTAATGATCTAGAAAAAATAACAAAATTCATATAGAACAATAAAAAGTCAAGAATCTCAAGGGAATTAATGAAAAAAAATCAAATGAAGGTGGCCTAGCTGTACCTGATCTAAAATTATATTATAAAGCAGCAGTCACCAAAACCATTTGGTATTGGCTAAGAAATAGATTAGTTGATCAGTGGAATAGGTTAGGTTCATAAGACAGAATAGTCAACTATAGCAATCTAGTGTTTGACAAACCCAAAGATCCTAACTTTTGGGATAAGAATTCATTATTTGATAAAAACTGCTGGGATAATTGGAAATTAATATGGCAGAAATTAGGCATGGACCCATACTTAACACTGCATACCAAGATAAGATCAAAATGGGTCCATGATCTAGGCATAAAGAACGAGATTATAAATAAATTAGAGGAACATAGGATAGTTTATCTCTCAGACTTGAGGAGGAGAAAGAAATTTGTGACCAAAGATGAACTAGAGACCATTACTGATCACAAAATAGAAAATTTTGATTATATCAAATTAAAAAGCCTTTGTTTGTACAATATAATATAATATTGCGAATATAATAAAGATGACAATACTCCCTAAACTAACCTATTTATTTAGTGCTGTACCAATCAGACTTCCAAGAAAATATTTTAATGATCTAGAAAAAATAACAAAATTCATATAGAACAATAAAAAGTCAAGAATCTCAAGGGAATTAATGAAAAAAAATCAAATGAAGGTGGCCTAGCTGTACCTGATCTAAAATTATATTATAAAGCAGCAGTCACCAAAACCATTTGGTATTGGCTAAGAAATAGATTAGTTGATCAGTGGAATAGGTTAGGTTCATAAGACAGAATAGTCAACTATAGCAATCTAGTGTTTGACAAACCCAAAGATCCTAACTTTTGGGATAAGAATTCATTATTTGATAAAAACTGCTGGGATAATTGGAAATTAATATGGCAGAAATTAGGCATGGACCCATACTTAACACTGCATACCAAGATAAGATCAAAATGGGTCCATGATCTAGGCATAAAGAACGAGATTATAAATAAATTAGAGGAACATAGGATAGTTTATCTCTCAGACTTGAGGAGGAGAAAGAAATTTGTGACCAAAGATGAACTAGAGACCATTACTGATAACAAAATAGAAAATTTTGATTATATCAAATTAAAAAGCCTTTGTACAAACAAAACTAATGCAAACAAGATTAGAAGGGAAGCAACAAACTGGGAAAATATCTTCACAGTTAAAGGTTCTGATAAAGGCCTCATTTCCAAAATATATAAAGAATTGACTCAAATTTATAAGAAATATATATAAGAAATCAAGCCATTCTCCAATTGATAAATGGTCAAAGGATATGAACAGACAATTTTCAGATGATGAAATTGAAACTATTACCACTCATATGAAAGAGTGTTCCAAATCACTATTGATCAGAGAAATGAGATAATATTACACACCTGTCAGATTGGCTAAGATGACAGGGAAAAATAATGATGAATGTTGGAGGGGATGCGGGAAAACTGGGACACTGATGCATTGTCGGTGGAGTTGTGAACGAATCCAACCATTCTGGAGCGCAATCAGGAATTATGCCCAAAAAGTTATCAAACTGTGCATACCCTTTGATCCAGCAGTGTTATTTCTGGGCTTATATCTCAAAGAAATACTAAAGAAGGGAAAGGGACCTGTATGTGCCAAAATGTTTGTGGCAGCCCTGTTTGTAGTGACTAGAAACTGGAAATTGAATGGATGCCCATCAACTGGAGAATGGCTGGGTAAATTGTGGTATATGAATGTTATGGAATATTATTGTTCTGTAAGAAATGACCAGCAGGATGAATACAGAGAGGCTTGGAGAGACTTACATGAACTGATGCTAAGTGAAATGAGCAGAACCAGGAGATCATTATACACTTCAACAATGATACTGTATGAGGATGTATTCTGATGGAAGTAGATTTCTTTGACAAAGAGACCTAACTGAGTTTCAATTGATAAATGATGGACAGAAGCAGCTATACCCAAAGAAAGAACACTGGGAAATGAATGTAAACTATTTGCATTTTTGTTTTTCTTCTTGGGTTATTTTTACCTTCTAAAAACATATATTGTATCTAGGATATACTGCAACATATTTAACATATATAGGACTGCTTGCCATCTAGGGGTGGGGGTGGAGAGAGGGAGGGGAAAAAATCGAAACAGAAGCGAGTGCAAGGGATAATGTTGTTAAAAAATTACCCTGGCATGGGTTCTGTCAATAAAAAGTTATTATAAAAACAACAACAACAACATATTAGATTTAACACATATTTTAACATGTATAAATTGGATTACTTGCCATCTAGGAGAGGGGATGGGGGGAAGAATGGGGAAATCTGAAACACAAGGCTATGTAAGGGTCAATGTTGAAAAATTATCCGTACATATGTGTTGAAAATAAAAAGCTTAAAAAAAGAAAAGAAAAGAAACACAATCACTTCTGTTAGTACACTCAGTACTTAACACAGTGCCTGGCATATAATAGGCCTTAAAAATGCTCATGGATGGATTGATTAATTGACCTAGCTTTCCTACTCTTCCTTGCAAAGTAGCTGATAAGTAATTTATTCAATAAAACTACCATCTTCCATCTATAAATTGAATAATATTAATATTAAACAAAATCATTTTATAAGATATTTAGTTTAAGTATTATCTTTATAATGTAGGGAAACTGAGACTTGGAGGCTCCATTTTACAGCTGAACAAACTAGTGAACAAAGGTTAAAGGGCTTATCTAGGTTACATAGTTAGTGTCCAAGGCTATTTGAACTCAGGTCTTCCTATTTGCAGGCCCAGTACTCTATTCATTGGGTTACCTAGGTGCCAATAATAATAAAATATGGAAACCAATCAAATCAATATTATTAGTGCCCCAGGAAAAGTTTATGCTAATCAGTTGCCTTATGGTTTCACTCATCATTTCTATGCATTTCCATACCAGTACTCATCAGTATTTATGTTTATTGCCTTCCCCTCTTTAGAATGCAAGCTCCTTTGAAGGTAGAAAATATTTTCATAATATATTTGTGTCCTAGAACTTAGAAGCATATAAGTGCTTAATAAATATTTTTTCATCAGTCTGTCATTCAGTCACAGTCACACAATCAGTAAAATCAGAGACAGTACTTAAAATCAGATTTATTAACTATCAAGTCTCTTTTCTGTCATTTTAATTGTCATTTAAATGAAGTAATTTTAGAAAGGAATGTCATTATTGATCCATGTTCCAGCATGGTTCTCTTATTAGTTCATCCTTTATAGTTTTGAGTAGAAAGTTTCGATTATTACGTTCCATTTCTGTCAAAACTAACTGCATTTGTTTTGACACTGTCAGAATATTTGTTTACAGCTTTGGAACATGTAATTGAACATGTAGGCTTAGGTTTTGTCTTCACGTTTTTATTTTGTGAGTGGGTTGTACTCTTCATGAAAATCCTATAAATAAACAAATAGATCCATGGGTAAAGGACTTGTTTAAAACAGATGTCTTATATTTTACAAAGAATAGTTGACTAGTATGTTTATTCTGGGTTGTGTGTTTTGTTGTGATTTTGGTATTGGTTTTGGTTTTGGTTTAGAAAGGCAATTGGGGTTAAATGACTTGCCTAGGGTCATTCAGCTAATGAGTGATGTGTCTAAAACTGATTGTCCTGACTTCAGGACTAGTGCTGTATCCACTGCACCACTTAACTGCCCCTGATATGTTCATTCTATAAGAGATCTTTCACTGTGTTATCTGAAGGACAGAGTAATCTTTATATCCCAGATCTACATTTTGAAAAGGGAAAATCACTTCTCTTTTGTCAGCCAGGCTAAGTGTTCTCAGAGCATCAGTAAATGAATCATTTATGACCTTTAAAAGAATTTAATAATAGAAAATTTTGTGCTAAAAGAAAACACAAAGCCTAACAATCTATTCTCTTCTGTTATGTGCCAATTTTTTTATCCTGTAGCTGTATGTTAAAGTGTGTTGTATTTGTTTTGGAAAACAAAAGTACCAATTGTTGATACTTTTTTTTCTTCTTATGATAATAGAGACCTTATTAAGAAACTTCTTGTGGTAGATAGGACAAGACGACTAGGAAACATGAAGGTCAGTATTTCATTATTCAAATATTAAATAATATTCTGCATGAGAATGACTTAATTATATCCTACACTTTACACCCATGAAAGTCAACCAAATGGAAAGGCCTGTATATTTGGAAGGTTCAAACTTGATGTGGTTTATTCTTGGTCATTTCCATCACTTTCTGACCCTGCTACAGGGTTTTTGGAAATGAAGGTCATGAAAAAATGAAACTAGAATAGTTCAGACAAGTATTGATTTGTTAGTAAATCATTATTTTAAATTTCTTAGGCATGCCATTTTAAAATTATGGTTTTATTTGGGAGAGAAATGCATGAATTTCTATTGTGGTTTTAAAACAAGTTCTAAATGAAATGATATGTAGTTGTATATGTATAAATATATAAAAACACACTAAATGTGTATATATATGTGTGTGTGTGTATGTATGAGAATTTACATAACAATATTACTACCCATTATCATTCAGTTCACATTATTTTGTAGCACATTTACAAAAAGATTTGGACAAGCTTAAAATGAACTAAATGTTGCCCAAATGAAATTAAAAGGGGGTAAATATGAAGTCTTGCCATTGAGCTTAAAAGGGAAACTGTATCAACATAGGGTAAAGTAAAACACAGCTTATGTGCAAAGACTTTGGGGTAAATAAGTTCCATATGATGAAGTGATAGCCAAAGGAGCTAATGAGTTCATGGATTGCCTATCATCCAGAAGGCATGTCTCATGGTCAGGCCATGTCTTGAGTTATTGTGTTCAGTTCTGGGTTTCACATTTTAAGGAGGACATTGACAAGCTAGAATGTGTACAGAAGAAGATGACCAGAATGGTGAAGGGGACTGGAAACCATGCTATACAAGGATCAGTTGAAAGAAAGGTTGGTTAGCCTGAAAAAGACATGGGGGTGATGGGGAGAACAAAAGTTGTCTCTAAATATTGAAGTGTTATTATGTGGAAGAATAATTAGACTTATTATGCTTGACTCCAGGAGCAAAACAATTACCAACGAATGAAGAAATTATAGAGGCAATTGGTTCATTGTCAGGGAAAAAAAAAATAGCCTAACACTTAGAGCTCTGGAAAAGACTGTCCTATCTCATGAGGATACAGTGAATTCCTCAGTACTGGAACTCTTCAAGCAGAAGCTAGATTACTACTTAGGGATTTTGAAGAGAATTTATGCTCAGAAAGTTTATTTGAGATGACTTAGGTACCTAGCTATTAAAGCTAAACTACTGTTTTAAAATTATTTTTATTTATAAATCCAGACAAAATATATACCATTCAAAAAGACTTTTGTAAAATTTAAAAATCTGCATATCATTATTTATTTACTTTTAGTCTTTGAAAACAGAAACTTTATGAAATATTTACATTTTGATGAAAATCTATTAATAGTACATGATGTTTTTAAGGGTCTCCTTTCCTTAGTACTGTAGCATATTTTCTCTATGTATTTGATCTCTTTAGTTGTAAAACTATATCTTGGCTCTTTGAAATACTGTCTTCAGAAATGTTAATCATCTTTGATTGGCTTATTGTACATTTAGTTGAATATGAATCTATTTACCACTTACCCTGTGTAAGGCACTTCAATTATCTTTTGTTGAAATTACATATGTTTTTAAGTTTCTTGAGGGCAAGGACTATTTCATAGTAGCACTCAGCAATTAATAGGTACTTTAAAAGTTCTTGTTTTGTTGATCTAGTTTCTCCAGAGAAAAGCTAAATATCTCTCATAATTTATATTAAAAGCTGAAAGAAAAAAACTATTACTAGAAGAGCAATATGGAAATATGAGTTTATGCTTCATTTCCAAGGTGAAATGTCAGCCATATCTTATGCCCTGATTTGTAATGTTTCTTTAATGAAAGTGGTGTCTGAGGCCTGTGCATAATAATTATTTTTTCAGATTATATTCACTATTATAGTGTAATCAAGACACTGTTTTAGGAATTAAAAAAAAAATCTTATTTTCCAGTGTGAATAGAGTGCATAAATTTGCTAATTATTCTTCCACATCCTGGGTTACAGGACTGAATTTATATATATATATACCTTGGAGAATACAATTTAAATTTTTTAAAGAAAAATAACTGAAAATAGGTTACTATATTGTTCAGCATTTTCCACTCCATTTCCTAATTTTTTTTTCCGATCTTACACGCTGTTGTTAATGTTAGTTATATATCTGTGGCAGAGATGTTTTAGAGAAGGGAAGTAAATAATCTGCTCTTTTAATACAAGTATCTTAATATTAAGATAATAAAAGGATTTCATACTTCAGTGTGGGTATTAGATTAATTGACCCTTTTAGATCTTTAATAGCTATAAAATTATGAAAGTTTCTGAATTTTTAGCTTCCATTTGTTTATAGGTTTAGGAGTCCCTCTTAATTTTCTCTCCTTTGCAAATCAGTATTTTCTTTGTGTAGTAATAGACTAGATTAAGGCACAAAACTTTTTCAAAAGCACAAAGTAACTGTGTCACAATCCTACAACTTATTTATAGAGGGGAATTTTAAAGTCTCTGAATTATAACACTATATTACTCTTTGTTTAAAATAATTTTTTTCTGAAAAAAAATTCTTAGTTTGAAATAAAAATCTACTCTGGATCTTAAAAGAGGCTAGGATTTATGTTCCATTAGTGAACATATTATAAGAGAATAGTTTCAATTTTCCTACTCAATCCATTCACTCTCTACTTATCTCTATGGCCTTTATGTTATGGGTTGGTGAATTAAGTCATGGGGATTGGAGCAGTAAAGAACTAACAGTGGAATTGGGGGAGGTACAGGCTCATGCAGACTTATATCAAATGCTGACTTTTCCACTTTCCCATCAGATGCTATAGGAGGAGCTAATATAGTTTGAAAACCATATGGACTTTGATTTTCGATTTTCAAAAGTTTTCCTATTTTTCTATTCTTAAATTGATATTGACATGTCCCACATCACCAGTTACTTATGTTTAGTGATGGCATATTATTATCTTTTTTTTTTCCCTTCTCTATTTTTTTTGAAGAATGGAGCAGATGATGTGAAAAGGCACCGGTGGTTCAGATCTGTGGACTGGGATGCGGTACCCCAGAGAAAACTGAAGGTAAAAAAAATTGGACTTAAATAATATAATATTCATCCTTGGCTAGCCAGTTTTGGTTGCCAAGATAGAGCAATAATAAATAGTTTATAACTCATATCAGTGTTACATAGTTGATCTGAATAAGCAAAATTGACTCTGAAAAAAAATTAAGATATTCTCAAGTTTGTTCATTTTCAAATAATTTTATTATTCATACAATACTAAAACTAAAGACCTAATATGTACTAAAGAACAACATTTTAGAAAAGCATTTAGTGGACTACCTCCTAAGGTTTATACAACTTAGGTAAAATTATTAACAAATGCAACTGGTAGGATCTCTAGAGCAATATCCATTTTAAATATCTCATGGTACTAATGAATATCTGAATTTATCTAAATCAAAATGTATCTTTACATCTGAATAGGAGTCATTTTAGAACAGAGTATTACACTGAACAGACAATGCAAATTTCATTGTATGGTTTACTAGGAATAAAGATACTCAAATCTTCCAAGTATACCACATATTTGCTTTTTAGGAACATCTATACTTTAGACTGTCTTGCAATACCTTGAATCTTCAGAACTCATAATTCCTCAGTTGTATAAAACTTTTTTTACCAAGTTCTGTGTACAGTACATATCTAGACATGTATTAGTATTAATTAAATGTGCTATTGCAATAGATATAGATATTTGAGAAATATATGTGTGTATATAATGTATATATGTGTATGTACACACACACACACACACACACACACACACACACACACACACACATGTACACATATTGCAGGTGTTCTGACCTTAAAGAATTCCATTGGTAACTGTAAATAAAGTAACAAAAAATCTTCCATGTTGAAATCCTTCATTGCCATAATTTTTGCCAGTACATTTATAAATATAGCTTTACAGAAATGTAGAAAATGTGTAGAAATTTAATTAAAATCTGTGATGACCACGTATTTAAAATCAGCCAGATTCAGGAATTCAGGTTAAGGGAAAAATCTTCAATCTTTATTCTTTTTGAGGTGAAGGGGGATTGCGATAGCGATATGGGCAGCTGTGACAGGAAGCCAGCCAGCAAAGGTGAAGGGGGATTGCAGGTGAAGGGGGATCGGAGGTAAAGGGGGGTTGCGATAGCAATGTGAGCAGCTGTGTCAAGAAGCCAGCCAGCAGTCTCTTTCCACTTCCCTTTCCACTCCCCTGCCTCCACCCACCAAAATCGTCATTTCCTATACAATACATCAGGACTTACACGAAGAGTGGGCGGGGACCATTCTTTCTCCAAGCATATGTATTAATAGAGTATGGTCCAATTACTATTTAGCCTCCCGTGCTGGGGACCTCAGTGCATCAACTCAAGCCTCAGCCCATTACAAAAATCAAAATAGGCTTAAAGGTGATCCATCTTAATGATCTAAAGTCCTTTATAGATTATAATAAAAACAAAAAAACTCAGAAGTTGAAGATTTCCCAGTCAGAGGCACAATTTCTAAGAACTGCTCAAGGCAAAATTTTAAATGCTTCAGCTCTCCCCTTACCAAGTTTTGAGTTATTTCCATCAGAACCTCATGTCCCTTAGTTCTTTGTGCCTGAATAAACATTGCTCCTAACAGCTATTTAATAGTATCATTTAATATAAAACTACCATTTTCATTTTTTTAATTACTTATTTTTTATTTACATTACCTTACCTTCAACCTAGAACAGTTTTAGGTGAGTGCAGCAAAACATTTATTGGGTGCCTATTGTGGACATTACATACAAAGATAGAAAATAAATAGTTTCTGCTTTGTACTATAATACATTGTGCTAAAGTACAGGCCAAGATGGTATGTCTGTCATTTGAGTGCCTGCTTAGCAAACTTCTGAGCAACTCAAGACCAAGCTAGCAATTAAATGTGTTTTTGAGTTACAACATATCTTGAATGCTATTTACTAAGTCTGCTTTGGTGGAAAGAAAAACCATATGGACAAGTGATCCAAGTGTTGGAGAGTACTCCATGTTTTCCCAAAACGGCATCAGTAAACTAAGACCCCAGTTTTAAATTATAAAGTTTGCTTTTCTTCTAAAACTCTTTGTTTGGCATATTTCCTTAGCCTCCTATAGTGCCGAAGGTTTCCAACGATGGTGATACATCTAATTTTGAAGCTTATCCTGAAGATGACTGGAATAAGACACCACCTGTGCCTCCTAAAGACTTAGAAATCTTTAAGAATTTCTGAGTACAGGGAATCACATATGGAAAGGTATATCTTTTCTTGCCATATATTTTTTAAAGTGTTGCTCTTTACATTTTAAACCATAAACCCATAGAATAAAGTTTTGTTTCCTTGCCTATTAAATGGTTTAATTAAGTAGCCGTTAAATAGGATGGTAAGAAGTATATATGGAATTCAATATTTTGATGTGCAGACCTTCCAGCATGATTCTGATTCATTTCAAAAATATCAAGGCTTGCTCTTTTCACTTAACAACTAGTTTTAGAAGTTTTTTCTCTTGCTAATTGGAATTGAGCAACCATATTTACTCTTGTGTAATGTGTAAATTAAAAAAAAAGTGAGAGTTTTTATATTTATTCAAAGATAAACAGAGGTCATAGAACATCTTCTGTTATATATCTATACCCTAAGATATCCTGCAATGATACTTCTGTATAGGTTGTATTAAATGAAATCATAATTTTTGAAGGAGCATTAACTCATTACTTTGTATCAGTAATCATTACATAGTAAAAGAGTACTGTGAAGAGTATCCAGGTATTTAATAGAGGCTTCACTGTATTACCTACTTTCTGATTATTTCCATTTATACCAGTTTGCCTGTACTTGTTGTAACAATTTAGTTATGTTAAATATGCAGTGAAGAGTAGGAAAATGAGATCTTATCTCATCTCTTGAAATGGCTAACATTTTGTTATTGCTTGATAAAGTTCGATCATTTTTAGGGTGGTGACTTAAAATGAAGAACTTGATTTGTGTGTATTCCTTTTTTATTAGGTTATACAAAACTTCTGAACTTTAAAGTGTTAGTATTAACATCACAAGATGGTCTTAAAATCTGTTTATTTTGTGTCTGTTTCATTTTTTCTGTTTTCTTCATTCAATAGCTCACTCTTTTGACATATTTAAGTCAGGAAAAGTCTAAAATGGTTAAATTAGTTTTAAATACATGTATGTAGACAGTGAAAACTTTTGAATAATGTATATTTGATAAATCCATGACACCTCTCCCTGTATATTTGTAACATAAACTTTTATCAGTATGAAATGAGAAGGAATTCTGTTATAATTCACAAAAAATACTGTCTTTCTTATAGTGACACAACAGTGTATCTTGCTTTATATATTGAATGTGTTCTTAGAAAATTGGGTAAATAATAAATTTTTGTATATAATCATTTTAAATAAATTAAACGAGTTCCTGTTTGAATTTCTTTTAAAATAAAGGCTTTCAGTGGAATTCAAAGTATCCTTCTGTAGAAGATCATTAACCCTAAATCAATAAATCTAGATTTTGCTGTATTTAAAATGATAAAATGATAAGGAAGGATACCATTATATTATACAGTATATAAATGATTTCAATAAAGGTAATATCTATTGTTGAGCTGAACAATTCAGAGAGTCAGTTTCAGATTAGTTGACTCTTTTAAGATTTTATAAAAGATCCTTTTAATGAAAAACAAAGACATCTATTGGATAGGAATTAGACCCTTTTTTTCATTGATATAATGAACTGTTTCTTACCATTGCAGCGATCCACTTTTTCTGTAATTTAGAATTGCACTGTCTCTGCAGGTCCCATTCCTTAGAGTTGCCTAGAACATTGAGAGAGGATAAGTGACTTGCCTGAAGTCACACAAACATATATCATATTTGGAATTTGATCCTAGTTCTTCTCCATAGCTTCCTGGCCAGCTCTCTATGTACTATGTCATGATTCTTCACAAATAGGAAACCTAGAATTAAAGTCAGTTACAGTTTTCAAAGCATAGTTGCTAAATGTTTGAATTAACTGTTCCCCTTGCTCTTCTATATAACATTTCTCATAATCTCCATTGTGTTTCTATGAGAGTGGGCTAGGGAGGGTCAGGAGAGGGAAGAAGAAGGAAAAAATGCTCAAATTACTCCATTATTTACTTGATTTTAAAAATTGTTAGTAGCTCTGTTGAATTGTTAGAAAGGACACAATATTGAAACATCTAAAGCAAAGAGATGAACGTCATTTATTTGTACAATTTTCCTCATTAATATTAGGCTGTTGAGTTTTGTGGGTAAATAGATGAGAATAAAAGTATACTATATCAAATTTTAAAATCTATTTATTTTAGATTTGTAATTTTACCTTGATGGTTATCAGTTCCCTTCATCACTGGTTTTAGAAGTCTTTTCTCATGTTCATAAGAATTGTGAAAATAATTCTGAAACTTTTTGCCTTTCCATTTTACTGCTTTGAAAAAAAGGAGCTCAAACATTAGCTGATGATTGGAAAACTAACAAAAATTCTTTGTGTTTGTGCCATTGAATGTCAGAAACTGGAAGAAGATGTGGAGTGGTCTGAGCACATTTGAAAAAACGAACTGGGCATCTGCCAACATGAAGAAATTCTTTCACATGGATGAGAAAGTTTCCACACTCATATATGCATATATTTATATAAAATGAAATTGGAGGACTGGTGAAGTTTAATTTTAACTGTGTAAATCTGGCATTAGTTGAACTGTTAATACAGAAAGTGATTAAATTGATTGGTTTAGATTCCTTAGGTTAGTGTTACTTTTCTGCTGTGGCAGACTTTTTTTTTTTTTTTTTTTTTTTTTTTTTGGTCTTTTGCTTTATCTCATAGACTTAACTTTATAGTTTATACTAAACTTGTGACATTGTAAGCACAAATTAGTATGTATGTATATAAAGAAAACAAAATCAACCTAAGCACAGGGATTGTGCAAAGATGTAAATGTTTGTACTTTGCAGAGTCTATGATTTTTATTTTTCAGATTTTTTTTTTCAAAATTCTCTTCTTTGGGGAGATAAAACTCTTAAAGGGCAAATATGTTTTTCTTCATCTTAAACATTTTATAATTCTTTGTATAAAAAAGAAAGAAATTATGTAAAGACTGTCATTAAAATGTCCAGTGCTTCATGTCTGCAACTATAGTACTTGAAAGTCTGAGAAAAGGGGACGAGGTACAAGTCTCATCTTTAGTTCATGAAAGCCCCATTGATTCATGAGTGTTCAAAAAACAAAGTGTCTTGGAAATATTTCACTTACTTTTATGCTCTATGGTATCCTGCTGTGTACTGGGACTTCTACTTATTTAAAGTTGAAATACAAATCTGGCAAATAATACAGTGCCCGAGACCATGAGCTCTATTGTTTTTAGCCACAGGTAAAGTTTTTCCTCTTTAATTTAGGAAGGAGAAAAGAACTTCACAAGTGACAAGATGTAAAGATCCATTGTACCATATAAAAAATTACCCAGAGATCTAACTTCCATTTAATTCTGCAAATGCAGCTTCTATGCTTCTTGAAGATCACCTAGGGTTTTTTGGTATTATTAGGTAGTGAAATTGAGCTCCTAGATAGACATCACAACAATGTACATAAATAAGAAGTTTTCCTTTTCTGAATGTGTATTTTATGGTAGCCAGATGTTAAGGTGATACTTAGGGTTAAACTGCAAAATATGGACCAAAACAGGTGTTCATCTCAGCAGTAAGGAGCTTACAGAATTTCTGGGAAGTAGCATGTAGATCTCTGCTCACAGTTCACTTCATTTTAAAACATTCCAAATTCCTCCTACACTCTTCTTCCATTTCTTACTGTTCTAAAATTTCCTGGAAATCTCCAAAATCTGTTTTACCCAGCAAAAAATAATAAGTCTAGTTTGCAAAATCCTGTTATTAATCTGTCAGCAGTTGTGTATTCCAATTATGTCCTATCCCTATTTGAGAAATAAACCCAGCAAGCTTTTTCATTAAGAATATTTCAGTACTAGGACTGTTTCATACACATTATGTATAATAAATACATAAACACATATACATATATCTATATATAATATCAATATGTGGTGTAGGTATGTATGTGTGTACATCCACGCAAACATCCACACACAATGTTTTAAAAGGTAAGAGCATGCATTAATTGGACTCAAGTAGCAAAAAAAGAGTGGTTACTCATGTGAATAATTTCTATATAATGGAACTAGATCAAAGAAGCGAGCAGAATATTGAGTATTGCATTTTCTCCCCTTTCACCCCTCTCCCCTCCAAGTCACCAAATGTTTATTTTCTACACACTAAAGAAATTTAGCAAATAAGACTCATGTAAGTGAAAAATGAGAGTGTGCCTCTCAATATGCTATCCCCTAAAGTGCCTAACTCACTGTGCATTTAAAACATTATTTAATAAATCCATTAGATTTGTATGTTATACAGAAAAAAAAAATTTTTTTTTAATCCACAGGCACCATTTTATAAGACAGTGCAGTGGAAGAGATGTACTTTTTGTGGGTCTTCCTAGTAGTCTCAGATATATTCTGGTCCAGGGATTTTGATGGTTTCTTATTGTGATACTCATTTGACACAGAGATTGGTTTCTGAGTAGCAAAATTTCAGGAAAAAACCAAACTAAAACAAAACATCATGTTTCAGCTCAATAGCTGAGATAAGGTTTTTAGTGTACTTGGAAATGAACTAACTTCAGACAGTTTTCTAAATGCCTTGAGAGAAATATGAAATGCTATGAAAAAACAAATAATTGTCTCATCCTAAGTCATCAAACTTAGGAATTCCAAACAAACATTACCAAAAATTCAAGATCTGTGGTCAGCAAAATTCTATATAAAACAAATAGCCCGTTGAGAAAAATTGTTAATGTAAATTTCACCCATAGAACTGTGTAGAATTTAGTCTTTACTTCCCCTAATGTTAGGTATTAAAATCAAGGCCAAAGGTTGCTAGAGATTCAACAATCAGTTTCTGAGGCAAAATGTGATCTAACCTTAAAAAACAAAATCAATAAAATGACTGCCATAGTTTACTAAGATAAAAACTTTGAGCTACCAGAAGTGATAACCTAAGTCTAGTGCCACTTGACTCTTAAATCACATTAATTATTTAGGAACTTTTTCTTTTAAAACCTTATACAGAACAATTTGTTTTGAGAACAACTTTAAACTGTACATACGTTCATTGTGCTAGTGTGTGTACTTCTTTGGTTTACTACTTTGTTATCTTTCAAAATTTAATGTTGATATTGAAATAGTATAGAAAGCATGAAATATATTTGCCTTATTTCTGAATAAATATGCAGGAAAAACAGATGTGTTAACATTGGTTACATTGTTATTTTGCAGAAATGTAATCAGCCTTTAGTAGGAAAAAAGTGAAACATTAAAAAGATTCAAAGATATTTAATGGTATTAATAAGTACAGAGTGAACAATCGAGCACATTTCAAGATTTTATTTAAGTGCCACATGTTAACTGTTCATTAATAGGCCATAAATTATCACTTCATATAGTGTGATATTACATAAAGGTTGGTTATGACTTAAATAATAAACCTGGAACAATCATTAAAAGTAGCTAAGGAAATAGTTGAATATGTGTGTATCATTGGATGTTTGTATTTATATGGTCAGTTATAATTGCAAAATTTAAAAAAATTGTGGGGTACATATTACAGAATTTATACCCCATGTAAAGTACCATTTTGATTTTTGACTTACTGATATTCATGAGTTTGCAGTATTTTCTGGATTCTGAGTACTACAAAATTTATTAATAAAATGCACAAATTGCTACATTGAGTGTATTGAGGATTTCATCTTCATGTGATAAAATTGTCATTTCTGTCTTCATTTGTATAAATTAAACCAAGGAAGAAATTACATTAACTTTATATTATACATGCAGTGATAGAGTTTCCATCCTTTCACACTAGAAATTGGATTTGTTTTAGACGTTAAGTATGTCCATTGCTGGCAATGGATGTTTTCTGACTTGTGGTACTAACAGAAGGAAAAGAAGTAATAGGATGTTTGCAAACATACGTACTTCTGTGATGTGTATTATGTATATACATACACATAGACATACACATATGTATACACACATATCCATCTACTCTAGACCTATGCATATGGAACAGAAAAAAAAATCGGTTTGTGTTTATATGATTTCCAATGCAATTCTTTATATTTCTTTCCTTGAAATTAAACATATTTTTAATAAATCATTTTTAAATCCTACTCAAAAAATGAAGTAATCCTAAGTGTGAGAGGTTTGGAAGGATACATTGTTATTTAAATATATGACCTAGGTGGTGAGTCTTAAGGTTCTATACCTTTCTCATGGTGTTAACTGGAGAGCAAGGGGCTAGACTCCCCTAGTACTAAGCACTGATGCAAGAAACATAATGTGACTACACAATGAAGCAAAAAAAATTAGTAGGATTTAGTGATTTATTGTGTTGTAGACTGACAAGCTAATTGAGATTTTATATTTTCCACCATTGTTTTGCAGTCACAAAAAAATTAGCCTCCATGCCTCTTTATCTTCATTTATGTTTGGAATATATGGTCCCAATATCTATATTCTCTACCATGTACCTCATACATGTTGAACAGTTTCTATGTATTACTCTTCTTCCCCAACAACAGTGCAAAATCTTACTATTACTTTATTTTAAGTGAACAAAGTGAATCTATTAAAAAAGGAATTTTAAAGGAGATTCAAAATGTCATTTTTAGAGTATTTATTTGTTCAAGAGTTTATTACACATTTGACTTAATAGGTTGCCAGGGTTCATGCTTGGCACCAAGAATACAAAAGGCAAGACCAAAACAGACCTTGTCCTACAGGACTATACCTATTATTGGGGGTTAGCCATTTCTGTTTATTTTTAATGCAGCATATAAGGTTCTAGAATAAAATTTACATTGTGAATGAAATAGAAACCAATGGAAAATTTCTTAAAGGAGAAGAGATTTCTGTAACTCACCACAACTTTAGCAAGTGACTTTTAAACTAACATTAACTGACTTGATCTTCCACTGTCAAAGCATCATTAATTGAATGAAAACTCAATTAGGTACTAAACTCATGGTAAATGGACAAGCCAGAATTTGAAGGTTTAAAGGTAGTTGAGAGATATGACCACTGTTCAGTTCATTGCTTTGAGATCCTGAAGAATTATAATGTATAATTAATTATAATTATAATATCCTTATGCTAAAGGATCATTTTTTCATCTTTAACAACAAAAACCATAGTATGATTCTTTTTTTGGTTCTATTTGATATCCAGAAATGCCATATAGACTTTTCTATGGCAAACCTGACTACTTTATAAACAGTAGGAAATAACTTGCCATAGGTTTGTGTACTTAATAACTAATTTGAAATGAGAAAATAGGCAAGATTATTTTAGAATCATTAATATGTTGGTTGCTAGTCCTCAATCATGTAAAAGTACTGTCCCAAAGTCATGTCAATTCATTGCACAATAAAATCACTGTGATTTGTATATAAACCCTAGTGAAATGTTACTGCTGTTTAATTTATATAATGCCTGTTGATTTCTGGATTTGTTTAATAAACATTTGTATCTTTAAAAATGTCTAAATCCTGTTTGCTTCTCCTTATATTGGGAAGGCTCCCTAATGTTTACAAGGAAGTAGTATTAAGCTCAGGGAAAAAAAAAATAAAGTGATTTATTTAAAAGAAGCAAACCTTTTTGGCTGCTACATACTTACATGCCCAGATCCTTTCGCCACAGATACTGTCAGTTTGTAAGGATCAATCGTGAAGCAGTTATGAAGTGCCTACCATATCAGACCAAGTGCTAGATACTGGGGTTTTAAATACAAAGAATAAAATTTTTCTATTGGAGAGGTGCTTATGCTTATGGTGGTGACATTTTATTATCCTCTTTCTTGAAGAGTTAAAAAAAAAGTTTTAAGTAATAAAGGCCTTACTTATAGCCTGTGGCAGTTCATTTTTTACTGTGCCCCAAGGAATGTCATCATTACCCAGTGACCAAAAACCTTTTTTTTTTTTTTTTAATAATGATGCTGATATGTTTAAGAGGTAATAGATATGAAATATTTGAGAGACAGTTTCTGGATAATGTCACTTGATTAATTATGTTAGCAGTAATTAAAGTAAATCAGTGACAATCTTGAATGACCAAGACTTCTCATGGAACCCACTCAGCGTTTATATGCTTTTAAAAAGAGTCAGTATTTCCCCACTGATAATGAGAAAGAATAAATATTATAAGAGGCGGGCCTATTCTAATGAAGGACTGGGGAAATGTGACTTAGATTTGTTTCCAAATCACCCTCAGCCTGGAGAAATCTACACAAAGGCTTTACACCATCACCATCCACTCACCTCCCCCCCCAAAAAAAATTGTCTGAATTCACTTTTAGATTAAAATCTTTGAAAGGTTTTTGAATTGGATGGGACAACAACTCCACCTAGATAAGATTATCCAGGTAACGTAAATTTTTGGGAAAAATCAAGGATTTGATTTTTCAAAGCACTGAAAATCACTCTTTGCAAAGACCACTCTCTCTTACTATGAGCCATATGATTGAAAGCTGTATATCTCCTTGCTTCAATTTCTTTACTGAAATCCCTTACAATTCAGTCTGCTTATAATGGTGTACATTGCTTTCAATAAAACTTTGCTCCATGACCAGGAGATGGGTTGAAGTCTGCAAAATTTTTTGAGACACCTCACAACATCAGTCTGGGACTTTTGAGATTACCCCCCGCCCTTTTCCAACCTCAACAATAGCATGCTTCTAATAGTTGAAAGCTTCAGATTGTTTTGAGTTATTCCATATCTTTAAATTGGTTGAAATATGTCAGTTTTTTATTTTATCTTCCTATCCTATATAAAACTAAAAGTGAAATTTATTAATTGCTTGTTTCATATTGTTTGATATATTCTGGTTAATGTAGGGGGGCTTTCAAAGTTATTAATGTAATGTGATTAAACATGTAATGCTTTCTTTTCTATTACCATGGCTGACCCCAACTGTCACTAAACTACATTTTGATAGAAGAGTAGTGCCAATTAATTCTTTTTACAATTATTATATAATCATTGCCAGCTCATTACTTATGTTTTTTATGACTCACCTTGTGATGTCATTGGGCAGATATTGCCTATCAGTCATAGAATATCTGTGTCAGCTTCATGTGAATAGATTCAGGTTTAAAAAAAACAAACTTTTCTGGGTTCTAACTGAATTGAGAACAGGGTCATTGAATAGAATTTTTAATAGTAAGGATTCTTGTGTTATTGTTTTCAGAAGGAAAAGAAGTGTTAGTCATAGTCCCCATTTTATAAGCTCATTGATCAGAATCTATTTAGTCTGATTTCACTTATTTTTTATTAGGGAGACTGAGGCCTAAGCTAAGCAACTCATCTATTATCACAGATAGTACCTGAATGCAGGCTCCCATCATCTCACTCCTGAATACTATAATAACCTTTAGGTCAGTCTCCTTGGCTTTTGAATTTTCATTTCAGTCCAACTATTCAGCTCTCACATAGATCTTTCTTAAAATTAACTCCCATCCCCATTTCTCCATCCCACTTTCTAGTCATTAAACTTACTGACTTACTGCTACCTCTAGGATAAATATGATATTTTCCATATTTTAAAGTCCTTTGTAAAATATCCTCTTGCTACTTTTTCAGTATTCATACAGTTCCCTTCATGTACTCTGAGTTAGTAACATTGACTGCCTCCTTATTCCTTGTACAAAACAATCCATCTCCCAACTCTATGTATTTTCATTGGATGTCTCCCATTCCTGAGATTCCCATTCTCCTTATCCCAATATTCTATTTTCTTTTGAATTTCTTTAAATCTCAGCCAAAATCCTATCTTCTCCAAGAAGACTTTTCCTTTACCTCTTAAGGCTAGTGGCCTCCTTTTGTAATTATGTCCAATTTCTTGGGCACATATTTTGTTTGTAAATAATCATTTGCATTTTAATCTCTCATTTGATTGTGAGCTCTTTGAGAACAAAGATCATTTTCCCCCTCAAACATTGTGTCCCCAGGACTTACACACGACTTGAAAGATAAATTGATTTGGCTTTAAGCAATAGTCTCTTTTCCCCTGTTTGACTTTTAAAAAATAAAAATTAAAAGATCCTTAGCTTTCCTTTCAAATCTCAATTCATTTTGAATTTTGGCCCTCCTGATATTATTTTTACAAATACACATATTTTTTTTTAACAATGATAACATTATTTATTGAGATATTGTATGGACAACCCAAGTGGGGTTGCAGCACTAGAGAGATAGAAAAAGAAATTCATAAAGGTCTCCACAAAGGTATCACACTGATGGAATTCCAGAACCTTCCAAGTATCAAAATATAACAACAACAACAAAAATGAAGAAGAAAATATTTGATTTAAATCTTGTAAAACAAAATGCAGGTAATATGGCATGGGATAAACAGGATCAGCTTTTGAGACGGGTAAAAGCAAGATCAAGTCCCACTTGTGACATATTGACTGTGTTAATGGATAGACAACCACCTGTCAGTGCCTCAGGCACTATAAATTACAGAGGTGCTGCTTCTCTGAAGTGAATTTTCTTTCTTTCTTTCTTTTTTGTAATAACTTTTTATTGATAGAACTCATGCCAGGGTAATTTTTTTACATTATCCCTTGCATTCATTTCTGTTCCGATTTTTCCCTTCCCTCCCTCCACCCCCTCCCCCAGATGGCAAGCAGTCCTTTACATGTTGAATAGGTTACAGTATATCCTGGATACAATCTACGTGTGCAGAACCAACAGTTGTCTTGTTGCACAGGGAGAATTGGATTCAGAAGGTATAAATAACCCGGGAAGAAAAACAAGAATGCAAGCAGTTTATATTCATCTCCCAGTGTTCTTTCTTTGGGTGTAGCTGCTTTTGCCCATCTTTGATCAATTGAAACTGAATTAGCTCTCTTTATCGAAGAGATCCACTTCCGTCAGAATACATTCTTAAACAGTATCGTTGTTGAGGTATATAATGATCTCCTAGTTCTGCTCATTTCACTCAGCATTCAGTTCATGTAAGTCTCGCCAGTCCTCTCTGTATTCATCCTGCTGGTCATTCCTTACAGAACAACAACATTCCATAACGTTCATATACCACAATTTACCCAACCATTCTCCAATTGATGGACATCTATTCATTTTTCAGCTTCTAGCCACTACAAACAGGGCTGCCACAAACATTTTGGCACATACAGGTCCCTTTCCTTTCTTTAGTATCTCTTTGGGGTATAAGCCCAGTAGAAACACTGCTGGATCAAAGGGTATGCACAGTTTGATAACTTTTTGAGCATAATTCCAAATTGCTCTCCAGAATGGCTGGATGTGTTCACAATTCCACCAACAATGTATCACTGTCCCTGTTTTCCCACATCCCCTCCAACATTCCACATTATCTTTCCCTGTCACTCTAGCCAATCTGACAAGTATGTGTGTAGTGGTATCTCAGAGTTGTCTTAATTTGCATTTCTCTGATTAATAATGATTTGGAGCATATTTTCATATGTTTATAAATAGTTTCAATTTCTTCGTCTGAGAATTGTCTGTTCATATCCTTTGACCATTTATCAATTGGAGAATGGTTTGATTTCTTATAAATTAGAGTCAATTCTCTATATATTTTGGAAATGAGACCTTTATCAGAACCTTTGTAAAAATGTTTTCCCAGTTTATTGTTTCCCTTCTAATCTTGTCTGCATTTGTTTTGTTTGTACAAAAACTTTTCAATTTGATATAATCAAAATTTTCTATTTTGTGGTCAATAGTGATCTCTAGTTCTTCTTTGGTCATAAATTCCTCCCTCTTCCACAGGTCTGAGAGGTAAACTATCCTATGCTCTTCCAATTTATTTATAATCTCATTCTTTATGCCTAGGTCATGAACCCATTTTGACCTTATCTTGGTGTATGGTGTTAAGTGTGGGTCAATGCCTAGTTTCTGCCATACTAATTTCCAATTTTCCCAGCAATTTTTGTCAAATAGTGCATTCTTATCCCAGAAACTGGGGTCTTTGGGTTTGTCAAACACTATATTATTAAAGTTATCGGCTGTTTTGTCCTTTGAACCTAACCTATTCCATTGATCAACTAGTCTATTTCTTAGCCAATACCAAATGGTTTTAATAACTGCTGCTTTATAATATAATTTTAGATCTGGTACAGCTAGGCCACCTTCATTTGATTTTTTTTTCATTAATTCCCTTGAAATTCTTGACCTTTTGTTTTTCCATATGAACTTTGTTGTTATTTTTTCTAGTTCATCAAAGTAGTTTTTTGGAAGTCTGATTGGTATAGTGCTAAATAAATAGATTAATTTAGGTAGTATTGTCATCTTTATTATAACAAATACACATATTTTCAGAAATCCCAGTCCTTTGTGACATCTTTTATAATAGCTTTTTAAATTTAAATGTGTTGATTTTGATTGGTTTCTTTCAGCCAACTTCTGGTTGGTCTTTTCCCCCAACCCCATTTTAATAAGAATACGGTATAGCCGATGTCCCAGTGGAATGTCAGACTGGAAGGGGAAAACAGGCCATATATATTAAAATAGTTCCCTTCTTTCTAATCTGTATTACTTTTTATTCTAAGTATATATCTTAGTTATTTACAAGTTGTTTTCCCCAGTAGAATGTAAGCTCTGGGGACAGGGACTGTTTTTTGCCTTTTTCTTTTCTCCTCCTCCTCTTCCTCTTCTTCCTATTCTTCCTCTTCCTTCTTCTCTTCTTCCCTTTCCTCCTTTTCCTCTTCTTCCTTTTCTTCCTCCTGCTCTCCTCCTCTCCTGCTTCCTTCTCCTCTTCTTTTACCTTCTTCCTTCTTTCTTCTGTGTCTTCTCTTTTTGCATTCTTAGTGCTCTGATTCTAGGGCTTTGAGGATTATAAAGTGCAGTTAGAATTCCAAAAAAAGGAAAAATATTGATTCTCTCTGGGGAAATCTGATGAGACTTTGTGGAGGAGATGGCTTTTGAACTGAGCCTTGAAAAATCTGATCACGCATTTTTTATTTTGTCATGCACAATTTAAAAAAAAAGAGAGAGACATTTTTCATGCTCCAGTTACAGCATATTGGATGCTTTTATAGAAATAAAACAAAGATTTCCTAGCTTTTCCTCTATTTTTGCATTTTGAATTTGCAAACTTTTTGTTTTAACTAGAGCCTATATTTGAAAATCCCAAGCAAGTTCTATAGAAGAGAATATAAACTACTACTTTGTGTGTTACTTTTTCCTCTAAAAGGAGGAGACTGAGTGAGATGATTCTGAATTCCTTTTGGCTATAAATCTTTTGACCTTATGATCTGCATGAAGAACATGGAAGTTGAATCTATAAAAGTAAAATCTGTTTTCTTTAGCTTATGTTTTTTGCAGTATTTATTCTGTTTAAGAATTTCCACATTCCTATAGATTAATGGGAAAAGGATAAGGTGGGATATAAAAGGATATTTAGGATAATTGGAGTGGATACATATAACATGTAAATAAAAAGCTATGAAATAAAAAAAAGAAAAAGGTCTAATCTAGGTTGCAATTAAGGAAATAGTGAAATACAGACATAAGAAATCACCTGTGCATATCTGGTGATGAAATAGTGTGTGTGTGGGGGGGGGGAGATGGGGGAAGGTCATGGAGATACTATGTAGTCTTCCATTGCCTTAGTTTTCTTATATCTAAATTGATGAATTGGTGTGAATGAAATGATATCTAGACTTCTTTTCTGTAATGTGTGGGCTATCTTTCTGGAGGGCTTCAGGATCAGCCCAAGTCCTTGGTTTTTAGATGGAGAAGTGAAGGAAGCAGGAGAGCCACCACTTGGTTAGTCCAAGATGGAGTCTGAAGCCTGATTAAAAAAAAAAAAAAGAATAATTGGAGTGGGATAAAGAGGGAAGGAAATGGTAGAGGAGAAGATAAGGGAGAGATTTATGGGTGGGAAAGGTTATGTGATAGCAAGGCAAGTTAAGGGGTAGAATTAAAGTAGAAGAGTTATCAAGGATAGGAAATAAGAAATATATACAAACACTACAATAAGGATCAAGAGTAGAATTATTCTAGTAGAAAAAAAAGTAGGACTAGTAATCATTGATCTTTCAAAATCAAAGATTTAACCAAGCAAAAAACTACATTATATGTCAGCCATATTATTATTGTGTTAGATGCATGTTTACTTATGTATAAATATACATGTATATGTGTGTAGGTATATTATATAAATATATACATGGATGTGTGTTTGTGAATAATAGGTATATATGTCTGTTTGTATATATGTATGTATATATAAATATATCCATGCTTTGGGAAGATGGGGATGAAAGGGAAAACAAAATAAAGTGAAAAGTACACAGCAGAGAACAAAAGAATAACCTACAAGGAAGCAAAGGAAAGAAAGCAATCATAAATATAATCTCTTCTAATATTATATGTGCTTCCTTGAAATTGAAATTTATTGTTATATATTTTGAATCTTCCCTGATGTTCTGCTGGGCTCATAACAATGTTTTGTTTTTTTTTTTCTTTTCCTTTTCTGTCTTTTTTTTCTTACTTTTTTTTTCTTATTTTGCATTTGGTTTTAAATAAATAAATACTTTAAAAAAATCTCCTTTGTTTTATCTTTAAAAATCTTTAAAAGGTATTTCATTTTCTCATGTAGACATTCTTATCTCTTAACATTTTCATTTGGGTGGGATAAGTTTTAGGATTTTAGTGTCTCTGCTTCCTGAGCCCAAAAGATACCTCTTCCACTAACTCCCAGATGGCCACTAGCTCCCCTTTAAAAAGGGGAAAGCCTTTCCTTCAACAGCTAGAAATAATATTTGAAGTAGAATCACTCCGAGAAGAAGTAATATTATTAACTAATTCATCCCAAAGTATACATAACCGATATCCTAAGAGATTTTTTTGATCAGGGAACATTGTCTCAAAACTGAATGAGAAGTCTCCAAAAGAGGAAAAAGAATTTACTTTGCAATCCCAAGTACCTGTGATCTGTCTCCGAGGGTAGGAATTTTCCTTAGTTTTTTCACTACAGCAAAACTAAAATAAAAAGATAGAAACATTGCAAAACTTTTTCAAAGAAAATAAGTCTAAACTTAAAGTAAATTGTTTATATGTCTTTAAACATATGTTTAAGCAAGTCAAGATAAATAATAACAATAAAAAGATATAATTTGTATGTCATTTACTTCTCTTTTCACAAAATGTGCAAATTTAAGTTTGGCCAATTCCATTTTCTATCTTTAGTGTTTAAAGAAACCAAAAAACTTAAAAAATTTAAATTTAAAAAATGATTATGAAATTGCCTTTAAAAATTAAAACAAAATCAAAACAAGGATTTTTACTTAGTAGCAACATAAGCTATTGGCATTTTGCAAAGTTAAGGAAGGAACGAAGGAAGTCATAAACAGAAGGAAGAAACATTGATATGATAGAAAGAACATTCAATTTATAGTCTACATGTCTGGATTCTAATCCAAGACATCTATGTGTTTGACCTTAGACAAATCATTTAGTTTCTCTATATCCAATTTCTTCCAACCAACAAACAGGTCAAGTCATGTGAAAAAAATCAGTAAATTTTCTTCTGTAAAATGGGGAGAATAATCATTTCCCTACTTATTCCATAGCTTTTTTGTATGAATTAAATGAGATAACATGAACATAATTTGAAAAACATAATATAGTATTTGGAAATTGTAACAGCATATCTTTTATTAGAGTACTCAACAAAAAGATGCCATTCCCTCAGGTTATTCTAAAATAGTGAAGATTTTAATAGGTTCATTGTTAACTCGTTTGCATACTGAAAGGCAATTTTTATGTTTCCACAGAACATCTCTGACTACTTTGTGGTGAAATAGCAACACGCCAAACTTAATGAGTTTTGTTACCTATAGGCCACATTTTAAAATTACTTTCCTGATCTGTGCCTTCAGATTCTGGGTTAGTTGAGTCAGATCTGGATCAGATTCTAAAGAAGTCTTTGGAAACATTCTGGAAATTCTACTTGGATTTTAGTAGATCCTCAAGTATTTAAGTGCTAAAAAGAAAGGGCTTGAGTCCCAATTATTCTAAGAACTCAGATGAATGCTACCTTAGTTAGGATCCCATCTGGAGTTTTTTTGAAGTGGTGCTTCAGAACCAGTTGTTTTTCCTTGGGCCCATAAGCTTTGGAGAAGACACCCTTGTAGAAAGGAAAAAAATATTGTATTTGAAACCAGAGGAATTGAGTTTTAATCCCAACTCTGCCATCATTTAAAAGTGGAGTGATTTTTGGCCAACTCACTTAAGTCTCATTGGGTCTAAATTCCTCATCTGTAAAATGTAGTGTTGGATTAAATCAGAGGTTCTTTCTCTGCTATTTATGAACTTGCTATAAAAAACATTTTGGAGGGAGAGAGGCAAGAAAGCAGAGTAAAACAGGAACTCAACTGAGCTCTCTGGAATGTTCACATAATACCTCAAAGTGAATTCTCTAACAGAACCAGCAAATGGATAGGATCAAGTAATTTTCTAGCCCAAGACAACTTAGGTTAGCAAGAAAGGTCAGTCTCATGGGGTGGAAGTACAGTGCTGGCTAACACAGACTTTGCAAAGCAAGTGAGCAGCAGGTTTTGGGAGTCACTGAATTGATGGCTGTGACTTTTGGAGATCTTGGCTTACAGGTTGTAAGAATATTAGTCAGAAGGTCCCCAGGGGACCTATTGCTGGCCCTGAGTTCACGACTCTGCTGCAATCTCCACACTCAGAGGCCATGTCAAAGTCCCAGGACAAGAAAGAGTTCTAGCAGGAATGGGGACCCTGTTCATACTTTCAGGGCAGAAAATAGTGCTTATAGTCCCTCACAGACCAGAGCACAGGCCAATGGAGCAATGATCACATCTCTCTTCATCTCATACTACCTTGGAAGAGCTGAAAACTTAAGAGTCCCAAACTAACTTTGCAAACAGCAGCACAAAATCCCTGAAAATTGTCAGTGCCTCCTCCAGCTCAGGAGCTCAACAGAGCTCAATATTAACATAAGATCAAAAGTTGAGAAATAAACTTTTGGAAAAATGAGAAAAAAAAAAAAAACAGAAGAGGACCTGAGCATAGAAATTTACTATGATGAAAGATGAAAGCACAAATTTGGAAGAAAATGAAATCAAAGCAGCTTTGAACTTTCAGAAAATTAAAAAAAACAAAAACAAAACATGTGCATTGATCTCATATCCTGGAAGAACTCAAAAAGGATTTAAAAAATGAAATATGAGAGGTAGAAGAAAAATTGGGAGGGGGGAGTAAATGAGGCAAGAAAATCATGGGAAAATGTTATGATTCTTACAAGGTACTAAGACAATGGAATTGATAGAGACAATAATTATCTAATTTAGCATGGTTCCGTATGATTGATCTGATCCTACAAGGAGATGTTATGGGTCAGAACTTGAAACAAGGTACTCAGTGAAATTGAGGAGACAATGGTTAAATCTAATTTAGCATTGATTTAATTCTACAACAAATAATGGTTTCCTAGATGTAATGATTGGAGTATACCCAGTGCACAGCTTATAAGCAAGAAGCTCTCAGGGCCAGACACAGAAGCCCACAAGCCCACTCTCGGAGGCGGAGTCAAATTTATTCCAACTTCCACTTTTGTGCCGGCTGGAGACATTCAGAGGAGGAGAGACTGAAGGTGGCAGAGGCAAAGGACTAGCAGCAAGAGCTCTGGGAACCAGAGAGAGATAGGCCTCTAAGAAAGCTAACCGGGCCCAAGGAAGGAAACAATACTTGGAAAGAGAAAATAAAGGATTTGGACTTTAACTCCTGGCTGCATTTGGGGTGATTATTACACTGAACTGAAATAAAGGCTGCTCCCAGAAGCTCCCCAAGAAACCTGCTCCCAGAGAACATTATATTTTAGAAAAGAACATTACAGGAAAAGTATCAGGTTGTTAAAGGAGGGACAAAAATTATTAAAAGTAAATAATACCTTAGAAACCAGAATTGTCCAAATGGCAAAAGAAGCACAAAAATCCACTGAAGAGAAGAACTTCTTAAAAGAATAGAATTGGTAAATGGAAAAAAATGAATACAAATTGACAGAAGAGAAGAATTCGTTCAAAAGTAAAATTGAACAAATTCAAAAGGAGGTAAAAAATTCTCTGGAGAAGATAATTCTTTAAAAATAGAATTGAGCTAATAGAAGCTAGTGACTACATGAGCCATAAAGAAACAATAAAAATTTTTAAAAAGACAAAAATAGAAGAAAATGTAAAATATCCCATTAGAAAAACAACTAATTTGGAAAATAGATTGAGGAGAGATAATTTAAGAATTACTGGACTTTTTAAAAGACATGATCAAAAAAAAAAGCCTAAATGTATTTCAAGAAGTTATCAAAGAAAACTGCTCTGATATCCCAGCACTAGAGAGTAAAATCGATTTTTTAAAATGTTTTTCCAATTATATGAAAATAATTTTTAATATTAAAAAACTTCAAGTTCCCACTCAAAGAGTCTTCCTCTTTCCCAATACATGCCTATCAGATTGGTTAATATGTCAGAAAATGACAACTATTGGAGGGGATATGGGAAAATGGGTCACATATAGAAATTGTGAATGATCCAATCATTCTAGAAAGTAATTTGGAACTATGTCCAAAGGATAATCAAACTGTACATACCTTTATATCCAGCAATACCATTACTAGGTCTGTATTGGAAAGAGATTTTTTTTTAATAAAGGAAAATATTTGTGCAAAAATATTTATAAACAGCTCTTTTTTTTTGTGGCAGCAAGGAATTGGAAGTTGGCGGGATGGTTAACAATTAGAAAATGATTGAACAAATTGTGGTATATGACCTGGAAAGACTTACATGAATTGATGCAAAGTGAAGTGAGAAGAACCAGGAGAGGCTTGGACATAGTAACAGCAATATTGTATGATGATCAACTGTGAAAGACTTACCTGTTCTCAGTATTACAATGATCTATGATAATTCTGAAGGACTCATGATGAAAAATGTTATCTCCAGAGAAAGAATTGATGGAGTCTGAATGTAGATTCTTAAATTTTCTTTATTTAAACTTACTTTATTTTAAAAACTTTCTTTATTTTTATTTTCTATTATAACATGACTACTATGGAAATAGGTTTCACATGATTGCACATTTATAACATATATCAAATTGTTTATCAACTCGGGAGAAGGAAGGAGAGAGAATTTGGAACTCAAAATTGAAAAATTCATACTAAAATTTTTACATTTAATTAGAAAAAATAAAATATATTTAAAATATTTGATTACTGTATGTTAATAGCATTGATTTTATTTATAATCCTACACATAGTTTTTGTATTCAAAGACAGTCTGAGGAGGGATGATAAACTTCATCAAAATGCTATAGGGATCATTGATACATACATACATATATATATATACACACAGAGTTTAAAAATTCTTGGCCTGGATGATCTCTTAGATGGCTTCTGGCTTTAGATTTATGATATTTCAAGTGATGAAATCACCTCAAATTTCAGGATATAATTTGTGGCTCCTTACCTTAAGACAGCAGTGAGAAACAGGCTTTGTAGTTGGCAGATTATCCCCCATGAGTTAGAGGAACATCTCTAAAGGGGTCATTTCAAGTTGTCACTCCTATATTACAATTTAGCATAATGCAGTATATTTCTCCTGTAGGATTTCATTTTAAACATGATGTCATGAAAATTAAATGGGATAAGCTATTCTCCATAAAGTTAAGTACATCAAAGGGAAATTATAGAAAATTTCCAGCATTCATTGAAGGTCAACTTCAAAGAAATGAGAGGTAGAATAAAGTAGAGTTGTGTGAACCACTTAGTAAATTCATCTATTAAGAATTTATCTCATATGGTTTAGATTAAAAACAGTAGAAGTGAAGAACAAAAATAACTTACAAGTTCATTGAATTTAGTGTAGAAAGTCTCATAAATCAGAGATGGTGGAAAATAAATACCATACAAAGAACTGAGTCCATATAATAATGCCTTCCAAAAATAGGACTCTATAGAAACCATAACATTTTGCTATATATAACCAAGTAATTATATGTAATCATTAATGAATTCTTGGCTTATTGAAAGGACTATATTTTTATTGTGTTTCTTCATGCTGTCTTTTATATAAATAAATCTGCCAGAAGTGAGTTTCTGATATTCAGCACTCCATAAATGCCTGATGCTAGGATATAAACCCTTATTTTTTTTAATTTAATTTTATTTAATAATAACTTTGTATTGACAGAATCCATGCCAGGGTAATTTTTTACAACATTATCCCTTGCACTCGCTTATGTTTCGTTTTTTCCCTCCCTCCGTCCACCCCCCAAGATGGCAAGCAGTCCTATATATGTTAAATATGTTGCAGTATATCCTAGATACAATATATGTTTGCAGAACCGAACAGTTCTCCTGTTGCACAGGGAGAATTTAAACCCTTATTTTTTAAAGTATGAATGGTCCCTATTTCAATTCCATATTGCCCTTGTTATGCTTATATATTTTAATTTATTTTGTAAAAAAATCTGGCAGTTGAATTCAACATTTACATCTAAAAAGAAATTTTAAGTCGATGGCAAATCTAAAAGCAGGCTTTGCTGAATTCAATTTTTATTTGCTGTGTCATTTTGATAGTAGAGCCCAGTTTTAAGTTAAAAGCCAAGTTTCAATATTAATTTTTGAAGAAGTTTTAATTGACTCCATATTTAGAGGAAAAACAGTTTAGATATATGAAATACCAGAAAACAAGATTATGTAGTTAGTTAATATTTGTCATAAAGGAGCCCTAGATTTTGAATCAGAGAATCTGGGCTCAAAGGCTCTACTACATACTAGCTGTGACCTTGGACAAGTTCTTCATATCTCTCTACCTGGACCACAATTTCCTTCTCTGATAAGTGAAAATGAAATATATGGATTTATATTTATGAATTCACATACCTCTAAACTTTCTGATTTTATGAGAACAATAGTTGAATATCTCTTCTGCATTTGACATCATGGCACATAGCACTGGGAATATGGCCAATAAATCAACCCTGGAACAAAAATCACTTAAGAAATTTTAACTTGTGTAGAAAATATACATTCAGAATACTTAACCACAGCTAAATAAATCTAAGCCCTTTTAAAAAGAATCCCATTGTTTTATTTTGCAACCAATCTAGTAGGTTAAAAAAAAAAAGCAGAAATCTCAGCACATCTTTTCCTTCATGCAACATAAAATAAGATAAAAAAGAATAAGCCAAGTTTAAATATCATAAATTCTTTGCTATAGAGATGTATCTTGGGTACTGTGCTAGCTTTATGAATATCATGGTAACATAGAATCCTGGAATTAGAACAAATCTTGGAGGAGATCTATTCTATACATTGTTACACTTTAAAACATGAATCTTGTTAGGATGATATGGTTATGAATTTTATGTGTTTTATATCTTTAAACACATTGGAGATTGCAAGGCTTTGCTGTTAATATTCAAAGATCCTAGGGAAAAGTGAATACCTCAAATCTTTACATTCACAGGCTCAGATATTAAACCAGGGAAAGACCTTATAGGTCATCTCAGGACTCCATTATACTTTAAACAGAAACACATTGTTGTGCTTTTATTACCCCCTTTAAGCAATCATCTCATCTTCTTCCTTTGCCAAAATTTTGAATATGTAGTCTAAATTCCCAGCTTCTAATTCTTTATTCCCACTCACTTTTCAATCCCTTAAAATTGGCCTCTGACCCCTCCCCACCCCCCAAACTCTCTTGTTATATCCTAATTGCCAAATCAGATGATCTTTTCAAAATCTTCACTCATCGTGATCTCTGCAAATTGTGATCCTTTTGGCTGGGTTCTCCTTCCTAATTTTTATTCTCTGGCTTCTAGTATATTACAATCCAGTGGTTCTCATTTCTTCAACTGTTCATTCTTCATATCTTCCCCTAGTTTATCTTCCTCCTATAACTTTCTTAATTTTAGAATTCTCTCAAGGTTTTGTCTTTTGTATCCTTTAATCTTGTCTTCTCTATTCCTTTTTTCTCTTTACTTTTCCTCTTTCTCTTTTCCTCTCTTATTCTCTCCTTTCACGTCTGTTTATTCCTCACATTCTTTCATGATCTCCTATGTTCCCACAACTTAAAATTATTCTTCTATGTAGATAATTGTCAAATCTATATTTTCAGTCCTGACCTCTATTTTGAACTTCAGACTCATATTTTAAATAGCCATTTGGACATTTCCATCTGGACATCCCAACAATATCTCACCCCTATCTTTTCTCTGTCACTCTGTATTTCTCAGCTAGATAGAATGCGGGATGCATTCTCCCTTATGATTTTTACCAGATCATAAATTTGCTGAGGTCAGCTACTATTATTTTTTTATTTTTGTATACCTAGTTCCTAGCAGGGACTTGCAAAAAAGGAGATCATTGACAGATGTTCATTGAAGTGGATTATATAGGATGAAACTGTCCTTGTTCTTTTATTATGGTATTTACTATCAATCCTTCAAAGTAAATGAAGATATATAATATATCTCAAAATGAATATAACAATTTTTCTAGGAAGTAATATACTCCAGTAGGGAACTACAATAATAAATTATCATACTTTCTTAAGAGACTGTTAAGTCCAGGCAGAGATCCTTAGCTATCTTTGATTCTCCCTAAGTTCCATATATAGGAAATGTGAAATATTTAATGAATGAGTGATGGTGCTAAGCTTTGATTGTAAGAACAAATCCTAGAAACAGCAAGAATGAGTTACAGAAGAGGGAAAAACAGTTGGAGGAGAGGGGAGAGGGGAGGAGACAAAAGGAAAATGGGAGGGCATCAAACATGATTTTGTATTTCACCATGTCAGCTTAGACCTCATCCTACAATAAAACTTCCTGCTCTCTCAGAAATTTTTTGCAAAGTTACATGGCAGTCACTTTTTTTTTTGATTTTATGAACACAACCTAAACTTATATAAAATTTAAAGGGCTTTAACCTCATTCCTGAAAAGTGTCCTCCCTCTTCCACAATATTTTCTCTTATCACCCCCAGTTACAAGTGATGCTTCCCTCCTCAAATCTCTCACAACACAATATTTCTATGCATACAATCATTTCCTAATATGTGTTATAATTATTTATATATTAGTTCAACTCTTTACCAGATCATAAACTTGCTGAGGTCAGCCACAATTATTTTTTATTTTTGCATACTTAGTGCCTAGCAGGGCCATGTAAAATAGAGATCATTGTCCCTGCTCTTTTATTATGTATTTACCATCACTCCTCCAAAGTATGACGAAAATAGCCAATACATCTCAAAATGTATAGAACAATTTTTCTAGGAAGTAATAAACTCCAGTAGAGAATGACCTTTAAATTTCTGGAAAAATATTTTTATTTCAGATGTTTGCCCACCTACTGCATATATATTTAATTTGTAATAACTGAATAGAAATATGCATCATCACTACAACATTGTAAAGGGAAAGAATAACCAAAACAAAAACAAAAATGAATTCTGAAAATGAGCTTGATCACAAAGAAATATAAACAGCCATCACCATTTCATAATAAAGATTGAGGACTGTAAATGTGGAATATTATATACGTTGTTAGACATTTCTGTTGTTGACTAGTTTTATAAACTATTTCTTCTTTTTATTCATTATTATAAAGCTTTATTCTTTTAGAAAGGGAGCTATATAATGGAAAATATAAGTAATGAATAAAAAGAAAGATATCTCTAGTTACTTTTTTAGTTATTCCACTTTGAGAATAGTACCCTCCCTCATAACTGACAGAAATTTCTAGAAAAAAATTTTCTTAATTTTGATAGTAATAGTAGTGATTTAGGTCAAAAGAGTTTTTTATAGTCCATATAGTAACCTCTATATTGAATCATTTGCAATTTTCTATCTGTTTTAGAAGGAAATTTAAGAATATTTTAAAATAATAAAATTAAATAAAAGCTGAATAAAAACAGTTACAGATGTACACTGAGCTGTATCTAACTTTGAGTGGGTGGCAAAAACCAGGCTGGATTTCATTTAGGAATCTGCAAACAAATTCCTCATGATCACAAATGACAAAAGCTTATTTCTTGGATATCAATATTCTTTCAGTGATGATATGTGACTATGACTCATAAAATAACATGATCTTGGAAGAGTTAAAATTAAAAACCCGAAGGACAGTGGAAAGACATATGGCAGGCAAAAGCATTTTGCCACAATTCTAAAAATGACTTGCATGAAAACAATGATATAAAATATATCATCAATCCTATCTATAGTCAGAGAGGGCAGCAAGGAGAAGTCATGAATGAGAATGAGAGGCAACAAGTGTATAATGAAAGTGGTACACTGGTAACTGGTAATCTTAATGCTAAGCTTTTCCCTTTGTTAATTATCACCAATTTTTATACTGAATATATCTTATTTGTTCACAGTTGTTTGCATGTTGTCTCCCTCAGAAAACTCTGACTTCCTTAAGTGCAAGGATCGTCTTTTGCTCTTCTTTCTATTTCTAGCAATTTACACAATGCCTGGCATGTTATAGGTACTTAATAAATACTGATTATCCCTAAGCTATTAAAAATTAAGAGGAAAGACTCAAGCAAGTTCTGTGTATAGATATGGCTGTCAGTCAATCAAATAACAAATAAATATTAAATGTCTACTATGTGCCAGGAGATATAAAAGAGGTAAAAGATAGTCCTTGCCCTCAAGAGATTTATAATCTAATGGGAGAAAGAAGCAAATACATATACAGAAAGTTATATGCAGAATAAAATGGAAACAATTAACAGAGGGAGGACCCTAGAAGAGGGATTGGGAAGACTTCTTGTAGAATAGTGGTGGAGAACATCTGGTGGGTAGACCATATAAGGCTTGCAAAATCATTTACACAATCAATCCCAGGTGAAGATGAGCTGAAAACTAGGTACAACAACCTTCTATTGTTGGGACTTAAGAAAGCCAGGTAGGTCAGTAGTCAGAATGCAAGAGAGAGAAAGTTCTAGTCATGAAGAACAGTCAGAGAAAGTAAACTGCCTGGAGCTGAAAAATGGAATATCTTGTTCCTGGAAAATCCAGGGAGACAGTGTCACTGGATTGAAGACTATGTGTAATTAATATAGGATTATTAGATGTATCCAAGGAAACTAATGAAGAGAATGAACAGAGATGAAGAAAGGATTGCTGAAAGAAATGAACACTCCATTTTAAAATTTATATTAGACGAAAATAAAACTAGACAAAGGTTGACATGAACCCTAGATTTTAGAAAAGTGGATTTTATTTTGCTAAGAGAAAAAATAGGTAGGGTGTCATAAGGAAATCTGCCCAAGAGAGTTCAGGAATGCTAAAGAATGAGATTCTGAAGACAAAGAATAACAAATAAATGAAAAAGAAAAATATTATTAGTATGAAGAAACCAATATAGTTGCACATGGAACTCAACAACCAACTTCACACCTTTGCACAGGTTCCCTTTCTTCGAGGAGTACTCACCTTATTTACTTTCACCTAATTCCCTCAAATGCAACTTCCTAAGTAGCTTTTCCTGATTTTTTTCAGTTGTTAATGCCATCCTTCTCTCTTTCTCTCTTTATCTACTATAATCCCTTTACAAGAAGAATAGAAGCCCTTTGAGAGTAAATATCTCATTTTTAAAAAATTTGGGATGTAGTAGATATTCAATGAATGCATGTTGATCAGTTGATAATATGAAAAAGACATGCCTATGGGGGAACAAGGGTAGGTAACAGAGGATGAATATAATAGTATGGCATAATTCCATAAAAATATTAGGTATACTAAAGCTCTAGATGAATTGAAATAAAGGGAAGTCAAGAACAGAACAACAAAAAAAACTTGTTTAAAGAGTTTAGTTAAATGGGAAGAAAAATGAAGCTCACAGGAGTGATTATGCCATTAATGCAACTCTGTGAAATGATAATAACAGAGAAAAGATAACATTGCTCAGTTATTATTTTGTTTTTATTCTCTTAAAAAATGTTTTTGCAGTAGAAACATGAAGTATTTTGTTTTTGTTTTCTCTACAAAAAAAAAAGATTTCTGCACTAGACATATGACAGAAATAGAAAAATTAAGTAACAGAAACTTAAAATTCATAATGAGTAAAAAGATCATAGGAGACTAGCTAGAAAAGAATTATGGCCTTGGGAACCATTGCTTAAAGATGGAAACAGCCACATTTATAAGACAGTATCAAAAACACAAACATTACCATCTACTTTCTTTTTTTTTTTTTAAACAGTATTTTGGGGCAGCTAGGTAGTCCAGTGGATAGAGTACCAGCCCTAAAGTCAGGAAAATATGAGTTCAAATCTGGTCTCAGATACTTAACACTTCCTAGCAGTGTGTTCCTGGGCAAGCCACAATCCCAATTGCCTCCAAAAAAAAAAGTTTTATTTTTCCAAATACATGCAAGTATAGTTTTCAGTATTAATCTTTATAAAACCTTATGTTCAATTTTTTTTTCCCTTTCCACCTCCCATCTCCCCAAGACAGTGTGCAATCCAACATAGGTTAACCACGAACAATTCTCCTACATGTATTTCCATATTCATCGTGCTGCACAAGAGAAAAAAAAAAACATAAGGAAAAAAACAGTCAAACAAACAACAAAAACAAAAGAAAAATATTAATGTTTTAATTCACATTCATTCTCCATAGTTCTCTCACTGGAGTGGGATGGCATTTTTCATCACAAGTCTATTGGAATTGCCTTGAATCACCTCATTGTTGAAAAGAGTCAAGTCCATCACAGTTGATCATCACATAATTTTGCTGCCCTATATAATATTCTCTTGGTTCTAATCACTTCACTTAGCATTAGTTCATGTAAGTCTTTCCAGGCTTTTCTGAAATTGAACTGCTCATTGTTTCTTATAGAATAATAATATTCTGTTCCATTCATATATAGCCATCCCCCAGCTGATCCACTCAATTTCCATTTCCTTGTCACTACAAAAAGAGCTCCTACAAAAATTTTTTCACATGTGGGTCCTTTTCCCTCTTTTTATGATTTCTTTGGAATACAGACCCAGTAGTTACATCAAAGGATACAGTTTGATAGTCCTTTGGGCATAGTTTCAAATTGCTCTCTAGAATGGTTAGATCACTCACAATTCCATCAACAATACATTAGTGTCCCAGTTTTCCCACATCCCCTCCAACATTTATCATTATTAAGCTTGTCATCTTACAAGCTACCTTTCTGTGCAAAACTTCAACAAACTGAAAACAATGATAAATTTTGTGTAATGTGGTTCAAACTTAACTATGAGCAAGTCTTTATTAAGTGTTAAACATGAGGATACAAAGAAAGGCAAAAAAACAAAAACAAAACAACTTGATTCCTATCCTCAAGGAACTCATAATCTAATGAGGTAAGAACAAGTAAATAATACAAAGAAGATATATAGAGCAAACAATTATCTGAAAGGAGAATATTTTAGTATCTGGATGAATTTAAAAAGGCTTCCTAATGAAGGTGGTTTTGAATAGAGTATTAAATTAAACCAAGGAAGTAATGGAAGCTAGGGACAGAAATAGAGATTTTCTTTCCTCTGTTGTGTTTTTATTTTTTTTGTTAAATATGTATGCCATTCCAGGCACAGGACAACTAGTGAAAAGGGCACAGAGGGGATATGAATGATGAGGAGGTCCACAATTAAGAAAGTCAGTGATTGAATCATAGAATATGTACAGGGGAGTCAAGTGTAAAAAAACTGGAAAGATAGATAGGAAGCAAGTTATACAGAGCTTCAAATGACAAACAAAATATTTTTAATAATAATAGTAATAGCTAGCATTTACATAGAACTCACAAATATATATTATGTGTAATATTATGTATGTATGAGTATGTATTTGTGAGTTCTGTGTAAATGCTAGCTATTACTATTATTATTAAAATATCATTTCTTGTTGGGAACTACTGGAGCTCATTAAACAGGAAGAGAGGTTGAACACAAGGTCATGATGAGTGAAGTGATACATTAAAGTGGGAAAGATGAGACTTCGTTGTTGCTATTCAGGCAGATCCAATTCTTCATAACCTTTTTCAGGATAATCCTGGCAAAGATACTGGAGTCTTTTGCCATTTGTTTTCCAGTTTATTTTACAGTTGAGGAAACAAGGCAAATAGGGTCAAATGACTTGCCCAGGCTCACATAGTAAGTTCCTAAGGCTGCATTTGAACTCAGATCTTGATATGATAGGGAGACCAATTAGAGAGCCATTGCAATAATTCAAATGAAAAGTGATAAAGTACTGAACTATATCAGTGAGTATGTGACTGGAAATAAAGGGAGGTATACAAGGTAGAAATAAGAGTTGACAGGGGATTGAATTATGAGGGTGAGTGATGTGTTAAGAGTGAAATAAGTAGAATCAGGACAATTTATGTGTTAATCTCAACACTATACAGACAAAAACCTGAAAAATATAAGAAACATGATCATTACAATGACCATTTATGATTCAAGAGGACTTATGATGAACATAATTTCAGGAAATGCATTCTGATATATATTTAACAATAAGATCTCCAGAAAAAAAAAAAAAGCATGATATAATTTTAATTTTATCTGCACTACAAACCTTTTTTTCCTTCTTTTTTTGTTTTTAGTCTAAATAATCAGTGAAAGAATAAATCAAATCTGATTTTATGTTTGCTGATTCCTGAGGTATAAACTCATGAACGAACTTCTACAACAGAAGTGTCAGATAGACAGCCAACAGTGGCACTGAGCCAGAAATATTTTAGATTGCAGCCAAAATCAGATTAAAATGTAATTCAGAAATGAGTAACAAAATAAATAAAAATAGAACAGAGCAAAGATAATGTTAATATATAATTTTCTAAGTTACAATGCTGCTTCAGGGATCCTTATTTACCATTTAATGGTCTTTGTTTCCATCTGAATTTGACATTACTATCCTTGGAGCTTATTCAGCACATCCTGCGTACTCTCCATCTCCTAAAAGAGAAGTGATAGATTTAGAATGCAGGAAGAGAGATATGTACATTTGTATATGTAATCAATGAGAGAATTTGTTTTCCTTGACTATATTTATTAGAAAGTATTCTTCCTTCTCCATCCTCTCCACTTTCTCCTCCTCCACTCTCTCTGCCTCCTCTTTCTCCTTCACCCTTTCTTCCTTTTCTTCCTCCTCCTCTTCTATCTCTTGTTTCTCTTCCTCCTTCTCTTCCTTCTTTTTTTTCCCCTCCTCCTCCCATTACTCTTCCTTCTCCTCCTCATCCTTCTTCATTTCTAGTGGACAGGGTAGCCTAAAAGTTTTAGTACTTAAAACTTACAACTTAGTACAACTTGCAACTAAGTACTAAATACCTAGGACAGCCCATAATTAAGAACTAAGTATTATTGTTGTTTTCTTAATATCTCAAAAGCTTGTAAGCTGTGTAACCTTGATCAAGTCAGTTAACTTGAATGACTCTCAGTTTCCTCCTCTATAATAGAGGGGAAAGGGGTGCTATTTAGCAGATAAAGTCTACTTTAGAGCCAAGAAAACTTGGTTAAATAGGTTTAAACCCTAGTTAATAAGGTGATCCAAAATTGCTAGTGCAGTTTTAAGACAATGATTTAAAAGCATCAATATTAAAAGCATTACTAAATTATTAGTAAAAGCATCAATAGCTCAAAATTTCACTAAATATTTTGGGCCACCCTGTAAGTAACTGTGTGATCTTTAACTTTTCAGTGACCCCAAGCAACTCTCTGTCTGTAATTTTTTTGTAGTTCTTCCTGATCTGCACTGGTGAAAGAGATTTCTCAATGTGAGTTCCTTCCATCAAGGAAATCACAGGCCCAGACAAAACAAAATGGGAAAAATAATACCTATGCCATCAGCCTTCCTGTGAAGATGAAATGCGATAAGGCTTACAAACTATAAAGCGCTAAACATATGTTGATTCTTGCTATTAGAAGAAATTTTCTTAAAACTTTATAAAAATTCTATTTTTCTATCAATTTAAATTCAATCACCCACTCTTGTACTTGTTATAGAATTAACTAATATTTGGTTATGAAAATAAACTCAGAATTAGTTCCCAAGTGTCTATAAAATTTTCTGGTTAAAAAAAATATTCCTCTTCAGCTCATCCAATATTTATACAGTTGGTATTCATTTACTTGGGGAAAGAAAAATACTTTGAAGGAATAAATTGAAGGCCTTTCAACTTTCGTTAACCTTATCTTTCAGTAACAGAGGAAGTAGGAAATGGAAAACTAAATTTAGTAAGCTCAAGTCAATGTCAAGAGGATTTTCATGTAAACAGCCTTGATAATGAAGTTCAATATAAAGACATTCCCTTAAATAAATTGGCACAATGTTCAACAACCATCTTTTGAATTATACATTAGGTAGTAATAGGCATGAATGTGCTTTGGAAATGAATTCCTCATGGTAAATAAAATTGATAAAAGTTATATTGTGTAGATATAACAATAATTAAGCTAAATTTGATAATCTCTTCAAAATGTTTTATTTAAAAGGCAAAGAAATGTTAGTTACTATATTTCAGAAACATTAAGTAATGAATCTTAAATTAACAATAAGGGCACTGAATAAATAGTATTCATGAAAATGAAAATTCACTTGTTATTGACTCATGTTCATTTCATTGTTTGAATTTCTTAAATATCATATAAAACATTTATATTAAACGCATACTTAAATTTGGGAGTGGAAAGAAAGCTTTATCTGGAGTCAAAAGATGTGTTTGACTCCTTACTTTGCTACTTTTGATCTGTATGACTGGGCAAATTCTTATCCTTTCTGGGCTTAGTATTTTTATTTAGAATACTAGGAGAATGTGCTAGATGACATTAAAATTACCTTTCAGCTCTAAACCTGTGATCCTTGGATGCTGCTCCTTTTGCATGGAAGTATAATCCTGTGGTACTCTTGGAATAAAAAGAATCAAGAAAAATAGTGAAGGATAAGTGAGGTCTTACTGAAATAATGAAAATGATTCATACTTCAGTAATTCACTGGATCTATAATCTCATCTCATCCATGCCTTCTTATCCTGCATTATTCTTGCTCATGACTTCCCATAAATCTTCCATGGAAGCATTCACTTGATGTGATAAAAGTCTTCCCTTCAGTGTCTTAATAGTGCATGAGTACTAAAAAGCCATTTGTATGCTTCACTTGTATTCCTTCTTCTTTCTATGTGGCTAAGGCCTTTCTCCCTTTCCAACAAAACATCGACTTGATGTAATCTTTTATAATATGTTTCATACTAACAGTGTTTTGAAATCTATATTCACTTCACCATAATTGATGTCAAAATGTTGGGTTTTTGTTTAAGGAACTTGGGGTCATTGAAAACTCTGTACAGTTTCCCAAATGAATACATACTGATCTCATCTTCTTCTTTAATTCTGGCTCCTGCTCATCTATCCAACTGCTCTCTAGATACAAATATATTTGAAGGACCAATTTAATGGCTTGTCCATCCAGCTGCAGATCATAGTATTGTCTATAGGCATTTTTAAGTCACTTGTTTTGTAGTAAGGCTGAACTCTTTTGAATGATTAGGCATCTCATTTAGGAAGAATCACAATGTTCCAGGGATAATGTAATCAGTACAACATCTACCTTAAATATCACCATTTAACAGAAATCATTCTTCTACTGAGCCTCTTAAATGGACATTCTCCATGAAAATTATAAACATTTTAGGCAAGCATATAATTAGAAGATTCTAGATTTATATTTTGCTCTAATCTCTCTTGTGTACAATAATCATGCATCATTAACTGCTTTTCACCTCCTGTGCATCTAACTTTCTAACTAACTTCAACCCCTTGATTCAACTGAAGTCTCATCATGGAACCTTGAGTCCTCCTCCCTGAGAATCATCTTTCTGACTCTAACTTTTTCATCATGGAATAATTCTCAGCCATGATAGTCCCTTTCTCTTATTGTGAGTTCCTGTCAGAACACTTTAAAAAGTGGCTCAGAAGAGCCTAACTTCATTCTCTTTCTGGTTGTGCATATGGCTTTCCAGACGTCAATCCCCCTTTTTTTCATTTCCTCTTCCCTTTTTTACTATCTTTTATGTATTGTATTTCCCAATTAAAATATAGCTCCATAAAAAGGGACTATTTTTCTTCTTATACTTGTATCACAATTACTGACATTTGTATTTTTGTATGTATGTATGTGTGCATACACACATATATAGTTTGTTATGGTCCTTCATTCTGGAAAAGAACCAAAGTGATATCACTATGTTAGATTCATATAAGTTTGTCCAACTGTGGCTGAGCAGCCCAATACGAGCTCAGAGTGCTTTGCCAATAGGTTGGACACAAATAGTCCCTATGAACATCTGGAGTAGCTTCTCTAACTTTGCACTTCTTAGGAGCTACTTCAATTCTGTTTTGATCATCAAGCATAGCAGCTTCTCTGATGAGGGCACACCATGCTGGGCAGACACTGTATCAGTGTCTCCCACATCAAACCTTAAGAGTGTCCTTGATCTGCTTTTTCTGAGCACCCTGTGAGTGCTTGCCTGTATGAGTTCTCCATAAAACAGTCTTTTTGGTAAGTATAATTAGGCATCTAAACAATGTGACCAGCCCAAATGACCTTCTAAGTTATCTGGAATTGAATCTATCAAAGGATTTTGTATGATTTTGACAAACATATCTTGGTAGAAACGAGTGTTTCAGTTTGTGCTTTCCTCTACCTAATTAACTGGCTTTTTAAAAATGGTCTATAAAAAACATAGGAGGATCTTGTTGAATGTGTACCTTTCATTCAACTATGGGCTCCAAGTTTCAGTATGTTGTAAAATATAGTGAAGGTCTCACTATGCTATTAATTTCTCATCTTATTGTTAAGAATTCCCTAGATGGTAGGATATTCTCCTAAAGATTTTATAGAAATGAGGAAGTAGTTACTGATGTCCTATGCATCATCTTTCCCCCTTTTAATAATACTGTCCACTTTCCCAATTATTTGGCATCTTCCCTTATTTCTAACATACTATTTTAAAATTTATTTATTTAAATTGCTCTTTATTCTCAAAATTGTACCACCTCTAACATAGACCTCCTCTGTGTACATTGGATATAATCTAATTGATTTTTCCAATTTTGTTTTCTTCTTATCCTTTCTGCTTCCTCATGTAACACATTGGGGATTGCAATAATAGTAAAAAATTGGAGATTCCACCAAAATATATTAATTTACACTTTAAATTCATTTCATACAATGCATGAAAGAAATTGTATTAGAAATCTGCATACATCTTTTTCATTTTTAATGTTTGTTGTTTTTTTTCAAGTTTATGATTCAAGATAAGATGCTTTTCAGATGATCTGACTTCATTAGTTCCCATACCAATATTTTCTTCTATAACCTCTTATTGTCTTATGAAGTCATATTGCTCATAATAGTCTTCTGTGATATTTTGCAAATAGATTTATACTTTAAACTTGTGATGTCCTTAGAAAAGACATCAAGTATATTCTTTTTGAGGAAATTTTCAAACTCTTTTGGTTTTATTTAGGAAATGGCATTACATAAATTATAGTTCCTTCCTTCCTACCATTCTCTAACAACTCAGTACTTCAGTGAATGTATCATCTCATTAATGTCAGTATTCCCTCGACTGGCGCAAATCTCAACCCACTTATTTCTTCTTATTCTATGCAATTATTATTCTCTCCCAAACTTTTATAGATGAGACTTGTTATTTTTGATATATTCCTCTAGACACTTTTTTTCCTTTTATGAGTAACAGTGGAGTACTCAATCTGTTCGTCTATTAGGATTTGAACGTGCCACATTTCAAGCCTATCTTATTTTTAAATCTTGATTTCCAATGATTTATCCTTTGGATCTCTTTGAATATAGGCCACCATGAGAAATGTTTGCTTAAATACATTTATGTTTGAAAAGTTTATATTTAAATAGTTTGTGTTAAATAGTTTCATAGCATATCTGCTTCTCTTTTTTTCTTTATATTTTTTTTTCGAACTTGGAATTGATTTTAATTTTTGCCCTAACAAGTTGGTGGATTGACTATAAAGAAACAGCTCATTAGAAATTAGAAATTACAAATGACTCTCATGTGGGTAATCAGTCTTTTTCTGTCTACTAAAATATATTAAATTACACTTTAAAACATTATTAGAGGTTCCCATGTCTAGTATGCCTTCTGACTCTATTTATTTTTTAATACACATTGCTTTATGAGTCATGTTGGGAGAGAAAAATCCGAACAAAAGGGAAAAACTATGAGAAAGGAAAAAAAAAACGGAAAAAAGAAGTGAGCATACTATGTGTTGATTTACATTCAGTTTCCTCCTTTTTCTGGATGCAGATGGCATTTTTTATCCTAAGTCTATTGGGATTGCCTTGGATCCCTAAACCACTGAGAAGATCCAAATCTTTCAAGATGATCACCACAATTCTTGCTGTTATTGTGTACAATGTATTCCTGGTTCTGCTTGTTTTGCTTAGCATCAATTCATATAAATCTTTCCAGGACTTTCTAAAATCAGCTTATTCATAATTTTTATAAAACAATAATATTCCATTCCTCAATTGATGGGCATCTGCTCATTTTCCAATTCTTTGCCAAAAAGAGCTGCTACAAACATTTTTGCACATATGGGTCCTTTGTCCTCCTTTAAAATTTCCTTGGGATACAGACCCAGTAATGGCATTGTTGGATCAAAGGATATGTACAGTTTTGTAACCCTTTGGGCATAGTTCCAAATTGTTCTCTAGAATGGTTAGATCATTTTACAACTCCACTAAAATGGATGTGTCCCACTTTTCTCACATCCCCTCCAACATTCATAGATGATCTTTTCCTTTTATAGATGATATTTGTTATTTTTGGATATATTCCTCTAGACACTTTTTTTCCCCATTTTATGAGTAATAGTGGACAATCTTAGACAATCTGAGAAGTGTGTATGGGGTGCCTCAGAGTTGTTTTAATTTGCATTTCTCTAATGAAGAGTGATTTAAAGCATTTTTATATGACTATAGATGGATTTAATTTTATCATATGAAAATTGTTAATATCTTTTGACTATTTATCAATTGGGGAATGACTTACATTCTTATAAATTTGACACTATTCTCTTTAGAAATGAGACCTTTATCAGAAACTCTGTAAAGATTTTTTTCCAACTTTGTATTTATCTTTTAATCTAGTTTTTGTTGTTTTTGTTTGGGCAAATCTTTTTAATTTAATGTAATCAAAGTTATTCATTTTGCCTTTCATAATGTTCACTACTTCTTTGGTCAGAAATTCCTCCCTTCTCCAAAGATCTGATAAGACCAACTCTCTTTTTAGTGGATGCATTAGACACATACACATATGTGTGAAATTTCTACATAGTTTATTAGCCTTTGGCTATAAACTTCTGTTTCATGATCTGGACTTCTTTGTCATGAAGGAAGGAGTGTATTAGCCTTCTATGTAATTTATTAGCCATTGGCTTCTTTTGCTTCATGACCTGGAGTTCATATTTTCTAAATTTTTTCCATCATTCTGTATGTCAATTTTGCATTGAAATCAACAAGTTTTAAAATATATTGCTAAATTTAGAGAGCCTGTTCAAGTTTTTAAAGAATTTCTCTGATTCCTTATCCTTTGCATTTGTTATCCAATTATGTTATCTTTCTGGATCAAAGTATGAATTAGAGGGCTTTCTATTGGTTTATTTAATGTTTTTCCCAAAATATCAATAAAATATGTTAGATTCAGGAAATATTTGTAAAATAAATTGGCTTTTTTAAAATTATTATCATTAAGAAAAATGTCAATATCTTCTTTGACCTCAAAAGCCCTTAATATATCAGCACAAGAAAGCTAGGATATTATGCAATAATAAATAAATTCTCTTTTCCCCTGTTATCACTGTGCAATTTTTCTTTTCCCCTCATTTATTTTTTTAATTATTAGGAACTTATTTTTCTCCTTTCTTATTAACAGAAAATGAAAACACATGTAACTGATTTATATACTCAAGCAAAACAAATTACCACATTGCTATGTCAAAAATTGTATAACTTGCAATTCTTTATCTTTTTAATGGATTTTAAAAATTTAAATTGATTTCGATTGTAACAATTTGGAAAAAACTATGTGTAGCTCTTCACTCATATTTTTCAGCACAAAGATTTGTCTGTGAAATGTGCACTATTTCCAAATTGCTCAAGGAGTCACATTTTTAGCTAGAACTTACAGAACTAAATTTTGTTATGGGATTAGTTGAACTCTGTAAGTGAATAGGCCAGTTTGGTTTTCTTACATTATATTTTTCATTGAAAAATTCTTCAATTATTGAATATTCCTCTTAATGTACTCTTGTTAGTAATAGATTTGTGGAATTACATATTACCCCTAATATCAGTTTCTAAACAATTTTTGTTCTAAACAACCTAATCAAATAAACATTTTAATTACATCTATTGATTCATCAATATAGGAAGTTTTATGTTATTAATTGCTCTCAAAAGTTTTCAGACATAGGATTGGATCTCTTTCTCACTGTACTTATAGGCAATTATTTGAAGTTGCTTTTGATATTTCACTAAACACTTCAACAATTTCAATAACTATAGATTGTGCCAATATTTTTTCTATCAAATGCATGTGCGTGTGCGTGTGTGTAAAGACATGCACATAGATTACATTTAGCATTTCCATTTCTTGTTCAGTCATATATAATTCTTCATCACTGCTTTTGAAATTTTCTTGGCAAAAATAATTGAGTAGTTTGCCATTTTCTTCTTCAGCTCATTTTTACAAATGAAGAGACTGAAGCAAATTGGGTTAAATAATTTGCCCAGGGTTATATAGCTAGTAAGTGTCTGGGGTCAAATTTGAATTCAGGATAAAAATTCTTCCTGACTGCAGATCCAGCTCTCTATCCATTGTGTTACTATTTATTCTAGCAATTTCATAAGCCACTTTATGTGATGAAAATAACCCTATTGATGTAGCAAGTAAGACATTTAGAAAAATTTTGCATTTGATTATTAAAAATTTTAATTTTTTTTTGGAAAAATTAGTTGTCTTGCCAATGCTTTCACCAAATCCACTTTCACGATGTTTGAATTTATTAGACTTCATACTACCAAAATTTACACATCATGTTTCTTTTGTCATTAATAATAATAATACATTGTTATGTTATTTAAACTATTTCTATTGTTGTTGCCTCTACTAGTTTAAAATGTTTCAGGAGGTTTTCCTCTGAAACCAGGATTTATCCATTCTAAAAGGATATAATTCCATTTTTTTAATTAAAGAAAAATTTAAAGAATTGTAATACTTAAATTTAAATGCTGAAAATTGCAAATGACTTAGTTGTTGATGTTTAGTCATTTGGTCATGTCCAACTCTTTGTGACTATAATATGACATGTCTTCCTAGTCATTGCTATCTGCTGAAGTCTGCCCAAGTCCATGTTTATTGCTTTTATGACATTATTAATCCATCTCATTCTTTGCTGTCATCTTTTCTTTTTACCTTCAATCTTTTCCAATATCAGACTTGTTTCCATGAATCCTGTCTTTTCATTATAGAGCAAAAACATTCAAACTTCAGCTTCAATATTTGACTGTTCAGGGAATGGTCTAAATTGATTTCTTTAAGTATTAATTGATTTGATCTCCTTCCTGTCCACTCTCAAAAGTCTTCTCCAGCACCACAATTCAAAAATGTTGATTCTTTGGCACCTAGCTTTCCTTGTAGTCCAACTTTCACAGCCATATGCTGCTACTGGAAAAACCATAGCTTTGACTATACAGATCTTTGTTGGCAAGGCAATATCTCTGTTTTTTTAAAGTATGTTGTCAGATTTGCCGTAGTTTTTCTTCCAAAGAGCAAGTGCCTTTTAATTTCATGGCTGAAGCTACCATCTGCAGTGATTTTTCAGCCCAAGAATATAAAATCTGTTGCTACTTCTATTTCTTCTCTTTCTATTTGCCAGGAAGGGTTAGAATCACTTGCCAAGATCTCAGGTTGTTATATTACCTCTTTCACCCTAATTAAGGGACTTAGTTCTTTTTTCATTTTCTGCCTTCAGAGTAGTATTATCTGCAAAAGTGAACTTGTTGATATTTCTCCTAGCAACCTTAATTCTGGCTTTTCAGTTGTCTAGCCTGTCATTTTCTATGATGTAATTTATACATAAATTAAATAAATAAAGTGGCAATACACAGTCTTGTCAAACTCTTTTTCTAATCTTAAACCAATATACATATTACATATTTGGTTCTAACTGTTCTTACTTAGCCTGCAAATGAGTTTCTCAGGGGACCTGTATGATCATCAAATACTTTCACCTCTTTGAGGACTTGTAATCCACACATCCATAGACTTTAGTGTGGTAAATGAAACAGAAGTGGATATTTTTCTGGAACTCCCTGATTTTTCCAAAATCTAGCAAATGTTGGCAATTTGGGTTCTAGTTCCTCTCTCTTTTTGAAAACAAGCCTGTTTTTCTGAGAATTCTTAATTCACATATTACTGAAGCCTACTCTGTAGAATTTTAAGCATAACCTTGGTGGCATGTGAAATGAGTGCAATTTCACTCATTTTTTGGGTAATTTGAACATTTTTTGGTATTGCCTTTCTTTAGAATTAGGATATAAAATGATCTTTCCCAATCCATTGGCCACAGCTGAGTTTTCCAAATTTGTTTACTTATTGAGTACAGTATTTTAACAGCATCATCTTTTAGGATTTTAAATAGTGCAGCTAGAATTCTATCACCTACACTAACCTTATTGTTAGCAATGTTCCCTAAAACTCGCTTGACTTGATTCTCTAGGATGTATAGCTCTAAATCAAGAAATGATACCATCATAGTTATTAGTGATGTTAAAATCTTTCTTATATAGTTCTTCTGTGTTTACTTGCTATCTCTTATTATCTTCTGCTTTTGATAAGTCCCTGCCATTTTTGTCTTTTATTATGTCCATTTTTGCATGAAACATTCCCCTGATAGCTTTAATTTTTTAAAAGAGATCTTTATCTTTCCCATTCTGTTGTTTCCTTCTATTTCTTTACATTGTTCCTTTATGAAATCCTTTTTATTTCTTCTTGAGATTTCTTTTTTGGAATTATGTTTTCAATTAGATATATCTTCCCTTTCTCCTTTCATTTTCACTCTCCTTCTTTCCTCAGCTATTTGTAAAACCTCATCAGACAGCTATTTTGCTCTCATGCTCTTTTTCTTTGGAACTTTTTTTGTTGTTGTAGCTGCTGCTTCTTGGACAGCATTGTGAATCTCTGTTCATAGTTCTTCAGGTACTCTATTAATTATATCTAATCCCTTAAATCTATTTGTCACTTCCACTTTGAATTCATAAAGGATGCCATTTAGGTCATACCTATATGATCTAATTTTTTTCTCCTTACTTCAGTTTTTTTGAATTTTGCAATAAAAAGCTTATGACCTGAGTCATAGTCAGCTGAAGTCTTTTGAAAAACTGATTATATAAAGCTTTTCCACCTTTGGCTCCAAAGCCAATAATAGTATTTGTAGTGATCACCTGAATTAAATTTACCCATTCATATCTACTTAAATTCACGACATCCCAAGTGGCAATATTTAAATTTTCCATCTTCTGTTTAACCATATACATCTTACCTTAGTTCATAACTCTTAGATTCCAGATGATTTACTATAAGAATATTTGAGTTATTTCAATTTAAAAAAATTTCTAATTTGCTTGTATTTATTTAAATGAAGTTGAGACATAAAACAGAAATTATGGCACTAAAGTCAAAAGTTTTGAGTTCAAATAAGGCCTCAGATACAAATAGATTTGACTATATGACTTTTATCAAGTCACTTAACCTCTTTTTGCTTCAGTTTCCTCAACTATAAATAGGGATAACAATAGCATCTATCTCCCAGCGTTTTTGTGAGAAACAAATGAGATATCTGCATAGTTTAGCAGTTTCTGGCTCATAGTAGGTATACTATAAATGCTAATTATTAATATTATTATTCACTTCCACATAAAGATTAACTTACAGTTTCTACATGTAAGTACACTTTTAAATGTAGCAAACAACAGGACAATAAAGCTCATCAGTACTAAGCACCAAAATGACAGATCACTACTGATTTTACATGAGCAGATGGAAATTTGGCCTTATTTTTCCAGTGTATTTACATTCACTTTTTTGCAAATTCATTCAGCTAATCCTGTTTTTGTTGATTTTTATTTGAACTTAACTTTAATTGAAAAAAGAAGAGTATTTTTGTGGATGGTAGTCATACTCATAAATACCTAATAATTTAGCCATTATTTCCTCCTTCTCCTTTGACTTGGGTCTTACACCTTTAGGGAGAAGAGGGGTTCTAGCCTCTCTTTAGGAAAACTTTGCCAAGGACATACAATTCCATGAATTTTAAATATAGTTTATAATGTTCTTGGGCAAGGATAGTATACTTAGTAGCCATATTTGCATGAAATCCAGTTATCCAATTATCTTTATTTAATAGAAGAGGTAACTTGGATACAGCCATTAGAAATAATGTATCAGAAAAACTGCATTCAGGAGGTACCATGTAATAGAAATATAAAGCAGATCTTAGAATTATGTCAACTTAAGTTCAAGACTGAACTTTAACACATATTGCCTGTGTGACTTCAAGCAAGTCATTAAACTTCTCAGCGTAACCTTTCAGATTGGCTAAGGTAACAGGAAAAGATTATGATGAATGGTGGAGGGGGTGTGGGAAAACTGGGACACTGATATATTGTTGATGGAGTTGTGAACTGATTCAACCATTCTGGAGAGCAATTTGGAATTATACCCAAAGGGTTATAAACTGTGCATACTCTTTGATCCATCAGTGACTCTACTGGGTATGTATCCCAAAGAGATCTTAAAGGAGGGAAAGGGACCCACATGTGCAAAGAAAATGTCTGTGGCAGCCCTTTTTTGTAGTGGCTAGAAGCTGGAAACTGAGCCCATCAGTTGAAGAATGGCTGAATAAGTTATGGTATATGAATGTTATGGAATATTATTGTTCTAAAAGAAATGAACAGCAGGATGATTTTAGAGAGATTTAAGATTTACATGAACTGATAAAGTGAGCGGAACCAGGAGATCATTGAATATGGCAACACCAAGATTATACAATGATCAATTCTGACCAATGTGGCTCTCCTCAACAATGAGGTGATTCAGACTAGATCACATAGTCTTGTGCTGGAGAGAGCCATCTGCATCCAGAGAGAGGATTGCGGAAATTGAGTGTGGATCACAACATGATGTTTTCATTTTTGTTGTTGTTTGCTTTCATTTTATTTTCTTTCTCATTTTTTTTGATATGATTTTTCTTGAGTAGCAAGATAATTGTGGAAATGTATATAGAAGAATTGTACATGTTTAACCTATATTGGATTGATTGCCATGTAGAAGAGAAGGGGTGGAGGGAAGGGAGGGAAAATTTTTGCAACACAAAATTTTGCAAGTGTGAATATTGAAAACTATCTATAAATATGTTTTGAAAATAAAAAGCTTTAATAATTAATAATAAAAACTCAGTGTACCCAGGCAACTTTTAATCATTTAAATTGCATATGTGCAATGTAGAAGGGGTTTTTTCACCAGGAGCTCCTTTCAACAATAGTAAAGACCAAAATAACAAAACTCTTCCATTATACAATGTTTCCTCTTTACTCAATATGTCTTTGAAAATGTGTGCATCTGTTCTTTATAAATGTGACTCATGAATATGATTTTAATTAAACTAAGGGATAATACAATCTATTTATAACTTTATGTATCCTCTTGGTAATTTAAGAATGATACATCTTCAAACCACTAAAAGCACAAAAGCTTCAGAAAGATCATGGAAAGAAGTGACACAGAACAATGTCTATTTAGGAAAATAAAACTGCATGAATTCTTTTACATAAGAAAAGAGAAATAGGACAGTAGCTAGAGGGGACATTAATCTAAAGAACAGTGTTGGAATGTCAGCATGGTACAGTTGTCAGAATGCTGGACTCAGAGTCAAACAGATATGGGTTGAAATCCTGTTTCCAACATCAGTTTTACAACTAATCTTAATATCTCTTTTGCTGTTTCTTTATTTGTAAAATGAGGCCATTTATACTATCAGTGCTTATTTTTACAAGGTTATGGTGAGGCTTATCTAGGATAATTTATTTAAAGTGCTTTAAAGTTATCAAAGAATTATATGGTGTCAGTTCCTTCATAGTCTTATTATGATGTGTCATTGTATCTTTAGCACATTGAATGAATATGTTGCAGTAAATTTATGGAAAGACATGTGAAAGAATTGTTCAGGATGGGCAAGCTTGCAGGGGTTGCAATTACCATCACTTGGAGGTATCTTCAAATCAATGAAGTATTTGTGTAAAATAGTTGTTGATTTTGGTGGTGGTGGTAATAGCAATAGTAGCAGCAGCAGTAGAGGAGGAGGAATTAGTTGGTAGATTGTTGTCTTTCACTCCTTTTTTTTTTTTTTTTCCCCTGAGGCAATTGGGGTTAAGTGACTTGCCCAGGATCACACAACTAGGAAATGTTAAAAGTGTCTGAGGGTAGATTTGAACTCAGATCCTCCTGAGGTCAAGTTTGGTGCTCCATCTACTGCACCACCTAGCTGCCTTGTTGTTCTTCATTCTTAAAGAAGACCAAAGTGACATTACTATGTGAGAGTCAAGTTAAAGTGGGTCCAACTGTGTCTGATCAGACAAATACAAGTTTAGAGTGCTCTGTCATACTTTGAACACAAATAGTTCATATGAACATTTGGGATAGCTTCTCTAATTTTGTGCATCTCACGCTTCTGAGCTATTTTAATTCTGCTTTGCTCACAGAGCACAGCATCTTCTCTGTGAGGGCACACCATGTTGGTGGTCCTGTATCAGTATCTCCCATGTCATACAATTTTAAGTTCTTAAGAGATACCTTAAGAGTATCTTTATATTGCTTTTTCTGAGCACCTTGTGAATACTTACTCTGTGTGAGTAGTAGTGATAGTAGTAGTAGTGGTAGTGGTAATACTAGTGGTGGTACTAGTGGTATTAGCATTCGTAGTGGTAGTGGTAGTGGTAGTAGGGGGTAATAATATTAGTACTAGTGGTAATAGTAGTGGTAGTACTAGTGGTATTAGTAGTAGTAGTAGTGATAGTAGTGGTAGTAGTAATAATAGCAGTGGTAGTGGTAATAGTGGTAGTACTAGTGGTATTAGTATTAGTAGTGGTAATGGTAGTTATAGTAGTGGTAGTTGTAGTAATGGTGATGGTAATAGTGGTAGTGGTAGTAGTAGTAATAGTAGTGGTAGTGGTGATAGTAGTGGTAGTACTAATGGTATTAGTATTAGTAGTGGTAGTGGTAGTGATAGTAGTGGTAGTAGTAGTAATGGTAGTGATGGTAGCAGTAGTGGCGGTGGTGGTAGTAGTCATAGTGCTAGTAATGATGGTAGTAGTGGTAGCAGTTAGTAGTGATAGTAGTGGTAGTAATAGTGGTGGTGGTGGTAGTAGTAGTAGAGTAGTTAGTAATAGTAGTAGTTATTTATCCAAGCTAAGAGGATTTTATAATTTTTTACCTTTGGATTTTATAATCAGTCAGGAAGGCTCTGCTACTATATAAAACACTGACAAGAGACCACCAACTATTTTATGATTTTGTTTCAAACCTGATAGAATTCACTAAGCATTTATTAAGTATTTAGTCTGTGCTAGGTTTTGTTCTAAGTAATAGGAACACAAAGGCTTTCAATATAACCTGCCAACAATAAATATCTAGATTTTTAGCAAAGGCATTTTAAATTATGCGTTTGACATGTTGGTTTACATTAGATTTCCTGTTCTTGCTTTTATCTAATTTTATCTAATTGAATAACGTCCAGTGGGCATTATTAATTGGAAATTAACTGACATATTTTATGTAGGATATACTGTGACATATTTAACATGTATAGGACTGCTTGCCATCTGGGGGAGGGGGGTGGAGAGAGGGAAGGGAAAAATTGGAACAGAAGTGAGTGCAAGGGGATAATGTAAAAAATTAACTGACAATAACCTAACTGCAATCCTAGAAATATTAGTTTCAGGAAATTCTCTAAGTTTGGAATTATTTGAGAAAGATGGTAAAAAGAATTGGATTGAAATTAGTGTTGGGTGTTTGTGTGTATGTGTGTGTGTATATATGTATATATATATACACATATATATTGCATATATATATATATACATATATATTGCAGAAGGGTGAGTACTGTTTTCATTCAATAATGTTTTTATTTTATTATTTTTTAATAAATAAATTTATTATTTAATAATAAATATTTATTTATTTATTCATATTATTTATTCATCTATATTTATAATTAATAAATAATAAAATTTATTTAAATTATTATTTATTTTATTTATCTATAAAGTTCATTTTAACTTAAAAAAAAACAAAGGAAAAGAATACCTAGAGCTTTTCATATAACTTCTCTAAGACCAAAGATTTGGTTTTGTTTATGGGCCTATTTTTTAAATTTCATTATTAGATTGTAATACATTACCAAAAAGAAATGCAAAGGATAAATGGCGTAAACTATGTCAGCACAGAGATACACAAGTAGAAAAGCAGATGGGTCATGTAATGGGAATAAGTGATAGCCAATCAACAGACCATATGTTTCATTGCTATTTAACTTCTCTCAAGAGATCTAGAAAGGAAAGACCCTGGTATATTAGGTGTATCCCCTTTGGATAATTTATGAGAGAACATGCACAAGAGTTGCATGGGATGAGAAAGTATGCATGAGAACTGTGATCTGTGTAATTAGAGAGAGCACTCATTAACATGAGATCACTGATCCTTTGAAATGTCAAAGTTGCTAACAGGCCTATTTAGAAAAATTAAGGTCATAAACTTGCAATTGGGCTTTTGTAAAGTATAAGCTGCTAAATAAAAGGTAAGAGGGAGATGTTTAGAACTAATCTGCAATGCCATTAGAGACAAAAAAGAAATTAAGACTCCTTGGTCATTCAAATTACAAATATTTATAAAGTATCTACTGTGTTCCACACAGTACTTAATAAAGTACTGAAGATACCCCCCCTCCAAAAAAAAAAAAGCAAAAATAAACAAACCCCTGTTCTCACAGAGCTCCCCCTTCCAATGAAGAAGATAATGTGCAGACAGTTATGTACAAACAAGATACATACAAAATAAGTTGAAGATAATAAACAGAGGGAAGGCTCTAGCATTAAGGGAGGTCAGGAAAGATTCTTTCAGGAAGGATTTTAGCTGGAATCTGAAGGAAACTAGTCAACAGACAAGAAGGAGGAAAAATCCAGACATAGGGAACAGCTATTGAAAATGCCTAGAGACAGGAAATAGAACAACTTGTGTGACACATAACATAGCACTCAAACTTTATGTAATTTCTATCTAAGCTAATAGTTTAAGACTTTTCATCTGTTATTCTGTTCATCTCTAGTAAACAAGCACATAGTAAGCACTAGTGCTGATAAAACAAAGATGAAAAAATGAAACAATCCTTGGATTCAAGGAATTTACCTCCTATCTCAAAAATCTGCTTCCGTTTCTATTTTCTTACCCTTCCAGAAGTCTTTGAAGAAGAGAGAGTCCAAGATTAAACTATTCAGGTCTCCTCTCTGTCTTCTCCCCTCCTTACTCCGTGCACTCTGTTGTTCAGATGTTCAGTTCTCTCTGACTCTAAGTGACTGACTCTGTGGACCATATTACTCCAGGACCATCCAACTCCACTAACTCTCAATGTCTCTCCAAGTTCGTGATTATTGTTTTCATGACACCATGTTATCCTCTGCCATTCTCTTTTGCTTTTGCCTTCATTTTTTTCAATAGCAGAGTCTTTTCCAATGACCATTCATTATGTTGCCAAAGTAGGCTTCAATTTCAGTATTTGACCATCTAGTGATCTTTAATTAACTGATTAGATCTCTTTACTATCTAAGGGACTCTCAAAAATCTTCTCCAGCACCACAATTCAGAAGTGTTGATTCTGTGACATTCAGCTTTCTTTATAATACAACTCTCATAGCAATATGGACTACTGGACAAACCTTAATTTTTTTTTTGTTTAAAAGTAATTCTTTTTGGTAATGTGTTACAATCTAATCATGAAATAAAAATTAAAAAAATACAACTAGGAAGTTGTATCTGAGGCTAGATTAGAACTTAGGTCCTTCTAACTTCAGGGACAATACTTTAATCACTATCTTCTAGCTGTCTCTAAGCTAAAATTTTGACTAGAGAGACTTTTGCCAGCAAGATGTTGTCTTTGCTTTTTGGTATACTTTCCAGATCTGCCATAATTTTCCTTTCAAGTAGCAAGGATCTTTTAATTTCATGGCTATTGTTGTTATCTGCAGTGATCTTTGAGTCTAAGAATATGAACTCTGCCACTGCTTCCATTGATTTTCCCTCTCCTTGCCAGGAAGTGATAAGTAAGCCCAGTTGCCAAGATCTTAAGCTTTTTTTTTTTTTAATATATTGTTTCAAGTAAGTTTTTTTTTTTTTTAAAAACTCAAATAGTCCTTTTCCTCTCTAATTTCCTCAGTTTTTTTTCCTCTCTGTGATACTTTCTATCAATCTACATTATAGCAAGTCTTTCCCTCTCAACTCTGGTGCTCATTCAACTGTTCCATTTTCCTCTTCTTCAATCTTGTCTCCCGCTTTGGAAGGGGAGTGGATCCCTGAGACCAAGGACTGGTTTTCCCCTTGGTGTCCTGAACAATTAGCACAGAATCTGGCATACATCACTATATTTCAACTGTGCTTAAAAGTCAACCCTAACTTAAACTACTACTACTAAATTTTATTCCCCTGAAACTTTCCTGATAAGATTCATTATGATTCTCTTACTCCTCTAATGATTCTTTTTAATTTGCACCTAATTGTTGGAGTTCCCCAGAGTTTAACCTTTAGCATTCTGCTCTTCTGAAAACATACTCATTTCTTTGGCAATCTTATCCCCTCTCCCAATTTCAATGAGAATAAGTTCTTATTTCTGTTTCTACCTCTGACTAATCTCTAAAAATCCAGTCCTAAATCTGTAACTGGCAGCTCCATTTGGAGGTTTTATTTTCATTAGAAATTTGATTTAATTAAATTTTGTTTTATTATCTTCTCTGCAAAAATTGATGGTCTCTCCTGTTACTTATTCTATGGTATCCTGTATTAATAGTTAAGATTTCACAGGTGTACTTTTCAACTTTCTAAATTTATTGTTATCTTCTCTAAAGGCCATGTAATATTTCTTTGTATTCCCCATAGTATGCAGAAGCACATAAAAATAATTTACCTAGTTAATTTATTTTAAAAATTAAGTCATTTGGAATACATTATGTATACAAAGTCAATGGATATATAAATTCAAATTATGATAGTGATACTCATTAGCTTTTTGATTTTCTCAATTTCTTAATTTCCCAATTTATTCACATAAAAAGTAAAAAAAAAAAAGTGCCTTGTCTCATAGAGTAAATTTCAGTAACAAAATAAAGTATATCAAGCACTTGGTAAACCCCAAAGTTCCTTTTAGACATTAAACCTAATTCTCAGCTATCTCCTTATCACCTATATCTCCTTTATCCCCCAATCCCTGTGAATTTGGACTCTGATCTCCGATCCCCCAGTTCTGATGGATGAGTTTTCACCCTATGTTGCTGAAAAGCAATATCTCCACACTACTCTACCACCATCTTACCATTCAAGATCTTTTTCCACCATCCTATCATTCAAGATCTTTTTTTTATTGCCATTCAAATGAAACCTTATTGAGGATAAGGACTATATTTCTAACTTGTACTTGTACAGTAAGCATTCAATACATCTTTCTCAAGAATATATTAATATATAAGTTGTTGAGATTCTCTTGGTGGACAACTAATTTTTGTGAACATAGGCAATATAACTCAACAAACACATTGAGGAAAGAAGACAGAAAAATCTACAAATATTCTTCTTTCAGATTCCCATAGAACAAATATATTTTGGTATATGTAATTTGTACACTAACACTTGCTATTTTGGGACACATTAAAATGATCATTGAAATTTAATCTTTAAAAAAAAGTGACAAGGACTAGATTCCTTAACAGAATGATTGTGAACCGTATAAATTTGGTTTAAATATTTAACTGTAAACAGCTGTCTTTAACAGCTGTCCCTCTGCAAATTTTTGGCCTGGTGGCCATTAATTTTCAAACCTGGGGTGTGGTTCATTCAGAGAGGGCAATTTTCCATGTTTATTGTAAACTGGGAATTGATGTGAGCAATATTAAAAGAAAAAGAGAAATTCTAAAACTGATTCCAAATATTTTCTTTCCTTTGCTATCCTATTTGCAGAACTATTTTATTTTCATAAAAATGACTTCAGTCACACCATCTGTTTCAGCATCCACTGTAATACTGACACAAAGCCAAAAAAGAAATGGTCTTTCTTCCAATGCTACAAGAGAACCAAACTTTCACAAAGGCTGTGAATTGCTTTGGTGTCCTGGAAAGTCTGAATGTGTAGTTGCTGATTCATTTTCAGTTTTAAAAGGGAAACTTTCATGAATCTGTATTTTGAATACTAAGATGCATGAACTGAATTATTAAAAATGTCATTAGCTTCTGTAGACTGATTTGACCACTTCAGAGGCTTCAATAGTATCATGAGAGATGGAAAGAAGCTATGGGAAAAAATAAGCTTACAATTAGAAATTAATGCTTTGCTAGTTTTCTGCCAAAAAAACAAGAGATTGGGATCTTCTGGCTCTTGCTTGCTGTTAATTGTCCTTTCTCCTGCTTAACTAAGGGAATATAGAGATCATTTCTTTTTTGGATCCAAACCAAGAAACCACAGACTATACCAGTGAGAAGATTATCAACTTTTCACTCAATGGAATTGAATGAAAATATTTTTTTTTGGCAGAAACACACATGCACAATCACATACATTTATAGTGCTGGGAATAGACCCCCATTCTGTTAACATTTACTTTCATGATATTATACTTCAAATTTCATATAAGATATCCTAGAGCTTTCTACTTAGATTTTGAGGGAATAGCATATGAAAGTCATTACATTAAAGCAAGTAAAAAATGGGAATAATAATACAACAGTATGTGTCCTTCCTGTCTCCCTCTGGGTACATGGGAAACACACTGCAATTTATTTTAGAAACTCAAATTAAATTCTTAATGTCTTATAGACAATAAACTGCCTAATTCTTTAAGTATCAGCAACATTTTATTAAACTGTATAAGATTTAGACCAAAAGATGTTTGTTAAAAATGTTTGTTGACATCCTTGTGAATTTAATTCACTAAAAGTTTTGAGATATAATTCTAGATCTTGTTTTAGAAACTAATAATTAGTAGACTATTACTTGATACCATAGAATAATTCTTCCCTTAAGCCAACTCAGTTTTTATCTATAACCTCTATATCATAAAAAGGCCCTATGTGTTGTTTTCTCTCTCCTACAGGCTCACTCTTTGACTTGCCTCATCTCCACAATGGCTGACTGAACTCCTGGCTATCATTGTACAACTTATTTCCCCTAAGTCTTTCATTTCATGAACTCTGTTAATAGAGTACATAAACTCTGGAATTTATTTTTCTAATTACAATTTTGGTCATGGAACTTTCTCCCTGCTTTACAACTTTTAAGTTTGTTCTACATCATCTCTGTGACTTCCAATCCCTTTACTCCTTGGTCTTTTCCAGGGCATCACCCATACACTGATAACACTTTCATTCCTTCATCATCATAAACTCTTAGTGAACTTGTTCATCTCTACAATTTCCTTGACTTGCAAGTTCTAGCCTTATTATCTTATTGCCTTGTTAAACTCCAGACTAGGATTATTCCTCATTCCTACTGTATTTATTATTATTCACAAGATGCTAAATAAAACTGGAGAAAAAGATGAAACCATGCTGACTTGGTCAATAAGAAAATTATGTTACATAATCTTATTTGGATCTTCATTATAGCAAGAAATCCTTTTATATTTCCCTAATGAATTCATTATCCTACTCACCAGAAAGTTTCCCAAACTTTTATTCCTCCACAAATGGCCATTGACTCCTCCTGCCCCCATCATTTCAGCTGAGAACCTTGACTCATATTTCTTTTTTTTAATTTTATAATAACTTTTTATTAATGGGACAGAACCCATGCTAGGGTAATTTTTTTTACAACATTATCCCTTGCATTCGCTTCTGTTCCAATGTTTCCCCTCTCTCCCTCTACCCCCTCCCCTAGATGGCAAACAGTCCTATATATGTTAAATATGTCACAGTATATCCTAGATACAATATATGTTTGCAGAACTGAACAGTTCTCTTGTTGCACAGGTAGAATTGGATTCAGAAGGTAAAAATAACCCAGGAAGAAAAACAAAAATGCAAATAGTTTACATTCATTTCCTAGTGTTCTTTCTTTGGGTATAGCTGCTTCTGTCCATCATTTATCAATTGAAACTAAGTTAGGTCTCTTTGTTAAAGAAATCCACTTCCATCAGAATACATTCTCATACAGTATCGTTGTTGAAGTGTATAATGATCTCCTGGTTTTGCTCATTTCACTTAGCATCAGTTCATGTAAGTCTCTCCAAGCGTCTCTGTATTCATCCTGCTGGTCATTTCTTACAGAACAATAATATTCCATAACATTCATATACCACAATTTACCCAGCCATTCTCCAATTGATGGGCATGCATTCAATTTCCAGTTTCTAGCCACTATAAAAAGGGCTGCCACAAACATTTTGGCACATACAGGTCCCTTTCCCTTCTTTAGTATTTCTTTGGGATCTAAGCCCAGAAGTAACACTGCTGGATCAAAGGGTATGCACAGTTTGATAACTTTTTGGGCATAATTCCAGATTGCTCTCCAGAATGGCTGGATTCGTTCACAACTCCACCAACAATGCATCAGTGTCCCAGTTTTCCTGCATCCCCTCCAACATTCATCATTATTTTTTCCTGTCATCTTAGCCAATCTGACAGATGTGTAGTAGTATCTCAGAGTTGTCTTAATTTGCATTTCTCTGATCAATAGTGATTTGGAACACTCATATGAGTGGTAATAGTTTCAATTTCATCATCTGAAAATTGTCTGTTCATAATCTTTGACCATTTATCAATTGGAGAATGGCTTGATTTCTTATAAATTTGAGTCAATTCTTTATATATTTTGGAAATGAGGCCTTTATCAGAACTTTTAACTGTGAAGATGTTTTCCCAGTTTGTTACTTCCCTTCTTGTTTGCATTAATTTTGTTTGTACAAAAGCTTTTTAATTTGATATAATCAAAAATTTCTATTTTGTGATCAGTAATGGTCTCTAGTTCATCTTTGGTCACAAATTTCTTTCTCCTCCTCAAGTCTGAGAGTTTATCTCTATGTTCCTCTAATTTATTTATAATCTCATTCTTTATGCCTAGATCATGGACTCATTTTGATCTTATCTTGGTATACGGTGTTAAGTGTGGGTCCATGCCTAATTTCTGCCATATTAATTTCCAGTTATCCCAGCAGTTTTTATCAAATAATGAATTCTTATCCCAAAAGTTAGGATCTTTGGGTTTGTCAAACACTAGACTGCTATAGTTGACTATTCTGTCTTGTGAACCTAACCTATTCCACTGATCAACTAATCTATTTCTTAGCTAATACCAAATGGTTTTGGTGACTGCTGCTTTATAATATAATTTTAGATCAGGTACAGCTAGGCCACCTTCATTTGATTTTTTTTTTTCATTAATTCCCTTGAGATTCTCGACTTTTTATTGTTCCATATGAATTTTGTTGTTATTTTTTCTAGATCATTAAAATATTTTCTTGGAAGTCTGATTATACCAATCAGTGCTATACCAGCACTAAATAAATAGATTAGTTTAGGGAGTATTGTCATCTTTACTATATTCACTCAGCCTATCCAAGAGCACTTAATATTTTCCAATTGTTTAATTTTCCACATTTGTGTGCAAAGTTGTAATTTTGCTCCTATAATTCCTGACTTTCCTTTGGTAGATAGATTCCCAAATACTTTATGCTGTCAACAGTTCTTTTGAATGGAATTTCTCTTTGTATTGTATTGTCTTGCTATTGGATTTTGTTGGTGATGTATAAAAATGCTGAGGATTTATGGGGATTTATTTTGCAGTCTGTAGAGGAACCTTGGTAACACCACCCAGCCCCTGCCCCCCAAAAAGCAGACTCCATTTAGGGTTTTTTTCATTTTTTTTCTTTGCTAATTTGTCTTTGATTCTTCTCTGACAAAATGAGCAAAAAACTGAAAAGGACCTTAACCCTTGACAGCTTCTATATGGATAGAGAGCAAACTCTAAACCTTGAGGAGACTAAAAACAGACTGTATCCAGGTGAATCCCCAAAGGAGGAGATCATCTGTTCCTCAGCACAGATGAATCTCATAGAAGAAATTAAAAATTAAAAAGTCTCTCACAAGAGAGCTAGAAGAAAAATGGGAAAAGGAGAGGGAGGCTTGGCTAGAGAGTCTGGAGAAGTCATCCCACTCATTTAAAGACAGAATGGATAAAGAAATCAAATCCTTGAAAAATAGGATTAGTGAACTGGAAACAGAAAATAGCTCTCTAAAAAGTAAAATTGGCAAAATGGAAAAAAATTCCATAGAACAAAAGAACTCAATTGGACAATTAGAAAAAGATATTTAAAAAGTAAGTGAAGAAAATACTTAATTGAAAATCAGAATCGAACAAATGGAATTGAATGACTCGAGGAGACAAGAAGAATCAGTCAAGCAAAACCAAAAAAATCAAACAATGGAAAAGAATGTGAAATATCTTCTTGGGAAAACAACAGACCTGGAAAATAGATCCAGGAGAGACAATCTGAGAATTATTGGGCTCCCAGAAAAGTATGATGAAAAAAAGAGTCTGGACACTATTTTCCAGGAAATTATCAAAGAGAACTGCCCAGAAGTCATAGAAACAGAGAGTAAAATAGACATTGAAAGAATTCATCGATCACCTACTGAAAGGGATCCTAAAATCAAAACATCAAGAAATATAATGGCCCAATGCCAGAACCCTCAGATAAAGGAAAAAATACTTCAAGAGGCTAGAAAAACCCAATTCAAGTATCAAGGAGCCACAATAAGGATTACCCAGAATCTAGCAGCATCCACATTAAAGGATCGAAGGGCCTGGAATATGATATTCCAAAAGGTTAAAGAACTTGGTATGCAACCAAAAATAACTTACCCAGCCAGAATGAACATCTTTTTCCAGGGAAGAAGATGGACATTCAACAAAATAAGCGAATTTTACTTATTTTTGATGAAAAAACCAGAACCTAACAAAAAGTATGATCTACAAATATAGAACTCAAGAGAAACCTAAAAACGTAAAAACAAATCTTGGGAACTATATTTCTGCTATAAAGATGTATAAAGAATACATGTATACCTTGTTCTAGAAACTAGATGTGGAAAGGACATTGTACCAAAAAAAGGGTAAAAGTGGGGGTACTACATCTCATGAAGAGGCAAAGGAAATCTATTATATCTGAGAGAAAGAATGGAGGGGGATGAATATAGTGAGTATCTTACTGCCTTCAGAATTGGCTTTAAGAGAAAAATTTTAGACATATTCAATTTATGGTGAAACTTCTCCCACCGCATTGAAAAGTGAGAAGGGAAAAGTGAAAAGGGAAGGAATAAGCTAAGTGGAAGGGAATATGGAAACTGTGAGGGAAAGGGGAAACATAAGGGGAGGAACTCTAAGGTGAGGGGAGGGATACTAAAAAGGAAGGGCTGTGAGAAGCAAGTAGTGCTTATAAGCTTAATACTGGGAAGGAGGGTAAAGGGGAAAAAAGGGAGAAAAGCATAAACAGGGGTTAACAAGATGGCAAGTAATATAGAATTGGTAATTTTAACCTTGTCTCATATTTCACACACACACACACACACACACACACACACACACACACACACACAATTCTCTGAGGTCTCTCTCTCTCCCCTCCTTTCTTCCACATCTCAAATCAATTGAATGTTTCCTCTCACTATCTCCTTCTTCCACTCTGTCTCATGTGAAGAACGGCCCCTTTCCTTGCCAATGCTAATCGCTCTATATCTCTCCATGCATAAGTGATCTCATTTTTATCCTATCTTCTTGCACAGATTGCTTCCTATAATCGCCACTCGATCACTAATATTCAATCTCTCAATGTACTAGTTACTTCTCTGCTGCTTACACACACACACACACACACACACACACACACGCACGCACCCCATATACTCCACACGTGTATGTCAAACAATAACTATTTTCCTCTCCTCTCCTCTCTCTTTTGATAGTTATTGTTCTATATTTCTCCTCTTTTTTGTGGCTAAACTTCTTGAGAAAGCTGTCTAGTATTAATAGCTCCATTTTTTTTTCTCTCATTTTCTTCTTAACTCTTCATAGTTTGAAGTCATTAGGCAACTAAAACTGTTCTAATCATGATTATAAATTATCTCTTAATTGCCAAAATCTAATGACTGTCTCTCAGTCCTCATCCTTTTTAGCTTTTCTATAACTTTTGATACTGTCAATTGTTTCTTCTTTGTTTTCTTGATTATACTCTTTTCTAGTTCTCTTCCTACCTGTCTGATTGGTCCTTCTTAACCTCCTAACTAGGTTTCTGTCCAGGTCATTCAAATGTATATGTACAGTCCAAATTATTCTCCTGATCCCCAATCTTGGGAGTTTGATTGGCATGGCATTGAATAAGTAAATTAATTTAGGTAGTATTGTTATTACATTAACTCAGCCTACCCATGAGCATTTGATTTTTCTCCAATTGATTAGATCTGATTTTATTAGTGTGGAAAGTATTTTGTAATTGAATCCAAATAGTTCCTAACTTTGCCTTGGCAGGTAGACGTTCAAATATTTTATGTTATCTACATTTATTTGAAATGGAATTTCTCTTAAATGGAATAGTAACAAAGTATCTCTTGCTGCTGGCTTTGTTGATAATATGTAAAAATGCTGATGAATTATGTGGCTTTATTTTGTATACAACAACTTTGCTAAAGTTGTGAATTATTTCTAATAGTTTTTTAGTTGATTCTCTAAGTATACCATCATATATCAACTGCAAAGAGTGATAATTTGGTTTCTTCATTTCCTACTCTAATTCCTTTAATTTCTTTTTCTTCTCTTATTGCCAAAGCTAATATTTCTAATACAATATGGAATAGTAATGGTGAGAGTGGGCAATCTTGTTTCATCCCTGATCTTATTGGACATGATTCTAATTTATCCCCATTACATAGGATACTTGCTGATAGTTTTAAATAAATGTTGTTGATCATGTTAAGAAAAACTCAATTTATTCCTATACTCTCTAGTGTTTTTTATTGGAATGGGTGTTGGATTTTGTCAATTTTTTTTCTGCATGTATTGAGATAATCATATGATTATTATTAGTTTGGTTATTGATAGAGTCAATTATGCTAATAGTTTTCCTAATATTGAATTAGCCCTTCATTCCTGGTATAAATTTTACTTGGTTATGGTATATTATCCTGAGGATAACTTGCTGTAATCCCTTTGATAATAATTTGCTTAAGATTTTTGCATTAATATTCATTAGGGAAATTGGTCTATAGTTTTCTTTCTCTGTTTTGACCTTACCTGTATTAGGTACCATATCTGTGCCAGAAAAGGTATTTGGTAGAATTCCTTCTTTCTCTATTTTTCTAAATAGTTTGCATAGTATTGGAATTAATTATTCTTTAAATGCTTGGTAAAATTCATAAATAAATCCATCTGACCCTGGAGATTTTTTCTTAGAGGATTGATTAATAGCTCATTAAATTTCTTTTTCTAAAATGGGAGTATTTAAGTAATTTATTTCCTCTTCTGTTAATCTGGGCAATCTATATTTTTATAAGTATTCATCCATTTTACTTAGATTGTCAGATTTATTGCTACATAGTTAGGCAAAATAGCTCCTAATTATTGGTCTAATTTCCTCTTCATTTGTGGAAAGTTTATCCTTTTCATTTTTAATACTAATATTCTGATTTTCTTCTTTCCTTTTTCTAATAATCAAATTAACTAAAGGTTTACCTATTTTGTTAGTTTTTTTTCATAAAACTAACTCAGTTTTGTTTATTAATCCAATAGTTTTCTTACTTTCAGTTTTATTAATCTCCCCTTATAATATTTTCAGAATTTCAAATTTGGTATTTAATTGGGAGTTTTAAATTTGTTCTTTTTCTAGTGTTCTTTTTTTTAGCTGCATGCCTAATTCTCCATTTTATACAAGTAAATATTAAGAGATATAAACTTCCCTTAAAAATTGCTTTGGCTGCATCCCATAAATTTTGGTATGTTTGTCATCCTCTTGGATGAAGTTATCAATTGTGTCACCCACACAATTTTTAGGATTAGATTATTTAGTTTCCAATTAATTTTTTGTCTACTTTCCCCTGGTCTTTTATTGCATGTAATTTTTATTGTACCATGATCTGAAAAAATGCATTTACTATTTCTGGCTGCATTCGATTTTGAGGTTTTGATGCCCTAATACATGATCAATTTTTGTATAGATTCCATATACTGCTGAGAAAAAAAATATTCTTTCTGTCTTCATTCAATTTTCTCCAAGTCTTTCTTATACCTAACTTTTCTAAAATTCTGTTTGCCTCCTTAACTTTTTTTCTTATTTATTTGGGTTATTCAATTTATCTAGTTCTGAGAGATTAACACTGAGATCCTCCACTATATGGTTTTGCTTTCTAATTCTTGCAGCTCTCTTAATTTCTCTTCTAGGAATTTGGATACTATGCCACTTGGTGCATATATGTTTAGTATTGATATTACTTCATTATCTATGGTACCCTTTATCAAGATGTAGTTTTCTTCTTTGTCTCTTTTAATTAGATCTATTTTTGCTTTTGCTTGATCTGAGATCAGGATCACTACCCTTGCTTTTTTTTTTTTTTTTTTTTTTTAACTTCAGCTGAAACATAATAGATTCTGCTTCATTCAGCCTTTTAATTTTACTGTGTATGTATTACTCTGCTTTAAATGTGTTTTTTGTAAACAACCTATTTTAGGATTCTGGCTCTTAATCCAGTCTGCTATCCATTTCCATTTTATGGGAGAATTCATCTCATTCGCATTCACAATTAAAATTACTAACTCTGTACTTCCCACCATCTTATTTTCCCCAAGTTATACATTTCTCTTTCCTTTCCTCTTTTCCCTCCTCCCCAGTATTTTTTTTTCTGACTACCATCTCCCTCAAACAGCCCTCTCCTTTTGCAGCCCCTATAGCTTTCTGATACATTTCCCCTTCTACTTCTTTTCTTTCTTATATGAGCCTCACCCTTTACTTTCCCCATTCCCTTCCTACTTCCCTATTGGATGAGACAAGTTTCTCTTTAAAGCTTAATAAGTCTGACATTCTCTTTTTGAGCCAAATCTGATGATAGTAATATTTAAACAATGCTCATTCCCCTCCTTTCTTTCTGTCAATTGTAATGCTTTTTTTTTTTTTTTGCTTCTTTATGTAATTTACCTCATTTTACCTCCATTTTCCTCTTCTTCCAGTACAATTCTCTTCTTACCTCTAGTTATCATCACAATAAAATCAAATTATTTCTGCACCTTCTAAGTATATTCATAACAGAGATACAGTTCTTAAGAGTTAAACATATCATCTTCCCAGATAGAGATGTAAACTTTTTAACTTATAAAAGAGAGTTATTTTTTTCTTTCCTTTTTACCGTTTTATACTTCTCTTGAGTTCTGTATTTGAAGATCAAATTTTCTTTTCAGTTTTGGACTGTTTATAAGAAATAAATGAAATTCACCTGTTTTATTGAATGTCCATCTTTCCCCTAAAAATATAAGGCTTAATTTTGCTGAATAATTAATTCTTGGCTGCAATCCAAGTTACTTTGCTTTCCTGAATATCAAATTCCAGTTCCTTTGATCCTTTAAAGTGGAAACTGCTAGCTCCTAGATAATCCTGATTGTACCTCATAGATATTTGAATTGTTTCTTTTTGGCTGCTTGCAGTATTTTCTTCTTGATCTAATAATTCTAAAATTTAGCATGATATTCTTTAAAGTTTTCATTTTGGGGTCACTTTCAGAAAGTAATCAATGAATTTATTCAATGGTTTTTTCCTTGATGATTCTGTGAAAGATATGCCTAGGCTCTTTTTTTCATCATGGTTTTTAGGTTGCCCAATAATTGAGAGATTGACTCTCCTGTACCTATTTTCCAGGTCAGTTGTTTTTTCAATGGGGTGTTTTACATCTTCTATTTTTTCATTTTTTTTTTGTTTTATTTGATAGATTCTTGATGTCTCATTGAATTATTTACTTCCATTTGTTCAATTCTAATTTTTATTTAGTTTCTTTAGTTAGCTTTTTTAAATCTCCTTTTGCATTTGGTCAATTGAACTTTTAAATGAATTGTTTTGTTCTCTGAATTTTTTTTCCATTTCACAAATTCCATTTTTCAGTGAATTGGTTTCTTTTTCAAATCTATTTTGTTAGGAATTATATTTTTTTCCATTTCATTAAATCTATTTTGTAAGAAATTATATGCTTTTTCCATTTCACTAAATCTATTTTTAAGGCGTTTTCTTCAGACAATTTCTGTATTTTTTTTTCCAAACTCTCCTGCAAATGTTCTCATGTTCTTTCCCAACTTTTTTTTCTAATTCTTTAAAAATCTTTTTTTGAATTCTTCCAAGAGCTTTGTGAGATGGGGACCAACTCATATCACCCTTTGGGACTTTATATGGAGATGATTTTCCTTTAATGTCCTCAGGATTTGAGATCTCTTCTTTGTTGCCATAAAAGCTATCTATGGTCAGAATTCTTTTTGCTTATTTTTTAAAGGTTGAGGTTCACTTTTAAGGCAAAGGAGACATTGTCCCAAGCTTCCTCTATAGGTGTTAGCAGCTTTATGCTGCCTTGGATGGTGCTGCTGACCTCCTTTTGGTGCTGGGTGAGTATGGCTAAGGTCTACAATATTCTGGGATTCAGAGGCTCACTATTTGCCTTGCATTTGCATTGCAGGTCTCACAGCTAATCTGCTGATACATTGGCTTCTGAACCAGGACAGAGTAGCCAAAGCTGTTGTATTTTGTCTAAGAGCTTCTCAGTAGTGGCAGATGCCATATTGCCCTGGATCCATGTGCTGTGCCTGCCCTTGGCTGCCTCCCCTCTTGCCCAATTGAAACAGAGCTTTTCTGAAGTTCTTTCAAAATATCTTCTACTGGAAAATGGTAACACTCAAAATATTTGTGGGTTCTGTACTCCACACTCCACACTCCAAAAAGCAGTTCAGAGGCTTGATCTGGTGTTGATCTGGGGGACATTAGGAAGAGCTCAAATAAACACCTGTCTACTCTCCACCATCTTGGCTCTATCCCCATTCAGAGCATCTTTCACCAGAAATCTAGACAGGCTCATGAAACCTTAGGGTGATTATGCTACCAAGTATGTATGATAGATGGGTCCTTATCCTGTCATACCAGTTTGTCCTTCTCCTTCTTTACATACACTTTAAAGTATGTACAGATGTCTTCTAAGGGCTGTGATGATTCAGGGTTTATATGATATCTAGTGAAAAAAATACATTGTTTGGCTGATGACTCTGAAATCTATGGATATACTAAAAGAGTGATTCCCACTCCTCAGACCTCTGTCTTCTCTGCTGATGGCTATCTCTAATCCACTCAATATGTGCTCTTGAGCACATGTTCTCTATTTCTCTTGTTTTTATCTTTTCCTGATCTTAGGTGAATGAGTTCACTAGTGAGTTCTATAGATCCATTAGAGAGGTCATATCAGAAATTGGAGCTGATAGCTGTGGAAGCCAAAATGTGATGAGGAACCATCTCAGCAGCCAGCTTTGGGGCAAATATCAAATAAGTACTCGTAAGCAAAATACTGTCTCAAGCAATTTCTGGAAAAAATAAGCTACAGGGCCTCAAGGTTACCCTTAGAACCTAATGGCAGATTCTCATCTCTGGGCCCTAAACTTTGGATGCCAGTGAGAACTGGATGTATGACCTTTGTAGGAGGACTTTAAGACAATACACATAAATATTTTTTAAAAATTCCTGTTCCTCCCTTCATCTTCTCTGTCAAACATAATAGAATAAACATAGATGAGATAAGTTAGAGCTTATAAGTGCTGCTCTTATCATTATGAATTATCTCTTTCTGAATACTATGAATTACCATCATGAATTATTAGAAATCTGTTGATCAACATCAGAAGATTATCTATTGTTACCACAATAGTATGAGGATACCAGGGAGCCAGAGTAAGTGGAAGGTAGACAGTGGAGTACACATGTGACTCCTGATAATTTAAGGCAATTGAGTCTGGTCCATAGTAAAGCACATTTTCCCAACTAACAAGCAGTTGAGAGGCAACAGGATCTAATGAAAAGTTCATTTGACTTGAAATGAAGAAAAATTTGGCTTCCAATCTCACATCAGATATTTACTATGACTTTTCTAAAGGGCAATGAGATGGTATAGTAGACAGAATACTGGGTTTCAAATCAGGAAGACATCTTCATTAGTTCAAATCTGGTCTCAGAATCACTTAAGGGCAATTTATTTAACCCTGTTTGCTTCAGTTCTTCACATGGAAAAGGAAATGTCAAACTACTCCTTTATCTTTTCCAAGAAAACTCTGAAGTCAGACATGAATGAAATGACTCAACAACAGCAACAACCAAAAACAGAGATATTTAAGGTTGTAGTACCTGTTTCATAGTTGTTGAAGAATTAATTGAGATAATATGATAGTACTTTAAATTTTTTAAACAATAAGAGTGATAGATATAATTTAATTAATATTGCTATTATATAGATAATTTACTTGGGGTCTAGCTGATAACATTGCCTTTGGATATATTTTGATTTATAGGAATAACATTTGTTTACCAAATCATGATATCTTGATTTTTATTACCATGAAGCATAAAAAAATTTACTACCAAAGTAAAATTGCTATTTAAAAGGATTTTTTTCCTTAGTATTTTAAGGAACTTATCTCCTTTTTGTTAATAATAACCAACATAAGAATCTAAGTCTTCTAAAAATCAACATTTGTTGATTGATTATCAGGGATTTTGCCTTAAAGTTAAAAAAACACTTTCATCCAAAGGAAATTCATATTTCTGTTTTTGATTTATTTCATGTTAATTCATTAATTTTCTAAATGTCTAAATAGTCCTCTAAGACTTTTTAATATACTATTTAATAGTTTTTATTTTTCCTAAAAGTATGAAGCCACATTTTGCCAAGGGTAAAAATCTGGAAGAGATTTGAATTATGATCAAAATAGCAAAACCATGAATTTTGAATGGTTTCTAAACTTGGAAAAATGAACTTCCTGAATATTATTCCTTTTAGGAGAAAACTAGAATTTGAATTAACAAGTTTGTATAAAAAGTCATCCCTATTTATCAAGACATTGGAATGTGAAACATGAAATTGATTAACATGTAATCTTTATTTTTATGTTTTTAAGTTATTTTATAACTTTTGAAGAAATATAAATAGCTTAAATAGCTACCATTTAAAAAATTGGCATAGGCAGAACAACTAAAAAATACATCATATGATTTAAGACTCATGGGGAAATCAGGGCAGTTAGATTATTTTGCTTCCAATCAGAATGTAGGAATTTTGTGATTCAGAAGAAAGACAAGAAAAATAGGTGGAAACTATAGCAGTATTTTTGCATACTTCACTGAGGAGTGAGATTGGAACAGTGCCTCCTACAATAGTAATAGTCTTTAGCACTTCCTAGGATCAATCCTTGCCTATGAATCTCTGCTTCATCTAGTTCCATCCCACCTAACCTGGCCCTCATACAGTACTTTAACCAAGGGCATTTTATTTGATTGCCTTTAAATGGAAGCCAGATGCACTGGGCAAGAGGAATTTGAAACACTGGTGGACGAAATTCTCTATTTTCTCCTTTTATTTCATATAATACTTCAGAATTTTTATTAATGACTTTAAGTCATCTCCCTTCAGCAGTATGTTAATAACTCATACTGGCCCCAATGCTATAGCATTTTTTGCTCATCAACTCTTAGAAGTATTCTGGGCATTTAAGAAAATTGAAGGTTAGAAAAGTGAAATGATCTGACTCTGGTCATAGTACAAGCATAATAGCATAGAATCCATCCCTTGTGTCCTAAATTGAATTCTAGTGCCTTTTTGCCATGTTATTCCCTTCCTGACTTTGAGTGTTCTGAGCCTGATACTGTGCCTCAGCTTCCTTAGTATCTAGGGCCTCCTCACTGTGGAATATCCCCCTGCCATGCTTTCCCAAAAATTCTATCAGTGAATTCCTTCTCCATTTTTAGGAAAAGCCCAGGTTGTTAATTCCTCCTCTCCTCTCATTTGTTTCTGATGTTCTATATTCCAACATTATGTTTCTGGGTGATTACCATCTTTCTGCCTCTTTCCCCACTTTTGAGTTTCTTTTTGTGCATTCTATTAGATTATAAACTCCCCAGTCACTTAGATGGCACAGAGTAACCTCTTTTTAAATGCTTGTTGTAACTCAAAGGTATCACCTCATAATTTATCAGATAGGTTTAAGTGAGAGATTTTATGTGTGTGTGTGTGTGTGTGTGTGTGTGTGTGTCTATATATATATTTATATTGGAGGAGATGTAGGAAAACTGGAATATTAATGCATTGTTAGTAGAGTTGTGAGCTGATCCAATCATTCTGGAGAATAATTTGGAACTATGCTCAAAGGATTATAAAACTGCTCTTTGATCCAGCAAAATCAATACTCAGTGTGTATCCCAAAGAGATTTAAAAAAAGGAAAAAGACCTATTTGAAGAAAAGATTTATAGGAGTTCTTTACTGGTGGCTAAGAATCAGAAATTAAGAGAATATCCATCAATTGGGGAATGGTTTAATAAGTTATAGTATATAATTATAATGGGATATTATTGTGTTGTAAGAAATGATAACCAAGATGGTTTCAGAAAAGCCTGGAAAGACTTACATTAACTAATGTAAAGTGAAATGAGCTGAATGAGGAGAACATTATACAAAATAACAGCAATATTGTATGATGAATAACTGAATGACTTAGGTATTCTCAGCAATATAATGATCCAAAACAATCCCAAAGGACTCATAATGAAAAATGCTATTTACTTTCAGAGAAAAAATTGATGGAGTATGAAAACACTGAAGCATATCTCTCTCTGCTTCTCTTCTCTCTTCTTCCCCTTCACTCCTCCCCCATCACTATCCACAAAATGGCTAATGTGGAAATATGTTTTATGTGATTTTACATGTATAATCTATGTGTATAACCTATATCACATAGCTTACTGTCTCAAAGAGGGGGGAATGGAGAATTTGGAACTCAAAATTAAAAAAAATTAATGTTAACAATTGTTTTTACATGTAATTGGGGAAAATTAAATATTATTTTTAAAATGCTTATTGTCTTGCCTTACTTTGACTTTCAGGTATAGGTATCTCTATTCTAATGGTATTTTTCAAAGGAAATGGTTTTTTTTTAGATAGAACATTTGTCTTCTGTTTCAATCATAACACTGACTTCTTCAGTCAGTATAACTCCCCTCCAAAATACAATTCATAGAACTCTAAAGGTTAAGGAACTTCTGAGGTCACCTGATCTTATTTCTACCTAAGACATGAATGCTCTCTAATAATAACTTTGTTCCAAAGACATTATTCATTTTCTGAAAGCTCCCACTGATTTGATTTATAAGATATCCCATTCCATTTTGGCATAATTCTAATGGGTAGAAAGTACTTTCTTATGTTAAAGCAAAACCAGTCTCTCCCCATTCTGTAACTTCTATCTACTTTGTCATCTGGGACCAAACAGAATAAGTCAAATCTGTTTTCCATATGACATCATTGAAAGTATTTGAAGATAATTAATGTGTTCTGCCCTAAATCTTCTCTCCTCTGTTTTCTATGTTAGCTAATACTCAAAGAATATGACTTTAGTATTGTGTTTTTGTCCTTCATCCTCAAAGAGGATTCATGACATCAAGGAGGTGATGCTATACATGCAAGGGAATTGGATTTAAATAAGGGAGGACTGTACAAAGTACAGCTTTATTTTCTTCCCAAAGCCATCTGGTCCAATAACCAGATATAGATTGGGACAACTCGGAGATGGGCCTAAACCCGGTGGCCTTTTTAAGCTAATAGGTCTCAGTTTAACTGAGGCCACCTATTCAGTGATTAAAACTAAGTAGAAACTGAAACCTCTTTCACCTAATCAAAAAATTAAAAAAAGAATATTTCTACTATCAGTTTTTTTGGCCAAAAGAGAAATGATTGCTATTTATATTCACTGCGTGAATCAGGATCCAAACAATGACCAATTGAAGGTTGGCCCTATTATTGGCAATCAATGAGAGCCATAGTGATTTGAAGTTAAGGCCTAGTCTTTAAGAAAGAAATCTATTCTGTAAATCTGAGATATTTTGAGAAGTAATCAAAAAAGTAACTTTTTTTAAGAGCATCTGCAGGTAAGTGATGAAGTACTGGGTAACTAGGTGGCAGAGAAAGACTGAAATACTGATAAGATTACTCCCTGAGAAAAGCAAGGAAGGGCACTTATAGGGATCGGTTCAACCTTCTAATTCTATCTCCTATAGAGGTAATCCCACTTTATTGTATCCAATCTGTAAATCAAGTTATGATGTCAAAATCCTGAAGTTAAATTTCCCCTCTAAATCTAGCCATAGCCTTTGCTGAAACCCTTTCATGTTAGCTCACCACAGGGTTCTGCTTTATGATGTCTTTCTTTATGACCCTCTTGCTCTGTCTTTCTCCTTATCCTATCCCTTCCCAATGTCTCATGTTGTTTTTCTTCTTCTTCTTCTTATAACTAACTAGCTCTTTTAGGGTAATAAACTCCTCTATGGATTTAGCCTGCTAGTCAATGGCAAACTCTCACCTCATGGTGTGTTTCCTTTTTTCTGGTTAAGTGTGAGTTTCACTGGGGAACTTGTCTTTTCCATTTAAAACCACTTTTCTTACTAACTATCTGCTCTCCCAAATCTAGTTTATATTTACTCCTCCTAGTGCCTATTTTACCTCTTCATTTGCCCATAACCTCTTCTCATAAACAAATGTACCTCTTAACACAGAGAAAGCCCTTGTGAATTTTTCACATGTGAATTGCTATTGAATCCCAACATTTAATATCAGTGCTCAATTTCATCTGGTCTCTATACAAATCAGGGAACAGAAGGAAAGAGAATAAGATTGACCCTTCTGGTCACTTTCTTCTACTCAGAAACCAACCTGTAAATTTCCCTTAAAAAATGATTCTCAGAACTACAATAGAAAGCTCCTGATTCAGTGTTAGCAAGGAATTCTGAATATTATTTTGAACACCATAATTTTAGTAGAATAACCTAGAATTAATTTTTTTTGCAGGCATTATATGCTGTGGACTCATAGTTATGTTAAAAATCAAATAAAATCTCTAAACTTTTTGTATATAAATTGTTAGTAAACTGTAGAAATCCTAAGTCTAAACTTTTTCATGGTATTACATGATTTTTATAGTTTCAACCATGGAGATCTTTTTGTGTTTCATTTCTATTATCCAAGCTATTAGGACTGTAACTTAAGTTAGGGCTAGAAAGAACTCTAGAAAAAATCTAGTCTAACATTCCCATATTAAGAATGGGCACGTTGAGAGTCAGAGAGGACAACTGACTTGATCAATACCACACAAAAGTAAGCATCAGCTATTAATAAGGACAGCTTGGTGGCGCAGTGGATTGAGTACTGGGCCTGGTGTCTGGAAGATGCATGTTCCCAAGTTCAAATCTGGCCTAAGGTACTTATTAGCTGTGTGACCCTGGGCAAGATGCTAAACCCTTCAATTTGCTTCAGTTTTCTCATCTGTAAAATAAATTTGAAAAGAAAAATGGAAAGCCTCTCCAGTATCTTTACAAGAAAACCCCAAATTGGGTCATGAAGAATGGAACATGACTGAAAATACTAAACAATAAAAAAACCACTACTGTCTTGTAACCCTCATATTTCATAAGAATATTATTTATGTCTTCATCATAGCCATTTATAAAAATGTTGATGAGACAGAGCTCAGGATAGAAACCTGTGATATACCACTAGAAACTTTCATGTTGAATTTAATTACCATACTTGAATATCACCTTGTAACCATTTCTGAATCTATTCTATGCTTTTTTAGCCCACATTTCTTTATTCTGTTCATTAGGGCATTATGAGGAATTTTGCTAAATGCCTTCTTGAAATCCAAATGTTTAACTTTCCATGCAAAAGTCAGACCTATTTGAACTCTTCCAATTGATTGGAAAAATATCAAGTATTCATGAGTATACTGAGCTTATATAATAAAAATGACAGTATTACCCAAATTAATTTACTTATTCAGTGCCATAGCAATCAAACTCCCAGGAAGTTATTTTACAGAGCTAGGAAAAAAATAATAATAAAGTTCATCTGGAAGAATAAAAGGTCAAGAATTTCAAGGGAATTAATGAAAAAAAATGCAAATAAAGGTGGTCTAGCTGTGCCAGACCTAAAACTATATTATAAAACTGTGGTCATCAAAACTAATTGGTAGTTGCTAAGAAATAGAGGAGTTGATCAATGGGTTAGGTTCACAAGACAAAATAGTTAATGATTATAGTAATCTAGTGTTTGAGAAATCTAAAGACCCCAGCTTTTGGGATGAGAACTCACTATTTGACTCATACCTAACACCCTATACCAAGATAAGGTTGAAATGAGTTCATGTTTTAGATGTAACAAGTGATATTATAAGCAAATTACAAGAACAAAAATTAGTTTACCTCTCAGATTTGTGGAGAAAGAAGTAATTTGTGGCCAAAGGAGTACATTATAAAATACAAACTGGATAATTTTGATTATATTAAGTTAAAAAGTTTTTGTACGAAACAAAACAAGTTTAGAAGGGAAGCCATAAAATGGGATTTTTTTTTTTTTTACATTCAAGGATTGTGATAAAGGCCTTATTTCTAAAATATATAGAGAATTGACTCAAATTTATAAGAATTCAAGCCATTCCTCAATTGATAAATGTTCAAAGGATATGAACAGGCAAACCATTTCTAGTCATATGAAAAGGTGCTCTAAATCATTATTGATCAGAGAAATACAAATTAAAACTGAGATATTATTATACATTTCTCAGATTGGCTAAAATGGAAAAGATAATGTTGGAGGGGATTTGGGAAAAGTGGGACACTAATGGATTGTTGGTGGAGTTGTGAACTGATTCAAGCATTCTAGAGAGTAATTTGGAATTATGCCCAAAAGGCTATCAAACTGTGCATTCCCTTTGACCCAGCAGTGTTTCTAGTGGGCTTATATCCCAAAGAGATCTTAAAGGAGGAAAAGGGAACTGTATGTGCAAAAATCTTTGCCTTTTTTTGTAGTGGCTATAAACTGGAAACTGAGTGAATGCCCACCAATTGGAGAATGGCTGAATAAATTGTGGTATATAAATGTTATGGAATATTATTGTTCTGTAAAAAACAACCAGCAGGATGATTGCAGTGAGGCCTGGAAAGACTTACATGAACTAATGCTAAGTGAAGTGAACAGAACCAGGAGATCATTGTACACAGCAACAACAAGATTATACAATGATCAATTTTGATGAACATGCTCTTTTCAACAATGAAATGATTCGGTCTAATTCCAATGGTCTTGTCATGAAGAGAGCCATCTGTACCCAGAGTGAGACTGTGGGAACTAAGTATGGACCACAACATAGTATTTTTACTCTTCTTGTTGTTGTTTGCTTGCATTTTGTTTTCTTTCTTATTTCTTTTCTTCTTTGATCTGATTTTTCTTTTGCAGCATGATAATTGTGGAAATATGTATAGAAGAATTATACATGTTTAACATATATTGGATTATTTGTTGTCTAGGGGAAGAGTTGGGGGAAAAGGAGAGAAAAAATTTAAAACACAAGATTTTGCAAGGGTGAATTTTAAAATTATTCATACATATGTTTTGAAAATAAAAAGCATTAACTAAAAAAAGGAAATGCAATGTTATAGTATTTCTTTGATCTCACAGAATGTAAGCTCCTTGAGGGAAAGAACTACCACACTACCATTTTCTCTCCTTTTTCTCCTCTATCTCATATCACTCAGATATCTTTTGTCACTATCCTTTTCACTTCTCACATGAAAAGGTGGCCCTACTCCTTGCCCAGGCAAATATCTCTGTAGGTAAAAGCAATCCCATCCTATTCTATCCCATCTCCTCCAACAAATTGCCCCTTTTCTCCTCCCCTTCTTATTTTCAGTGTCTACTGGCTCTTTCCTTACTGAATGTAAACATTTTCATTTAAAAACTCTCACTTAATCATTTCATGCTATTATTTTTGGATATCACCTTTGCCTTTTGTGGCAAAATTGCTTCAGGAGACTGTCTAAAATAGGTATCTCTACTTTGTCTCCTCCTATATTCTTTCTTTCAACCTTATCATTCCATTTAAATGCCTTTCTTCAATGTTACCAGTGTTCTTGAATGCAACGGCGTTTTTCTCAGTCTTCATTATTCTTGACCTTTCTATACTGTCAATCACTCTTCTCCTTGATATTCACTTCTCTCTTGGTTTGGGGGACACCACTCTTTTCTGGTACTACTCCTAAGTGCAATAATGTCAACATTCTCTTGGCTCAGGTTTGATATTGATTGGTACAAATTGAGGGCATTCACAAATCATTAAATATTTGACAAAGGAGGTTAAGTGTGCTCTAACAGAACAAAAATAAATAAGAGGAATACAATGTCATATCATCTTTTGGTGCAGCCCTCTCTTCATTTGGAAACATGTCTAGTTAGTAAGTGTTCAGGGTATGGTAACTCTCACAGTACCTTTGGTATCATTCTTCATTCTTTACTCTCTCTGTCCTACCACCCCAGCCCCCATCACAGCCAATATCTTGCAAAGGTTTGTGTATTTCACTTTTACCAAACTCTAATATGTCCTTTTTTCTTTTCTGATAGACACTATCATGGGACAGGATCCCATTATTTCATGGCTGTATTACTGCAATAACTTGCTCCGTGCTTGATTAATCATTTCCTTTTCCAATATATCATCCATTCATCCATCAAAGTAATTTTCCTAAAATATAAATCTGAGATTATGACAACCCTATATCAATAAATTCCAGGGTGTTTCTATCAACTTCAGTATCAATTACAAAAAATTCTCTGTTTAGTGTTATAATCTCCTCCCTTCACATTTCCAGATTTCTTTTGCCCTGTACCTTTCCCTGTAATATTTGATCCAGTAACCATTGGACTCCTGGATCATACATGAACAGGATACTACTCTTTGGCTCTGAGAATTTTCCCTTCTTGTCTCTCATGCCTGGAATTTTCTTCTTCCTTATATTTGCTTCTTGAATTCTCTGGCTTCCCTCAAGTCCAAACTAAAACACTTGTTTTATAGGTAGCTTTCTTCACTCATTCTTAATTCTAGTACTTTCCCCCATTGAATTATTTCTTATTAATTCTGTAGGTAATTTGTTTGTACATATTTGTTTCTTGTCTCCTTCAGTAGATTGTGAGTTCCTTCAGGGCAACAACAGTCTTTTTTCTTCCTTTCTATTCCTAGCACTTAGGACAATATCTGGTATATAGTGGTTGATTAATAAATGCTTATTGACCATTTGACTTTTGAATTTGTTTCCCCAAAATATATCACAGTACTTGGCATTTAGTAGTGTGGCATTTAAAAAGTTCAAGAGAAAGTTCCTGAGTACTTAGTCACTTTATTAATAGTGACAACATTTTAATAAAAGAGGTCAGTGGTACTTTCAAATGCCAAAAATAATCATAGTAGCAGGCTTACGACTTATATGCCCTTGGAACACCCTTCAGGGTGTTCTTGAAGGCAACAATCAAATGTGTTTGGTTAACAATTAATGAAAGAATGAATAACAATGAAACCCTGGATTTATTCCAGTGAATTTTGATTATGTTATTTACTTCTAAATTACTCCTTCCAGATGCTTTGGGCAATCTTTTCAAAAAAAAATTTTCCCCATCCAAACCTCAGTAGAATACAATGGTTTCCTCCCCTCAGTGGAGTCTGAATAAGATTGTTAAGAAAGTTTAATTTAATCTCTTTATCAAGAAGTAAAGTTCTTCAAAAGATTGAAATTTGAAATCAGACTATAGGAAAAGGTGAAATTCTGAACCTCCCCAAATCATTGATTATTAATAATCATTTTTCTCAGCTGCTTAGGAAATGCTTGGACATTCCAATATAGTAATCCAGTAAACTAAGGAAGTAATGTTAAGGATTAATTATGCTGGCTCATAGTGCTTTTTTGGCAATTGATATATATCAGAACCAATAAAAAGTATGGGTAGTTTATAGTCTCCTTTGAAGGAGAAAAGTACTATTTATTTGAGGTGAACGTGTTAAGCTTACTAATCCATAATTCACAACATCTATCATTTTCCATTTTTTGAAAACTAGAATATTTTCCCACCTCTTCATCACTGTGAAATATACGAATCATTGCAAATTATTGGGAGGTACTGCAATAATGTCAGCATTCTCTTGGTTCAGGTTTGATATTGATTGGTACAAATTAAGGGCATTCGCAAATCACTGAACATTTCACAAAGGAGGTTAAGTTTGCTCTAATACAACAAGAATAAAGAGGAATACAATGTCACATCATCTCTTGGTGCCTCTCCTCTTCATTTGGAAACATGTCTAGTTAGTAGGTCTTCAGAGTATAGTAACTCCTGTAGTCTTAGGCATCCATTAAGTCCTAGAAATGCAGTGTACCTACAGGTAGAGCATTTTATTCCTCCAGATACTGGGAAGCAGCACCAGGGAAGCTAGACCAATAAGGCCCTATGAGCAGTTCTGGCTTTCAAACAAATTCACTTTATGTTATGAATGGGAGGAAAGAAGCTGCCTAGGAGATGCTGGCCCAATCACACTGTTACTCTTCTCATTCCCTATTATTCTTCAGAGATTACTGAAAGCAGATCAGTAATCATCTACTTAACTTCTTTCTTTGCTCTAGGATGTAATTCATGCAAGTTTGAACTCATTTAGTACTTGGTGAGGCTTACTTTCTCTCTGTCTCTATCTCTCTGTTTCTTCATCTATTTTGGGCTAAAAAAATTACCTTTCTATCGTCAGTTAAAAGGTGCTAATTGTTTGCATGTCATCCTTTCTATTAGAATATGTCAAATATACTTTGTGAGAGCAGAGACTTTTATTATGCATCTCTAGGGTATTTCCAATGCTTAATACATTTCCTGACATATAATAAGAGTTTATTAAATGCTTGTTTAATGCCTCACTGACAATGACAGTCTTCAAGATTGAATAACTACTTAGAGGGAAGATGACAATATTTCCTACATATCATGTAATATATCATAGGTCCAATAAAAACAAATGAAAGGTACACTTAAGATTTCCAGGAGGGAGGCAGGGGCATGACAGAATATTCAGATTTTTTTCTTATTTCAAAAATAAATTGGGGACAGGAAAGTGAAAAGAAATGGAAAAAAGACAGAGTTGAGATCATTACTGAAAAACATATGGTGAGATCCTGAGAGTGCTTAGTTGACTACTTACTGCCTTTTACTGAAGGAGGTATCATCATGCTGTAATGATATAACTAATAAAGAATGCTTGAAAATTAGTTTTATACAGATTAGAACTTTGTCTCATTCTGGTCATTCTACTCTAATGATTTCCTTTAATTCTGGAACCAAAGTTTAACTTTTCATTGGATTTCTTTCCAAGGTCGCAGTACCCCCAAAATATGTTTTTGTTGTCCTTTGAAATCATTTAGCAATAAATCCTAATGAATACCAGAAAAATCTATATAATAAAATAATTTTGATATGGTTTATTTCAAGTCAGCCTTTGTATAATAGCTGATCCTACCAGGAAAATAGGGATGGAGCTTAGAAACTGATGAGGAGATAAAGGCCAACACTGAATGTCTATGCATGTACCAGTTCTCATGTCTCTCAGAAGTATATCCCCTAGCACTTTCCAAATGGGTAATGCCCTCTTATGCGCTTTTACTCTATTCCAAATCTCTATTACATCTTCAAAATCTTCATTCAAACTCTTTCAAAACATCAATTAACATTCACATTAATCATTTGCTATTTTGGGCACATCATGACTGTAATAAAATATATATATATATATATATATATATATATATATATATATATATATATATATATAATAATTAAGGAGCTATAAGTGAATTTAGATATGCATGGAAGCATGGCAATGCCCTTAATAGGAATAGAGAAATTTGGAGGAGAGATGGATTAAGGTGGAAAATAATGAGTTACATTTTAGACATGCTAAGTTTGAGATATGTCCAACCAAGGGTTGGTGATAGGAAATCTTGGTACTCTGGAAAAACCTTGAGAATAAATAAATAGATTAGGTAATTATCTCCAGAGGGATAATTTGACTCCTCACTGTAAAACTATTGGATGTTATGCAAATTCAATTTATATGCTTTATTTGATACTAGGGACTGTTGTGTCCATCTGGGTATTCTCAATAATGGCATTAACTTAAGGCTCTCCTATATCTCTTATTCTTCCATATAATCTTTTTTATTTTTATACATGTTTTGGGGCAGCTAGATGGTGTAATCAATAGAACACCAGCCCTGGAGTTCAAATCTGGCCTTTGACACTTACTAGCTGTGTGATCCTGAGCAAGTGACTTAACTCTGATTGCTTTGCAAAAACAATTAAATATTTATTTCTGTCTAAAAGAACCCAACACGTTTTGCAGATGGTATTTTTTTTTCATTGCTATTTCTTCCCCATATGCCATCCCCATCCCCAGTAGAACTTTTCATTATAATACAGGGTAAAATCCTTCCCCTACATTTAAGAGCAGGTCATCTCACTGATCTATGTCTCATAATTTATATATTCCATATCTACAGTTGACAAACTTTCTCACAAGAGGGAAAACATATGTTGTAATATGTCTGATTAGTTCTAGGTTTTATTTACTGATTACTTTTTTCCTTCTTTAGTCTCTATGAACAGAAATTCAATGATGTATTTTCAGTTCTATTATTTTCTTTCTCTTGATCTTGTTGACTGCAGTGACTTTAAGTATATATATATATATACATATATATATGTGAGTGTATATGTGCATGTGTGTGTGTGTGTGTGTGTGTGTGTGTGTGTGTGGAGAGAGAGAGAGAGAGAGAGAGAGAGAGAGAGAGAAATAATTTCTGAATCCATGTATCTAGTTTCTTTTTCCTAAACTCTAGTCCTGTTTATCCAATGAAAATGATTCCTTGCTGCTCCTTTAACAAAGACACTCTCTTCTTAGGCTGGGCTTTTTTTTCCCTGGCTGTATCCCATGCCTGTAATGGTCTCCTTATTACTCATCTTTACTTTCTGGTCCCCCTGTCTTACTTCAAATTCTAAGGCTTGGTGCCTATTCTTAACCCTTTTAGATTGTGTGTTCCTGAAGAGTAAGAACGTCTTATCTTTCTTTGTATCCCCAGTGGTCAGCACAAAGCCTGGTACTTACTAATAAGTAGTAGGTAATGATCTTTGAGGTTCTTCCCAGATCTAAATCAATGTTTTCATATTAAATGTATCTATAATCTGCTAGTTATCTTTCATCTTTGCTATTGTTAAAATTTTATCTTAGAGGGGAAATGAGGATAGTTGTTTGTCTAAAAAAATGTCCAAAAACCCCCAGCATTGAGCAATTGAATGGATTAAGACGACATGCATTATCAAGAAATTTGCTAAAACAATAACAATTATTCAAACTCTAGATTAAAAGAGAATCATTCCAATATATCACTAAAGTGGTAGTTATGTGAACCCTAAGCCAGTTTATTCTCAGGAATTGCTAAAAGGAACTCATCCAATTCTTTTTATCAATTATTAAATTGATCAGGTTAGTTTTCCAGATTGATTTATTAGCACAGAATGATGTGAAGCTGGAACTTTTAAATCAACTCATTTGGCCTCCATTATTAATTCATCCATCCTATCTTCAACCTCTAAGACTGTCTTGATTAGCAAATCTTTAGAAAACCAAACTCCCTTACTCCCTAAATCCTGACCTTATCTTCCCTCTTTCCTGACACTTTAAAAGTCATTCTCCTCAAAAGCAATTGCTCTGTTAGTAATATTCTGCCTTGCTTAATCATATTTGGTTGAACCCATGAGCTATTTCATGTAATAAATAGCAAATCTTTGTAACTTGTGATAAATGCTTTTGTCACTTTTGTTTCATATCATCATAAATCAAATCATTATGCTCTCCTAAATCTATTTCATATTTCTACTTCATATTGATGAGGTGAAATCTAGTTTTGGGGATTCCCTTTAGTAGGGAATCAAATGATAAGGTCTAGATTTAGGGAACCAAAATGAGATTAAAGTTTCTGGTGGTCAGGGGGTTAAATGATAAGGTCTAGTGGAAGGTTTGGGGTTCAGGGAACTAAATGGAGAGGTTTGGCTCCCCTGCACCCCCTTGGGATTTGGCACAAGGGTAGGGAGTTTTGGGGAACCCCCTTCTGGCGGTGCAGGGATTCTCTGTAAAGGAATTTACAAACCTGAAAACCTAGATTGATAAAAGAAATTTATTATAGGGATTGGGAAGTAAGGTTAGAAATCCTGACAGAGAGGCATAAAGTCTCGTTAGGTGAGAGTAAAGAGAGGGTGACACTGGAAAAGAATATTATTCCAGTGGGAAGAGGCTTCCTTGGCATGGCATAGCATAGCCTAGCACGGCATAGCATGGCATGTTAGAATCTCTGCCAAGGGAGGATTTTAGATTGGCTCTTTTATAAGAGCAGTTTTAGCTACAAACTGAAGGGGCTAGTGGGTGAAGTCCTCAATTGGTTCATCTACTAGCTCGATTTCAGCTTGAGCTGGAATTTGAGTAGAATTGAATGAGTTTCTTTAATTCAATAGAGTTGGAATTCTTTTGCTCAGGACTGAACCAACCTCACCTAGGTAACAGAATGAAACTGTCTTGTTTCCCTCTGGCAGGGTACCTCACTGAGGAAGAAGGAGAAAATCTCTTTCTCCTTCAAGGAGTTTTAGAGTTTCAGTGTCCCTTCTTCAATATTACCACATGTAAATTCTTTGATATGAAGGACTGGGTTTAGTTTTTGTCTCTGTGTTCATAATTTTATGCCCAAGCACAGTGTTTTGGTCATAATAAAGATTTAATATGTTTGTTGATCTGAATCAAGCTTAATAGTTATTGAAAACTGAATTGAACCACCAAATTCACAGGCTATTTTTCCTGTTCCTGATCAATCCCCCTAGCTGATGACTATTTTCTTCCTTCCTTTGTAAATAAAATACTCAACTAAAAATCTAAATATTCTTTAAACAGCTTTGAGTTCTACATATATTTATTGCTCTCACATGTTGCTAATTTCAAGAGATTAAGTTGGATTTTGACATTTCTAGTCATTCTATATACCTATGAATTTTTGACAAAATGTCATCTTTTTTTCTATCTTTTAGCTACTCTCTGTATTATAATAAACTTCTTGGCAGTAAAGGAAGTTTTAAGGGTAATTAATGTATTAAATTAGACTAGTTTTTGTAACTTTGTAATGTTGCCAAAGTATATATAAGTGGTAATAGTCAAGACACATATGAATTCCACTATGCTACTTCCCTGGATTATATGTTGAAAAACTAAATTCTACAGAGTATTTTCTCAAATTAGTCATAATATGTTTCAAATGATATAAAGTGAAGTATGTAACAAGTTATAGAAAACTTATTCAGTCTTTATATTGGGAGGTAGGTGAGTATCTGCTACATTAACAGATACTCAACAAGATCAAACATTTCCCTGAAACTTAGACAAGCTTAGTACCATCAAATGGGATAAAATGCAAAATATTTCACAGGCTTTATAGGACTGTATAATTGTCTTTTCCCCATTATTATTATTCTCACTTTATTATTACTTTCACAGGAAAAAGATGGGGAGGAAGTGGATTTGAATTACTAACTCTTTGAATTACATCTTAAAATAAACATTTTTCATGCCATTTGCAGAGAATCACAAATGATATCTGTTTTCACCCTCTAAAATAAACTAAACCATATGAGTGTTCACCCACAGATGAGTCCGTGGGCAGTCAAGCAGGAGCTACATATCTTTTCTTCATACACACACAATCTTTTTTTTACCAAATAGGGAGAAGGTAGTATCCACATGCCAGATTTTTGAACCTTTAGCACTCAGCATATTTAAGCCTGTTTGCATTCAAAGCAACCAGGAAATGTGTCCATGTGACTGCTCAGGTTGCAATGAGAACTGCTGTGTGGGATTAAGGGGAGCTCAGTGAATACTAAAGGGAAAGAATTATGCATCCTTGTGTCCTGAGGCAATGTCTGACAGCTAATTCAAGCCTTCCCACAACCATAGCACCACAACAGAATCATCTGTGAAGTCAGCCCTCTCACTTCCTAGATCTGTTTCCAGAGTTGCCTGGTTTGGGAAATGGGAGTGTTTCAGATATTCATGCATGGTTTGATATGCCACAGGCAGGGTTCCCCTCTCTGTCACTATGGTTTCACAATAAATAAATGGTTGGGCTGGACATTCTGTGGAGAGTAATACTTCTGCATAGTGGTTAATAGTATTCCCTGCCTGGTGAGGGAAATCTCTTCTCTGTTCTTACTGCCCTCCTCTTTATGCTTCAAGACTTTGGCAAGAAAAGGTAGAGCATTTTCTAATTTGGTTGACTTTTAGTGACTTTTGTGGTGATGAGAATGGCCACTTGAGAAGTCTTCAGGAACCCATAAAAAAAAGAAGAAAATGACAATTTGATGAGACCTTATTAATACATAATGACATTAAAAAATCTCAGGGGAATATATTCTGCTTTAAAAAAGAATTAAGGGAAATTAGAAAGAAAATTCAATTCATTTCAATTCAATAAACATTTATTAAGCATCTATGTGGGATGGGTGCTAGACCCTTTTACCCAAATTAACTAATCAGAGACATCTTCAGGTGTTGTGTCACAGTTCTCTTTTATTATCCTGACTCAGTTTCTCTAATTATCCTGACTCAGTTCCCCTAATTATCCTGACTCAGTTTCCCCAAATTGCCCTGCCTCGGTTTCCCTAATTGTTCTGCCTCAATTTATAATTGTTCTGCTCAATCCTACAAACCACCTTTCCCTCTTAATCTGAATATTTGATAAGGATAAAAGATCTTATGTTTTAGAATATCAGAATGCTTCTCCCCATCCCAAGCTATCAGAATATCAGATCTTGTCAAGATGCCTCCCCTCATCTCCAGAGTGCCTCCCCCCATTATGTCATCCCCATCTCAGGTGGCTCACCCCACCCTGTCAGAATCCTGTTCCCTTTCTCAGCACTCTGACTCCGCCCCTACCTTGGTCTATCCCTGTATCTGACCCATGTGTATATATGTCATTGAGAACTCACATTATTTGCTGGATTCTTGGAGACCATAGTCTCATTCAGCCCTGGGATCAAACCATGGATCCATTTGGTCCCAGTAAATCTCTCCCTTTTAAATAAATTATTAAATACTCTCTAATTGCTATCTTACCTCAGTTTCTCCAAATTATTACATACTCTCTAATCTCTACCTTGCCTCAGTTTCTTCAAATTATTAAATACTCTCTAGTCTCTATCTTGCCTCAGTTTCTTCAAATTATTAAATGCTCTCTAATCTCTATCTTGCCTCAGTTTCTTTGGCATTACACAGATACAAAGAGAAGGCATTTATTTAGTCCCTGCAGGGAGAGGGCCAAGCACTCCTGGGAGGCATCTCAACTCCCAGCATGTGCCTGACTTGGCAAGCAGGAAATAGTAAAGCTGGTTAAATAGCAAAAGACCCAAGTCTTTTCATTGGATGGACTAAAAAGGAAGTAACCATTATTGCCCAATGGTCACTAATGTTGTCTGCTTCCTGTGGGTCACATCATTTCCTGAAGCTAGGTTCTGACCTTTCTAGCCCTAGAGATCTCTAGCCTTGAGATCATGTGGACTTCTGGGAATAGGGATCATGTGACTTAGGCCTAAGGTTTAACCTACTCCATCTCATAGATTTTTCTCATTCACATCTACTAAGTGCCATAACTGTGCAAGGGCTGGGGATACAAAAGAGGCAAAAAAAATTAATGATCTCAAGAAGCTTAAAATCGAATTGGGGAGACAACAAGGAAACAAATATATACAAATCAGGTTACATACATGATAAAAAATAAATAATTAAGAGAAGGAAGTTTGAAATTAAGATTGGTTAGGGATAACAGAGGAAGGCAGTACCTTTTTGTTTTCCTTCTTGTCACAATATATTCAGCTTTATCTCAGACATTTGTTTTTTATATGCACAAATACCCATCTTTAAGCATTTTTCTTCATCCAACTCTTACCCAGTTATTCCTGGAAAGGGTTTCTTCAACTTTTTCTGAATCCCTTTTCATTCATTTATGACCCTTCCAAGTTATTCAAATCATAGGAATATTAGATCATAGAGAGCTGGTAAGGACCTTAGAGGTCATTATGGTTAATAAGATTATGAGTGTTGCGATTGATACACTTGCAAAAGAAAAAAAAATGTCATATATTTGTGAATATTATCTGTTTATTTTACCTTTGAAAATATTTTAATAAATTGTCAACTTATGAATTCAAATGTAAGAATGCTGACTAAATATGAAAAAAATGAAACAAATAGCCAAAACTAAATCTTAAAAAAAATTATAATTGTGATGTAATTTTCTGCTATTCAATTACTATTAAAGAAACAAAAACTTATATTAACTTTTACATGGACAATAAAAATAGTCATCCAAAATATTTAATGTGGATTATTGCTATAGTGTTTCTTTTATATATATAATAATAATCAGTGTGTGAGTGTGTGCATATATATACAAAAGGCTTTTTTAAGGACTTCAAAAATGCCAGTGAGTCCTAATTTAATCAGGTACAAAGTCTAATTTCAAAAAATGATAGACAATTACATAATAATAACAAAAATGTTCATAATCTTTGACCCTACAATTATACTTTTCATTTCATAATAGAGGGGACTTATCTGTTAAAAATTATTACCAGCTGCACTATTTGTAATGAAAAAACAAAAATGAGATCAGATTATGTGTCCAACATTTGGGAAGTGATTGTTGAAGATGAAGCAGCAGAGAAATCCTATTGAGAATTCAAGCCCCTCTAAATTAGGTCAGCATTTATTGCCATATATGGTAACTTTATTGCAAAAGTAAGAAAAGGTAAAGATGAGGAGAAATATATGGGAAAGCATGATCTAGGAAGAAAGAATTTAAAAGGTCCACCAAGGTTGCAGATTACATAGAAGTCTCCAGCTTTGATATTATGAATTTTATTTATTTATTTATTTTTTACTAAAAACATTTGTTAGATCTGGCAAGCACCAAGTAGTATCATAAAACTCATGATTATATGAGTTTTCAGATTTTAGATTCAGATAACATATAATTTTTATCTTATTTTAAATTATATTTTGACAGAAAATTCTTGTAGTTGACATGTCTCATCCCTGAGACAGTTTTCAATGCAATCAGATAAGGAGCAGATTTAAAGATATTCTAAATGCTCTTCCATTTACTGGGTAACCCCGATCTTGAAGATATAAGTTTAGCCTTAAGTAAGTGCTGCCATTCAATGCAGTGCATGAAGATACCAAATGAGTCAAGAGTAGTTTCAGTAACATCAGGATCATGGAGTAAATAATGGTACTTTATGCACAATTACATACCTCATAGTGGCTCAGGATCATCTACAGTAGTATAACTAAAAGGCCATTGCCCTAGACTTTTATGCAATCTCTCCTGGAACTAGGATAAAATCATAGATTCACTCTATACTAACATCTACTCAGTGTTATTCAACTGCCAAGGGAAGAGGGAAAATACTAAATCTGTTTTTTTAGAAGCCTAAACAAAGGGACTTCCCTTATCCCTTCTTCTGTTAATTTTTACCTTCTTTCCATGATAAACTACCTCCCATTGACACTTCCTCTCCAAAGAAATTGTTTAATGACAAAATGGTACTCATCTGGTGTCAGCAATAAAACCACTGTCTTATCAGTTCATAGTAGGGAAAGGGCTACCCTGAGCCTGTCTTTGTTATTGCTCATATCAGTGTCCACCTAAGATCCCTGTCATTGCCCATTCCACTATTTTTAGACCCTGTTCTGCTATTCGATGGCTCTGGGCCCTAATATGTTTTCAATTCACTCTTCTGCATGCTGTCTGGTATCCAGACTCGTTGTGTTGGATTCCTCTTCTTATCTCCTACACTAGATTGATATGCTCTGTTCCAAGATTGGAATGGCATCTTCTGTGTTGAGGTCTAAGTGATGACTTTCTATAGTCCATCCTTCCTGTGCTAGGGTATGAGAACATGTTACTGATGCTGGGACCTGAGCACTGCTCCTAGTACATATACTCTTTTGGAAAAGTATTCAGTTTAGTATTTTATTTCTTTCTCCAGTTATATGTAAAAACAAATTTTAACATTCATTTTAAAAACTGAGTTTCAGATTCTCTGCTCTCCTTCTTCAACCCCCACATTGAGAATACAAGTAATTTGATATAAGTTATGCATGTGTAGTTATGCAAAACATTTCCATAATAGTCATGTTGTGAAAGAAAATATAAACCAAAAGGAAAAAAAAAAACCTCAATAAAAATAAAGTTAAAGAAACTCTTCAGTCTGTATTCAGAGAACATCCATTTTTTTCTCTGGATATGGAGAGCATTTTTTCATTTTAAGTCCCTCAGAGTTCTCCTGGATCATTATATTGCTAAGAATAGTTATGTCATTCACAGTTTTTCATCTTACAATATTGCTGTTACTTTGTATATAGTACATTTCATTTTGCATCAGCTCATGAAAGTCCTGAGATCTTCCTCTTCCTCATTTTTTATGGCACAATAGTATCTCATCACAATCACATATTACAATTTATTCAGCCATTTCCAAATTGATGGGAATTCCTTCAATTTCCAAATTTTGTCCGAAGAAAAGAACTGCTATAATTTTTTGTACATATAGATATTTTTCCTTTTTTTTAGATCTCTTTTGGGATGGAGACCTAGTAGTGGTATTGCTAGGTCAAAGGGTATCTATGATTTTATAGCCCTTTGGGTATAATTCCAAATTGCTGTCCTAATACATACACTTTTGCTAGCATGTGCAAGAAGTAGCTATTTCTTCCAGCATTTGGGAGGGTCCCTGTGGGGCACCTAGCTAGAATCTTTCACCCACTCCTTAGTGGGAGTTCCACTGAGAAAAACAGTTATAGTTTATGAGAACTAAAGTAGAAGCAGTTTCATCTCTCCTTTTAAATTGATCCCATTCTTTCCGTTCTTAGTAAATCAACTGGGGTATATTTGGAGCATTTATCTCTATTCCAAAATTCCAGAAATATTATATAAAAAGCCACAAAAATACATTAATGGGTTTTCTTAGATAATTCTGAAATTACATCCTACAGGGAAAGCCCAGGCCTGCCACATTTGATGGGCCTGAAGATCACTATCATCCCTCCAAACAAAAACTATGCAAATCCAACAAATAGTTTAAACATTTATCATTTTCTCATCATGACTCCTAACAAGAAATACAGAGGCCATTGGTTGAAAGTTTCAGAATCAAGAACCTAGATCCTTAGGATTCACTCTTCTCCCTATAACCATTCACCTACTTTATGGAGGACATTCTGAACTAATCCTACTGATTATCACTTCTGTGAACAAGTAAATATCACAATATGTGAAAAAACAAAAATCACAGATCATTTAAAGGATGATAAAGGGATAAATTGTGGGTACAAATAGACTATATCATGTTTCTAATGATGAATTATATGCACTAAATAGTGTGAGATAGCATCAAAAAGATATGTTATTGGAATAGGAGGTAGGCCAGTCTTAAACCAAGACCAAAGGATTACAGCAGATGGCCTCATGAGCTGCTTTGATTCCTATTTAATGTCATTAATTTCTAGGCTGCCCATCTCCCTCTCCAGGACTTCTGATACTCTGCAGAAAGTTCTTCACCCTGGAAGCTCACTTAATGGCAAGATTTCACACATCAGAAGTGCCCTCTGTCCTTGAAGTTTCTCCCTCTCGTTGGCTGATTCCTCCTAGAACTTTTTTTTTTTTTAAGGAGGATTCTCAGCCTGGCTACATTCATTCCTCTCCATGCTTCATTGCTGCTTTTCTAGGATTTTCTCTGCAATGCTCCAAGGTATCTTAATCCCTTCTCTTTCTATTAAATTCTATTCTTCAACTTTCTATTAAATATTATCATCTCCCATTAAAATATAAGCTTCCTAAGATCAGGAATTGGCTTTCCTTCTACTTGTCTTATTTGTATTCTCAGCATTGTAAAGCTAAATACATATTTCTTGACGACATTTCTAGAGATCAAGAGAAATCTTGAAATCAAGAGAAGGTTGGGTAAATTCTTTGTTAAAGATTAATGGAAGGACAAGGACAAACATAAAAAGAGGTGGATGAATTATAATTTGTACTACCAGAAAATTCACCTTGATAAGCTCAGGGATCAATTAAGGTACTGAAAAATAAGTAGGTTTAAGATTTGTAAATTGCTTGAGAAATAATTTTTCTCAATTTTCTAAAATTTTGATAATTATATTTTTGTACTAGATATAATTTTAATGAAATATCTAAGCTTTATGTATGTTTTTATGTACAACTATGTATCTGTGTATTTGTCAGTCTTCATCTTATAGTAAACTTAATAAAAGATAATCTCAAATTTCCTGTAAAAGTTAAGCAACAGAACCAAAATATTAAGTAAGTTTTATTGGAAAGCTTACAAAGGAGGAAAAGCTTTAAAAAAAAAAAAAACATGCTGAGCCCATCATAATTTTAGCTCACTAAGGGAGTTCTTAGGAATTGAATTAGGTGGGGAGTAGAACACTAAAGAGCCTCAAAGACTCCCTCTGACATTACATTAAAACAGAGTCTGGTTTACGGATCATTTTTTATGTTTTTATAGGATGAAAGAACTATTTGGCTAACCTGATCTTATAATGCCAGAGAAACTGAGGCAGGAGAGAGATTAGAGAGTTTTTAATATTTTATTAATGGGAGAGTAAGATTGACTGGACAGGACTCTTGTCTCAGATTATCCAGTCAGACAGAGATAAAGATATACTGGGACCAAGGAATTCATGTTGGTCCCAGGTCTGGAGGAGACTATCATCTCAAAGAATCCAGCGTCCAGCATCCACAGCCAGCCACCATTTTATGGAGAATCTCTAACCTTTATATACCTTTTAGAGACAAAGAAGAGGGAAAAAGTAGGAAAGAGCGGGAAGCCCAGCTGGCAATCAAAAAGGAACCCAGAGACAGGATGTCTGAATACCCAGAGATAAAGATGTTAGTGAACTATCTTGGAATATTTTAGAGGGATGTTGTAAATTCTCAAGGACAGAAGATAATCAGGAGGTCTACTCTCTTGTTTATCTTGCTTGGGCTAATAATCTATAACCTTAGACTAATTGGTCCTCAGCCTTCATGGACCAGAGGGAGATTTACAGCTTAGGGGAGTAATTAGGGAGACTGAGACAAGGGAAACTTGTACAAGGAAACTGAGTCAGGACAGTTAAAGAAAACTGTGGCATAACAATCTTTTCATTCTATTCTATCTGCCTAAGCAAAAGAGTCTGTACATCATGAAGCTCATCAATTGAAATAAAAATAGAATATATTAAAAGAAAATTTAGGAAATACTACATAGCTTTTGGTGACACATTAAGACGATATTTGATAACAAAGAGCAAAATTCTTAAACTGTGATTTTACAATTTCATCATACAGATGAATATAGAATAGTTTTGCCTTGGGCCAGGATTGGCATTTTCCTTGTAATAAAAAAAGATGAAATTAATTACTTTGTTTCAGGTCCCAGTTAGGCAGAATTAGCAATTAATCAACAAACATTTACTAAGTGTTTACTCTATGCTAGTCAGTATATTAAACATTGAGGATACTAAGAAAAGCAAATAGTCCCTGTTCTTAGCACACTCACATTCTTATTTGGGAGACAACTTGCAAAGAAGCTAAGTACAAACAAGGAAAGTTGGAGGAAATCTTATAGGGAAGGCACTAAAATTAAGGAGGCCTGGGAAAGGCTTATTGGAGAACATGGATTTTTATTTAAGACTTGAAGGAAGCTAGGGTAGCCAAGAGGGAGAGGAGAAGAGGGAATGTTTTGGGCATGGGAATCTGCCAGTGAAAATATAGAGGCATAGACATTCTGGGATAGTGAATAAGAAGAGCCAAACCAGAGAATTTTAAACTGTAAATCCAGCTCATTAAAACATTTAGCACAGTGCCTGACATATAATAGGTGGTAAGTAAAAGTAACTATTGTTATTATCATTATATGGTAAGACTGTTGCTTTCCCAAACTATTTCTGATTGTTTAAATGGATCAATGAGTAAAATAATTTCCCTTACCTCCCCCCAAAATAAAACAAACTATAAAACAAAACAATAAGTTATACTCAGAATAAGTCACAATCAAGGACAGCCTATATAGCTAGGTTTTGATTAATGTGAATAATGAATCCCCTGAAGTGGTTGTATGTATTAAAATCTGCACTATTTGAAGTGATAATTATAGAAAATATATTTGGTTCTAGCCCAGTGGAAAAATACAATGCAAAAATAATGAAAACATTTTAGGGGAAATCATTGTACTGATCAGAACCTAGCTGTAGAAACAGGATTTTGATTTTTGAATTCTTGTAGTGGATCAATCCAATGAACTTTTGATAAATATGGGTCTGGAGGGATATAACTTATTTAAAAGAAAAGAGTAAATAAAATATAGTGGGTGATATAGTAAGAGGGTATGGAGAGGTCTCAGCTTCTCGTGTTGGAGGAAATGTCACATAGAAAAATTGGAAGAAGATGAGAACATTTGCATATAAATGATAAATGTTCCTTTCGTGAGGAGAGCTAGACCATCTTGGAATATAACATCATTTTGTGCTCCAAAACACAAGGCTCATTATGAGAAAAGTCATTCAGTAATGGTGAGGGAGAGAAAATTAAAAAAGAAGGAAAAAGAGCAATTTTGATTATATAAAATTTAAAAAGTTTTGCACAAAAATAATGAATTGATTAAAATGTATGAAGATAAGTCACTCTCCAACTGATCAAAAGATATTGACAGGAAATTCTCTAAGGAACAAACCCACATTTTCTGTCTGTTTGTGTCTATGTGGGTATGTATGTATATGTATACATATATATATATATATATATCATTAATAATTAGAAAATAGTGATTTAAAGAAGTTCTGAGGTTCTTTAGATTTAGCCTTTAGATTTCTGAAGTTAAAAAAAAAAAAAGGAAAAGGACAAATGTTGGTGTGTTAGGACCATGCTTAGGTGAAGGGGCAGGTCAATTCTCTGAGAGCCTCCATAGCTGTGAATCATAACACTTGAAGAAGTTGCAAAGTGGCTTTTACTAATGCAGATGTTCCTTGTGAATTGAAAATGAAATAAATTGGAGGCAAGAGGGAAGAGGAGAGAGGCAGGTCAGACAATGCAACTTCTCAATGGAGAGGTCAGAGAATACAACTGCCTCACAGTTTCCTTATATAAGGAGATGATAATATCATCATCATCATCCTCTCACATGAAGAAATCCATTCTACAAGTTCTGAGTTAGATCTCCAACAGCCACAGACAGGTGGCTCCCGTATCACAACATTGGTGGGACTGTGGTAAAATAAGCACATCAATGCAGTGTTGCTGTAGCTATAGATTGATTCAACCATTAGAGAAATTTGTAATGTTGATTGATAATTTTCTGTTAATTGCTTTAAGATAGAAATTTATCATGTAAAAATAATAAATGATGCCATATACTACCTCACAAGAATCACAGAAGAATTGAGAATGTTTAGCATGTAGAAACTTGGTGAACATGATAGATATTACCAAGGACTGTCCCTATGAAAAGGGGAATTAAAAGTTCTAGGCTCTCACTTTATAAAACACAATATTATTTGGTCATATACATATATCACAACTTTTTCAGCCATTCTTAATTGATGAATGAGCTTCTGGGGTTTTTGTTTTTTTTCTTTTATTTTGCTGCCACAAAAAGAACTACTATAAATGTTTCAACATAAATTATCTTTGCTTCATACTGTGCCAAAGGGCATGTAGTGCTTAGTAACTTTCGTAAATAATTCCAAATTGTTTTACAGAATGATTGTAGCTATTCAAAGTTCCAATTCAATACATCTGTTTTTTTCAGACTTTTAAAAATTTATCTTTTATTTACTCACTCAAGTAAGTGTGAAGTAGGATCTCAGAATTGACTGAGTTTACATTTCTCTAATTAGCAGTGATTTGGAGCATATTTTTCACATGGCTATAAATAGTTCGATTTCTTTTCTTGAGAATTGCCTTTGTATGTTCTTAGACTATTTATCAATTAAGAAATTGCTCTATACTATATAAACACTATCTATCATTATTGCTATTTCTAGGAGGCAGGAAGGAACAATGACAGAGAGATAGATGTAAAGTTAGGAGGACTTAGATTCACGATCCTCCCCAGAGCCAAAGTAGCTGTGTGGTCTTAGGAAAGTCAATTAGTTTCTCTGTCTCAGTTTCTTCATATGTAAAATGGGTATAATGATATTACCTATATGACAAGATCATTGTAAAATTTAAATTAAATTAAATTAAATTATTTTAAGAACCTTGCAAAACAAATCTGTATAAGTATATTATTACCTAACAGATTTGTTGTGAGGAAAGCAGGATTATACAATAACTGAGGGTTAGACAATGCTATTACAATGTGAATTGTAACATTATTTTTGTATACAAATTTTGCATCAAGTATTGAAACTGCAAGTTAAAAAGTGTCACCAACTTGGAAAATTTGAATTACATCTTTCCACAGTATGTATAAAAACACAGGCATTATGAATAAAGCAATGAAATGGGGGGGAAACAGCTCTAATTCTTATAAATTTGAAATAGTTCTTTATTTTTCTTGGAAATCAAACTTCTATTGGAAAAATTTGCTACAAAGAATTCCAATTACCTCTTTTTTCTTCTAATCCTAGATGTGTTGAATTTGTTTGGGCAAAAACTTGAATTCTTTGTAATGAAAGAGAAAGATATCACATTAATTACAATGTGTGTAAAGTATAATATCATAGAGAATAGAAAGCACAACTTAAGAAGAATAGCAAAATAGAGAAAAACAATTCATGGGAGAAAATATATAAGAAGGTAGCCATAAAATGTATCATCTCAGTTGTCTGTATACAAATGCACAAAATATTGCTTAAAAAAAAACAAGGTCAAATTAGAGAGCCTAACATCAACAAAAAATACAGACAGAAAGTTGTCTAGGGAAGAAATCCTATCATCACTAGACATTTTTTAAAGAGACTCCAAGCCAAAACATAAAATTTGATCTCAGTGGTGTCTTTGAGACTTGGGGGGATTCAACTCATGCCTGGAATATAGGTCTGGAGATTATATACCTTATTCAAAAAAAAAAAAAAAACTAAGTAGATAAAAGGGACAATAAAACATAGGTAAGATAGTCATAAAACAAATGCAATATGTTGAACTATTCCATTTTTATTGTTTTCTTTCTTTTTTATGCTAAGGAGAATGATCTTTAGATGGGAGAGGGTAATAAATGGTAACAAGAATTGAACTGCATCAAGGTAAGTAGGCATTATTGTAGAGCTTCCATTCATGTCCTTTCAAAGACCATGGAGAATAGGAAATGATGGGAGACTGAAATCTGATGTTTTACAAGGGGAAAAAAAGAGAGAACTATTGGCCAGTCATATTAACTTCTATTTCCTGAAAATTTCCAGAACAAATGATAAAACAGATGGTTAGTGACCATAGAGGAAAGGAACCAATAGACATTAAAAAGTCATTATGGCTTTATGTCATGAGGAATAAAAAGCCAGCCTTGGGAGTCAAGAAAATTTATATTCAAGTCTTAATTCTGACACATACAAGCTGTATAATGCTGGGCATATTATTTAACTTCTTAGTATTCCTAGACAACTCTTTAAGACTGTAGTTGGATAGACAATATTTTCTGTTTAGGAGTTCAATGAACTGGTAAAATCACAGATTGGGGATAAAAATTGAAATAGAAAAGCTTCATCAAGAATAGACCATATAAGACTAATCTCATTTCCTTTTTGGTAAGAATATCCAAAAACTTGGGGACTGCTGTATGTAGAGCAAAAGTACATTTTGGCCAATCGTTTAATGCCATCTCTCATGATAATTATGTGGACATGATTAAAAAGATATGCATTACACTGTAATATAGTTAGGTGTTTTGGGTACTGGTTGAATGACTAGACCCAAAGAGTATAGAGTAATGCTTTTTATATGAATTGGGAGTATATTTCTAGTGGAATATATTCCAAGATCTATTTTTGGCCCTGTGATTTTTACAATGATTCAAATGAAGGCATACTTGTCTAATTTATAAATAACACAAATCTAAAATATATAGCTAGAGTACTGAATGATAAATTTAGGTTGTAAAATTGTTTCAACTGATTAGAAAAATGGATCAATTCAAATGAAATTTAATATAGGTTAATGTAAAGTTTTACATTTGGATTTAAAAAAAAAATCAAATTTATAAGCACACCATTTGGAAAGTATGACCAAATAAGCATTTTTACATGAATGCTTATTTATCTAGTGATTTTAGTAGGCCAAAAACTCAACATGAATTATAAGATGGATGGCTGCCATTAAGACAAATACCATTCTAGGCTTCAGGAAGAGAGGCATAATAGGGAATGGGAAAAGGAAGTTGCTGGGATTTTTTTCTCCCATGGTTAAATAACAATCTTTTATGTATCTTTAAGGTAATCTTTTGGGATCTGGGTGCCATATTTTAGAAAGGACATTATCATGATGACACTAATCCAGATAAAGGCAATGAGGATAGTTGGAGGTCTAAATGACATGCTATATAAGAATCAATTAAAGAAAATGATTATTATCAGGCTGGATGGGTAAAAATTTAGGCAAATATTACATATGCCTGCAAATATTTGAAAACTTATCATGTGGAAGAAGAATTTTATATTTTCCACTTAATCCCTCCAAAACAATGGTGGGAACAATGGCTAAAATATATAACAGGGAAGTTTTATTCTGTTAAGGGAAAAATCCTAATAGTTAGAACTGTCCCAAAGTGGAATTTGCTTCTATAAGAGAGTGTTTCCCCTCTTAGAAGTTTTATTCAATGATTTTATTACCACTTTTTTTGGGGGGAGGGAATGTGATAAAAGAGATTCTTTTTTTAATTTTAATCTTCAAATTTTTCTTGATGAATTTTGCTTTCATATCATTGATTTTTTATGTTAAACATGGTAGAAATATACTAAATTCAATATATGCATACATATTTATACAATTATCTTGCTGTATAAGAAAAATCAAACCCAACCAGAAAAAAAAAACATGAAGAAAATAAAATGCAAGCAAACAACAACAAAAAGAGTGAGAATGTTATGTTGTGAATCTCTTTAGATATAGGTGGCTCTCTTTATCACAAGATCATTGGAACTGGTCTGAATCATTTCATTGTTGAAGAGAGCCACATCCATCAGATGTGACCGTTGTATAATATTGATGTTTCCAGGTACAATGATCTCCTGGTTCTGCTCACTTCACTCAGCATCAGTTAATTAAAGTCTCTCCTGGCCTCTCTGAAATTATTCTGCTGATCATTTCTTATAGAACAATAATATTCTTACAGAACAATAATATTCCATAACATTCATATACCACAATTTACCCAGCCATTCTCCAATTGATGGGCATCCATTCATTTTCCAGTTTCTAGCCACTACAAACAGGGCTGCTACAAACATTTTGGCACATACAGGTCCCTTTCCCTTCTTTAGTATTTCTTTGGGATATAAGCCCAATAGAAACACTGCTGGATCAAAGGATATGCACATTTTGATAATTTTTTGGGCATAATTCCAGATTGCTCTCCAGAATGGTTGGATTCGTTCACAACTCCACCAACAATGCATTAGTGTCCCAGTTTTCCCGCATCCCCTCCAACATTCATCATTATTTTTTCCTGTCATCTTAGCCAATCTGACAGGTGTGTAGTGGTATCTCAGAGTTGTCTTAATTTGCATTTCTCTGATCAATAATGATTTGGAACACTCTTTCATATGAGTGGTAATAGTTTCAATCTCATCCTCTGAAAATTGTCTGTTCATATCCTTTGACCATTTATCAATTGGAGAATGGCTTGATTTCTTATAAATTTGAGTCAGTTCTCTATATATTTTAGAAATGAGGCCTTTATCAGAACCTTTAACTGTGAAAATGTTTTCCCAGTTTGTTGCTTCCCTTCTAATCTTGTTTGCATTAGTTTTATTTGTACAAAGGCTTTTTAATTTGATGTAATCGAAATTTTCTATTCTGTGATCAGTAATGGTCTCTAGTTCATCTTTGGTCACAAATTTCTTTCTCCTCCACAAGTCTGAGAGATAAACTATTCTATGTTCCTCTAATTTATTTATAATCTCGTTCTTTATGCCTAGGTCATAGACCCATTTTGATCTTATCTTGGTATATGGTGTTAAGTGTGGGTCCATGCCTAATTTCTGCCATACTAATTTCCAATTATCCCAGCAGTTTTTATCAAATAATGAATTCTTTTCCCAGAAGTTAGGGGCTTTGGGTTTGTCAAACACTAGATTGCTATAGTTGACTATTCTGTCTTGTGAGCCTAGCCTTTTCCACTGATCCACTAATCTATTTCTTAGCCAATACCAAATGGTTTTGGTGACTGCTGCTTTATAATATAATTTTAGATCAGGTACAGCTAGGCCACCTTCATTTGATTTTTTTTTCATTAATTCCCTTGAGATTCTCGACTTTTTATTGTTCCATATGAATTTTGTTGTTATTTTTTCTAGATCAATAAAATATTTTCTTGGAAGTCTGATTGGTATAGCACTAAATAAATAGATTAGTTTAGGGAGTATTGTCATCTTTATTATGTTCGCTCGGCCGATCCAAGAGCACTTAATATTTTTCCAATTATTTAAGTCTGACTTTATTTGTGTGGAGACTTTTTTATAATTTTGCTCATATAATTCCTGACTTTCCTTTGGTAGATAGATTCCCAAATATTTTATGGTATCAACAGTTATTCTGAATGGAATTTCTCTTTGTATCTCTTGCTGTTGGGTTTTGTTGGTGATGTATAAAAATGCTGAGGATTTATGGGGATTTATTTTGTAGCCAGCTACTTTGCTAAAATTATGAATTATTTCCAATAGCTTTTTGGTAGAATCTCTGGGGTTCTCTAGGTATACCATCATATCATCTGCAAAGAGTGATAGTTTGGTTTCCTCATTGCCTACTCTAATTCCTTTTATATCTTTCTCGACTCTTATTGCCGAGGCTAGTGTTTCTAATACGATATTAAATAATAATGGTGATAGTGGGCAACCTTGCTTCACTCCAGATCTTACTGGGAAAGGTTCCAGTTTTTCCCCATTGCATATGATGCTTACTGATGGTTTTAAATATATGCTCCTGACTATTTTAAGGAAAAGTCCATTTATTCCTATGCTCTCAAGTGTTTTTATTAGGAATGGATGTTGGATTTTATCAAATGCTTTTTCTGCATCTATTGAGATGATCATGTGGTTTTTGTTTGTTTGGTTATTGATATAGTCAATTATGCTAATAGTTTTCCTAATATTGAACCAGCCCTGCATTCCTGGTATAAATCCTACTTGGTCATAGTGTATTATCCTGGTGACAATTTTCTGTAATCTTTTTGCTAATATTTTATTTAAGATTTTAGCATCAATATTCATTAGGGAGATTGGTCTATAATTTTCTTTCTCTGTTTTCAGCCTACCTGGTTTAGGTATCAGTACCATATCTGTGTCATAAAAGGAGTTTGGTAGGACTCCTTCAATCCCTATTTTTTCAAATAGTTTATATAACATTGGAGTTAATTGTTCTTTAAATGTTTGGTAGAATTCACATGTAAATCCATCTGGTCCTGGGGATTTTTTCTTAGGGAGTTGATTGATAGTTTGTTCTATTTCTTTTTCTGAGATGGGACTGTTTAGGATATTTACTTCTTCCTCTGTTAGTTTGGGCAAGCTGTATTTTTGGAGGTATTTTTCTATTTCATTTAAGTTGTCGAATTTATTGGCATAAAGTTGGGCAAAGTAACTCCTAATTATTGCTCTAATTTCCTCTTCGTTAGTGGTGAGTTCTCCCTTTTCATTTTTAAGACTAACAATTTGATTTTCCTCTTTCCTTTTTTTAATCAGATTTACTAAGGGTTTGTCTATTTTGTTGGTTTTTTCATAGAACCAACTCTTAGTTTTATTAATCAATTCAATAGTTTTTTTACTTTCAATTTTATTGATCTCACCTTTTACTTTTAGAATTTCAAGTTTAGTGTTTGACTGGGGGTTTTTAATTTGTTCCTTTTCTAGCATTTTTAATTGCAAACCCAATTCATTGACCTTCTCTTTCTCTATTTTATACAAATAGGCCTCTAGAGATATGAAATTTCCCCTTATTACCGCTTTGGCTGCATCCCATACATTTTGGTATGATGTCTCATTATTATCGTTTTCTTGGGTGAAGTTATTAATTATGTCTATGATTTGCTGTTTCACCCAATCATTCTTTAGTATGAGATTATTTAGTTTCCAATTATTTTTTGGTCTACTTCCCCCTGCTTTTTTGTTGAATGTAATTTTCATTGCATCGTGGTCTGAAAAGGATGCATTTACTATTTCTGCCTTACTACATTTGAGTTTGAGGTTTTTATGTCCTAATATATGGTCAATTTTTGTATAGGTTCCATGAACTGCTGAAAAGAAAGTGTATTCCTTTCTGTCTCCATTACATTTTCTCCAGAGATCTATCATATCTAGCTTTTCTAGTATTCTGTTTACCTCTTTGACTTCTTTCTTATTTATTTTCTGGTTTGATTTATCTAATTCTGAGAGTGCAAGGTTAAGATCTCCCACTATTATAGTTTTACTGTCTATTTCTTCTTGCAGCTCTCTTAGTTTCTCTTTTAAGAATTTAGATGCTACCCCACTTGGTGCATATATGTTTAATATAGATAGTGCTTCATTATCCATGCTACCCTTTAGCAAGATATAGTGTCCTTCCTTATCTCTTTTAATTAGGTCAATTTTTGCTTTAGCTTGATCTGAGATCAGGATGGCTACCCCTGCTTTTTTGACTTCACCTGAAGCATAGTAGATTTTGCTCCAACCTTTTACCTTTAACCTGCATGTATCTCCCCGCTTCAGGTGTGTTTCCTGTAAACAACATATTGTAGGATTCTGGCTTTTAATCCATTCTGCTAACCGCTTCCTCTTTATGGGGGAGTTTACCCCATTCACGTTTATGGTTAGAATGACCAATTCTGTATTACTTGCCATCTTGTTAACCCCGGTTTATGCTTTCCTCCCTTCTTTCCCCTTTCCCCCCCTTCCAAGTATTAAGCTTGTGAGCACCCCTTGCTTCTCACAGCCCTCCCTTTTTAGTGTCCCTCCCCCCGCCTTAGAGTTCCTCCCCCTATCTTACCCCTTTCCCTCCCAGTTCCCGTATTCCCTTCCGCTTAGCTTATTCCTTCCCTTTCCACTTTTCCCTTCTCACTTTTCAATGAGATGGGAGAAGTTTCACCATAGATTGAATATGTCTTAAGATTTTTCACTTAAAGCCAATTCTGAAGGCAGTAAGATACCCACTATATTCATCCCCCTCCATTCTTTCTCTCAGATATAATAGGTTTCCTATGCCTCTTCATGAGATGTACTACCCCCACTTTACCCTTTTTCTGGTACAATGTCCTTTCCACATCAATTTCTAGAACAAGGTATACATGTATTCTTTATACATCTATATAGTCAAAATATAGTTCCCAAGATTAATCTTTACCTTTTTAGATTTCTCTTGAGTTCTATATTTGTAGATCAAACTTTTTGTTAAGTTCTGGTTTTTTCATCAGAAATAGATGAAATTCGCTTACTTCGTTGAATGTCCATCTTCTTCCCTGGAAAAAGATGCTCATTCTCGCTGGGTAAGTTATTTTTGGTTGCATACCAAGTTCCTTAGCCTTTCGGAATATCATATTCCAGGCCCTTCGATCTTTTAATGTGGATGCTGCCAGATCCTGGGTGATCCTTATTGTGGCTCCTTGATACTTGAATTGGGTTTTTCTAGCCGCTTGCAATATTTTTTCTTTCACTGAGGGTTCTGGCATTTGGCCACTATATTCCTTGGTGTTTTGATTTTAGGATCCCTTTCAGTGGGTGATCGATGAATCCTTTCAATGTTTATTTTTTCCTCTGTTCCTATGACTTCTGGGCAGTTCTCTTTGATAATTTCCTGGAAGACAGTGTCCAGGCTCTTTTTTTCATCATGTTTTTCTGGGAGTCCAATGATTCTCAGATTGTCTCTCCTGGATCTGTTTTCCAGGTCTGTTGTCTTCCCCAGAAGGTATTTCACATTTTTCTCCATTGTTTGATTTTTTTGGATTTGCTTGACTGATTCTTCTTGTCTCCTCGAGTCATTCAATTCCACTTGTTCAATTCTGATTTTCAGTGAAGTATTCTCTTCACTCACTTTTTTAAAATCTTTTTCTAATTGTCCAATTGAGTTCTTTTGTTCTGTGGAATTTTTTTCCATTTCGCCAATTTTGTTTTTTAGAGAGCTGTTTTCTGTTTCCAGTTCACTAATCCTATTTTTCAAGGATTTTACTTCTTTATCCACTCTCTCTTTAACTTTCTCCAGGCTCTTTTGCCAAGCCTCCCTCTCCTTTTCCCAAGCCTCCCTCTCCTTTTGCCAAGCCTCACTCTGCTTTCCCCATTTTTCTTCTAGCTCCCTTGTGAGAGCCTTTTTAATCACTTCTATGAGGTTCATCTGTGCTGAGGAACAGACGATCTCCTCCTTTGGGGATCACCTGGGGACTGCCTGTTTTTAGTCTCCTCAGGATTTAGAGTCTGCTCTCTATCTGTATAGAAGCTGTCAAGGGTTAAAGTCCTCTTCAGCTTCTTGCTCATTCTGTCTATTAATCAGAGACAAACTACCAAAGAAAAACAGAAAAAACTGGAGTCTTTCTTTGGGGGGGGGGGGGGCTGGGTGTGTTATCGAGCTTCCTCTACAGACTGCAGGTGGCAGCAGTGAGGCACTAGCAGGACTGTGTGCGCCTGCGCTCTGAGATCCCAAAGCGTGCTGAGTCACTGAGGGGGGGAAGGGGGAGGCGGCCAGGTCCTGAGAGACTCCAGCTTTTTGCGGTTGTATTCTTCAGCCCCGGTGTTTTTAGTTTCTCTGCTGGGCTGTTGACTTGCTGCAGGTTCCAAACCTGTAGCGAAGCTCTCCCCGCAGAGACGGCTACGATCACTCCCCACCCCCTCTCAGCTCTGCTCCCGTGCTCTCACTGCCGCTGCCCTCAGCCTGCGCCCGATCTAAAACCGCCCCAGCCCTCCAGTAAAGACAGACCTTTCTTGGCGGATCTCAAGGATGGCTTCTCTTGGTAACTATTTGTGGTTTTTTTTCAGTCAAGCATTGATTCAGAGGCTTGTAATGAAGTGGATAGTGAGAGAAAGCGCGGAGCTTATGCAACTGTGAGCCTCCTCTCCGCCATCTTAACCGGAAGTCCGAAGTTTTATTCTGTTAAGGGAAAAATCCTAATAGTTAGAACTGTCCCAAAGTGGAATTTGCTTCTATAAGAGAGTGTTTCCCCTCTTAGAAGTTTTATTCAATGATTTTATTACCACTTTTTTTGGGGGGAGGGAATGTGATAAAAGAGATTCTTTTTTTAATTTTAATCTTCAAATTTTTCTTGATGATTTTGCTTTCATATCATTGATTTTTTATGTTAAACATGGTAGAAAAATACTAAATTCAATATATGCATACATATTTATACAATTATCTTGCTGTATAAGAAAAATCAAACCCAACCAGAAAAAAAAAACATGAAGAAAATAAAATGCAAGCAAACAACAACAAAAAGAGTGAGAATGTTATGTTGTGAATTGCCTTTGTATGTTCTTAGACTATTTATCAATTAAGAAATTGCTCTATACTATATAAAGACTATCTATCATTATTGCTATTTCTAGGAGGCAGGAAGGAACAATGACAGAGAGATAGATGTAAAGTTAGGAGGACTTAGATTCACGATCCTCCCCAGAGCCAAAGTAGCTGTGTGGTCTTAGGAAAGTCAATTAGTTTCTCTGTCTCAGTTTCTTCATATGTAAAATGGGTATAATGATATTACCTATATGACAAGATCATTGTAAAATTTAAATTAAATTAAATTAAATTATTTTAAGAACCTTGCAAAACAAATCTGTATAAGTATATTATTACCTAACAGATTTGTTGTGAGGAAAGCAGGATTATACAATAACTGAGGGTTAGACAATGCTATTACAATGTGAATTGTAACATTATTTTTGTATACAAATTTTGCATCAAGTATTGAAACTGCAAGTTAAAAAGTGTCACCAACTTGGAAAATTTGAATTACATCTTTCCACAGTATGTATAAAAACACAGGCATTATGAATAAAGCAATGAAATGGGGGGGAAAACAGCTCTAATTCTTATAAATTTGAAATAGTTCTTTATTTTTCTTGGAAATCAAACTTCTATTGGAAAAATTTGCTACAAAGAATTCCAATTACCTCTTTTTTCTTCTAATCTTAGATGTGTTGAATTTGTTTGGGCAAAAACTTGAATTCTTTGTAATGAAAGAGAAAGATATCACATTAATTACAATGTGTGTAAAGTATAATATCATAGAGAATAGAAAGCACAACTTAAGAAGAATAGCAAAATAGAGAAAAACAATTCATGGGAGAAAATATATAAGAAGGTAGCCATAAAATGTATCATCTCAGTTGTCTGTATACAAATGCACAAAATATTGCTTAAAAAAAAACAAGGTCAAATTAGAGAGCCTAACATCAACAAAAAATACAGACAGAAAGTTGTCTAGGGAAGAAATCCTATCATCACTAGACATTTTTTAAAGAGACTCCAAGCCAAAACATAAAATTTGATCTCAGTGGTGTCTTTGAGACTTGGGGGGATTCAACTCATGCCTGGAATATAGGTCTGGAGATTATATACCTTATTCAAAAAAAAAAAAAAAAACTAAGTAGATAAAAGGGACAATAAAACATAGGTAAGATAGTCATAAAACAAATGCAATATGTTGAACTATTCCATTTTTATTGTTTTCTTTCTTTTTTATGCTAAGGAGAATGATCTTTAGATGGGGGAGGGTAATAAATGGTAACAAGAATTGAACTGCATCAAGGTAAGTAGGCATTATTGTAGAGCTTCCATTCATGTCCTTTTAAAGACCATGGAGAATAGGAAATGATGGGAGACTGAAATCTGATGTTTTACAAGGGGAAAAAAAGAGAAAACTATTGGCCAGTCATATTAACTTCTATTTCCTGAAAATTTCCAGAACAAATGATAAAACAGATGGTTAGTGAACATAGAGGAAAGGAACCAATAGACATTAAAAAGTCATTATGGCTTTATGTCATGAGGAATAAAAAGCCAGCCTTGGGAGTCAAGAAAATTTATATTCAAGTCTTAATTCTGACACATACAAGCTGTATAATGCTGGGCATATTATTTAACTTCTTAGTATTCCTAGACAACTCTTTAAGACTGTAGTTGGATAGACAATATTTTCTGTTTAGGAGTTCAATGAACTGGTAAAATCACAGATTGGGGATAAAAATTGAAATAGAAAAGCTTCATCAAGAATAGACCATATAAGACTAATCTCATTTCCTTTTTGGTAAGAATATCCAAAAACTTGGGGACTGCTGTATGTAGAGCAAAAGTACATTTTGGCCAATCGTTTAATGCCATCTCTCATGATAATTATGTGGACATGATTAAAAAGATATGCATTACACTGTAATATGGTTAGGTGTTTTGGGTACTGGTTGAATGACTAGACCCAAAGAGTATAGAGTAATGCTTTTTATATGAATTGGGAGTATATTTCTAGTGGAATATATTCCAAGATCTATTTTTGGCCCTGTGATTTTTACAATGATTCAAATGAAGGCATACTTGTCTAATTTATAGATAACACAAATCTAAAATATATAGCTAGAGTACTGAATGATAAATTTAGGTTGTAAAATTGTTTCAACTGATTAGAAAAATGGATCAATTCAAATGAAATTTAATATAGGTTAATGTAAAGTTTTACATTTGGATTTAAAAAAAATCAAATTTATAAGCACACCATTTGGAAAGTATGACCAAATAAGCATTTTTACATGAATGCTTATTTATCTAGTGATTTTAGTAGGCCAAAAACTCAACATGAATTATAAGATGGATGGCTGCCATTAAGACAAATACCATTCTAGGCTTCAGGAAGAGAGGCATAATAGGGAATGGGAAAAGGAAGTTGCTGGGATTTTTTTCTCCCATGGTTAAATAACAATCTTTTATGTATCTTTAAGGTAATCTTTTGGGATCTGGGTGCCATATTTTAGAAAGGACATTATCATGATGACACTAATCCAGATAAAGGCAATGAGGATAGTTGGAGGTCTAAATGACATGCTATATAAGAATCAATTAAAGAAAATGATTATTATCAGGCTGGATGGGTAAAAATTTAGGCAAATATTACATATGCCTGCAAATATTTGAAAACTTATCATGTGGAAGAAGAATTTTATATTTTCCACTTAATCCCTCCAAAACAATGGTGGGAACAATGGCTAAAATATATAACAGGGAAGTTTTATTCTGTTAAGGGAAAAATCCTAATAGTTAGAACTGTCCCAAAGTGGAATTTGCTTCTATAAGAGAGTGTTTCCCCTCTTAGAAGTTTTATTCAATGATTTTATTACCACTTTTTTGGGGGGGGAGGGAATGTGATAAAAGAGATTCTTTTTTTAATTTTAATCTTCAAAATTTTCTTGATGAATTTTGCTTTCATATCATTGATTTTTTATGTTAAACATGGTAGAAATATACTAAATTCAATATATGCATACATATTTATACAATTATCTTGCTGTATAAGAAAAATCAAACCCAACCAGAAAAAAAAAAAACATGAAGAAAATAAAATGCAAGCAAGCAACAACAAAAAGAGTGAGAATGTTATGTTGTGAATCTCTTTAGATATAGGTGGCTCTCTTTATCACAAGATCATTGGAACTGGTCTGAATCATTTCATTGTTGAAGAGAGCCACATCCATCAGATGTGACCGTTGTATAATATTGATGTTTCCAGGTACAATGATCTCCTGGTTCTGCTCACTTCACTCAGCATCAGTTAATTAAAGTCTCTCCTGGCCTCTCTGAAATTATTCTGCTGATCATTTCTTATAGAACAATAATATTCTTACAGAACAATAACATTGATAAACCATAATTTATTCAACCATTCTCTAACTGATGGACATCCACTTACTTTTCAGTTTCTTGCCACTACAAAGAGGGCTGCCACAAACTTTTTTGCACATGTGGGTCTCTTTCCCTCCTTTAAGATCTCTTTGGAATATAATTCTAGTAGAAACACTGCTGGGTCAAAGGGTATGCACAGTATGATAACTTTTTGAGTATAGTTCCAAATTGTTCTCCAGAATGGTTGGATCCATTCATAGTTACACCAACAATGTATTAATTTCTCAGTTTTCCCACAACCCTTCCAACATTTGTCATTATCTTTTCCTGTAATCTTAGTCAATCTGAGAGGTGTGTAATGTATCTCAGAGTTGTCTAAATTTGCATTTCTTTGATCAATAATGATTTAGAGCACCTTTTCATATGACTAGGGGATGGTTTCATTTTCTTCATCTGAAAATTATCTGTTCATATCCTTTGGCCATTTATCATTTGGACAATGGCTTAAATTCTTATAAATTTGGGTCAATTCTCTATATATTTTAGAAATGAGGCCTTTATCAGAACCCTTGAATGTAAAAATGATTTCCTAGTTTATTGCTTCACTTCTAATCTTGTCTGCATTAGTTTTGTTTACACAAAAACTTTTTAGCTTAATATAATAAAAATTATCAATTTTATGATCAATAATGATCTCTAGTTCTTCTTTGGTTGCAGATTCCTTCCTCCTCCACAGATCTGAGAGGTAAACTATCCTATGTTCTAATTTGTTTATAATATCATTCTTTATGTCTAGTTCATGAACCTATTTCGACCTTATCTTGATATATAGTGTTAGGTGTGGATCAATGACTAATTTCTGCCATAGTAGTTTCCAATTTTCCCGGCAGTTTTTGTCAAATAGTGAAATCTTATCCCAAAAGCTGGAGTCTTTGGGTTTGTCAAACACTGGATTACTATAGTCATTGATTATTTTGTCTGTGAACCTAACCTATTCCACTGATCAACTACTCTCTCAGTATCAAATTGTAATGTTTGGGCTAACTCTCTAGAGGATCTTGGGACCATCCTTGGTCTCAATGGAGGAGTGAAGTAGGCAGAAGAACCACCAGGAGGATGGTCAAAGATGGAATGTCTCTATTTCCAGTCCTCTCAGCCCTTAAATACCTCAGTATGATTACATCATTACAGCACACTAAGTATGTGTGAACTAGAGAACCATTACATCACCATATTAAGTATTAAGTGTATGTGAACTAGAGAACCATCATTTCATCAGTAATATTGAGTTAACACCCTGCTGAAAGTATTTTTTGATTCAAGTATACTTTTCTCAGAGTTCCCCAATATCTGTGGTCCTCTACACTAAATGATTTTAATGACTGCTGCTTTATAATATAGTTTTAAGTCTGGTACAGCTAGGCCATTTTCATTTGCACTTCTTTTTATTAGTTCCCTTGAAATTCTTGGCATTTTATTCTTCCACATGAATTTTGTTATTATTTTTTCTAAGTCTGTAAAATAATTTCTTGGGAATTTGATTGGTGTAGCACAAAATAAATAGATCAGTTTAGGTAATATTGATGTTTTTATTATATTTGCTTGATATTTTTATTACTGTTTAGATATGACTTTATGTGTGGAAAGTATTTTGTTGTTGTGTTCATATAGTTCCTGAGTTTCCTTTGATAGATAGGTTCCCAAATATTTTATACTATTGACAGTTATTTTAAATGTAATTTCTCTTTTTATCTCTTGCTGTTGGACTTTGTTGACAATATATTAAAGTGCTGATGATTTATATGGATTTATTTTGTATCCTGAAACTTTGCTAAAGTTGTAGATTGTTTCTAGTATTTTTTATTTGATTCTCTAGGGTGCTCTATGTATACCATCATATCATCTGCAAAGAATGATAATTTGGTTTCCTCATTACCTATTCTAATTCCTTTCATTTCTTTTTCTTCTCTTATTGCCAAAGCTAACATTTCTGATACAATATTGAATAGTAATGATGATAATGGGTAACCGTGTTTCACCCCTGATCTTATTGGGAATAGTTCTAGTCCATCCCCATTACATATGATGCTTGCTAATGGTTTTAAAAAGATGCTACTGATTCTTTTAGGGAAAAGTCCATTTATTCCTATACTCAAATGATTTTTTTAATAGGAATGGGTGTTGGATTTTATCAAATGCTTTTTCTGCATTGATTGAGATAATCATATGGTTTTTGTAGTTTGGTTATTGATAGAATCTATTATGCTAATAGTTTTCCTTATTGAACCAGCCCTGCATTCTTGGTATAAATACTACTTGGCCACATGGTGTATTATCCTGGAGAGATAAAGGAGATTCTTGAACAAATTGGTTTGGATTTAATGTCTTCTGAGATTTTCTTATTCTGTAATTTGTGAGTTCTTAATTAATAGTTGAGACTTTTTTTTGTACCATATCCATCAATAAAATATTTGTATTTTCCCAATGAATCATTGCACTTTAGAATTTTTAGAAAAGAATTTTAGATCTAGAAAGAGGCATTTTGGATCATCTATGTCAAATCTTTTTCAGGTGAAGTTGGGTTTTTTGGACTTCCATTTCTCATCTTTAAAATCAAGAGATTAAACTGAAATTTTTTCAGATTCCTGGCAAATTTCAATGATTTTTGACTATACTTTAAAAGAACTATTAAAAGATTCTTACTGAATTTTAGAAGCAAAATAGTTCATCTCATTATGGGAGATTTAGCATGTGGTCAGCATCTTTGGATTAGTGTTTTGAAAAATATCCTTATAATAACCAGGTAATATAATATGTTAGATAAATACTTAAGCAGTTATATCACTAAAATATATTCTCTTGGTAGGAGTAACATCTCTCTTTAAGAAGGAATGGGAGGGAGAATATATACATTTGTATTAAACAGCACCACATTCTAATGGTGACAGGAATTCATTCAATCTGCTATAATGTGGACAACATACATTTTGATGTAGATACCTTCTCCCTTCCCCATATTTCTAAAAATTCTAAAAAAAATTTCTTCCCCAAACACTGGTAAAATAATAGATACTCCTAAATTCCATTCAATCTTAAACTTAAACATTACTGCTACTGTGTCTATAGTTTAAAAAAAAAAAAGAAAGAAAAGAAAGAAACATAGATAAGTAGATTGCATTAGATATGTGCTTAGCAGATATAGATTCTCATTTCTCTTAAAAATGTATTTTTAATCTTAATGTTTTATTTTTCCAATAACATGTGAAAACAATTGTTAACTTTTGTTTTTTCCTATAATTTTGAGTTCCAAATTCTCTTCCACCTTCCCTCTCCTTCTCCATCATTAAGAAAGCAATTTGATAGTGATTATATATGTACAGCCATGAAAAGCATATTAATCATGCTGTGAAAGAAAACAGGTGAAAGGCTTTTTTTAAAAGTATGTTTTGATCTTTATTTAGATTTTATTACTTAAAAAATATATTCTGAGCAAGTTGAAAATATACAATCCTTTGATTAGGTCATGAAATTTATGTTTGGAGGAATTTTGGAAGTGAACAGTGTCTGGCACAATGATTCTAGAGTAGAAAATACAAGTTTCTTAAAATAAATCAAAATAGTAAAAATATATTTTTTCTTAAACCTAATTGAATTTAAAAACAGTTTTGTCCTGGGGAAAATGGTATTCTTCTTTCCTAAATATAAAGTATGATTTTTGAAAAGACTATGAATGCTGCTTTAATTTAAAAAAAAATTGGGGGGCAGCTAGGTGGTGCAGTGAATAGAGCACCAGCCCTGAAGTCAGGAGGACCCGAGTTCAAATCTGATCTCAGACACTGTCTAGCTGTGTGATCCTGGGCAAGTCACTTAACCCCAATTGCCTCAGGGGGAAAAAAAATGTATATATATATATATATATATATATATATATATATATATATATATATATTTTTAAATTGGGTAGGTCCTCCACTGTGGGAAATAAAAGCACATGGTACAATGAGTTTCCTAATTCTAATTCCCTTTACTTTTTTTCCAAGCAAGTTTACTGCAGATACACCAGAGTACAGGAAGTTTTCAATTTATAAACAAGCTATATTTTGAACATTTGCAAATCAATTATTTAGAGCTTTGTGCACATTTTCTCATTAAAAATGGGAAAAAAATGATGGTAAGATTCCTATGGTAGTTCACAAAAGCCTATTTCATAGATTGCAGAGCTAGAAAAAACCTTGCATTTGGTTTAACCTCTCCATTTTCTAGTTGAGGAAACTAAGGGCCAGAGAAGCTGAATGACTTACTCAAGATTACTTAGCAGGAAAAAAAAAAGTACATCTAAAACCATTTATTTTTAGAAAACAATCCTGTTGTAATACTTGGAACTGACCAAAACATAAAATAAAATTGAGTAAGAAATCTTAAAAAACGCTGATACTGAAGAAAATCAGGTTTTATTAGAGGAAGGAAAAAATCCAGGATTTTTGGCAAATTTTGAAAAAAAAACAACACTGGTCTTAAAAAACTGATTTTGTATTAGGAAATTTTTTTTATCATGATGGCCAAATGAGATATATTTTGAACATTATGTATAATGCCAAGCACTTTGTATGTCATACGGTATATGAAAAAATGCCAATGATCATAAATTATCACTATCATTGACTTCTAAAAGCTCTTCTTTTCCTTGATAAAGAAAAGGATATTACTAATGCAACTATTATACTTGTTAACCATTATTAGGATGGGTTCTTAATTTTCTTTATTCTTTTTTTTTTCATAAATAGAACAAAGGCGGGCAGAAAACACTTCCCAATGTAATAGCAAAAGTTAGAAGATTAAAAAGAGTATAGCTCTTAAATAGAGAAATAGATTACTCTGGTCAATCAATGACTAGACCAATGCAAAAGACAATAGCTCAAGTAGAAATAAGTAAGGGAGTGCTAGAGTTCATCAGACAATAAGAGAGGGAAGAGGGATCAAGGAAATGGAAGACAGAAATAGAGAGCAAGAATATATTTTTCATTCTAAGCAAATAAGAGTGGGGTGGTTTACAAGAGGGAGTGCTCAAGACAAATGGTTTCTAAAAAAGCATAGCTATCAACAAGATTGTCTCTACTCAGCATTATATTTTTGGAATCAGTATACTTCTATTCAGAACAAGAGATCCTACTATGTTCCCATAGGATCATAGATAATAGATTTTAAGTTAGAAGGGACCTTAGTGACATACAGTCCCCACACACTTTACAGGATGAGAAACTGAAGCCAAGAGACTGAGATTACAGCTGTGATTTTTCTACCTTCAGTATGATCAGCATCTATCTATGGTAAAATTGGAGGTAACCAGATGGCTCACTGCATAGAGTATTGGGCCTAGAGTTAAGAATTCCTAACTTTAAATCATGCCTCAGATACTTAGTAGTTTTGTGATGTTGGGTAAATCACTAAACCTGTTTTTCTCAATTTTCTCATCTGTAAAATGAGCTAGAAAAGGAAATAACAATTTACTTCCATATCTTTGCAAAGAAAATGTCGTGGATGGTATGGTCTATGTGGTCATAAGTGAACAATAGCAACAGCAAAGTAGAATTATCTGAACAGTGAGAAGAAAAGATAGACAAAAGAAAGGGTTTGCTAAGTATACCATCCTCCTAAAATTGAAGAAAGGAAGCACTAGAGAAGATATACCGAGTCAGGAAGTTCCACCTACCATCCATCAGATGGTATCATTGGACCACAGATTGCTTGCTCTTCAATTAAGGTAGAGTGGGAACAAGGCATGAGAGACAGTCGATTCTCTGTATGAATAATATATTTAGAAAGTGCATATATTCAAGTCAGCTATTATTAGTTCAGACTGGGTTCAGTCAAGAATGTATCTTGAGAGTCTCGGCAATACACTCAGGATTGTGGTAACATAGAGTAGCTCATTTAGCTCTGTAGCCAGTTGCACAGAACTTGCCTTCCTCTGAAGAGAGAGAATTATACTAGCTATATTATTGTACATCTATTCCCCTATGTGCTTTACCTCATCTACATATTCTATATTTGTATCTTAAAAGGGAATAATCCAGTTGAATTTTAAAAAAACTAGATCTTGAGTACTATCCTTGAAGTTTTTGATTGTGCAATAATTCTGACCTCTACTAGTCAGATGATAATAATCCACATGAAGAAATTTAGATGGAAACAAGGCATAAGCCATGTACAGAAATCTCTGCCATACCCATCTGAGCAAATGGTTTTTTTCTGAGAAGACTCACTAAAATAAAATAGAATTTCCATGTAAGGATGCCAAAAACTCTTGCCATGTTTCCAAAAACACAGCAAAGAAATTTTAAGTCATATTTTTCAATTTTGAAAGGATTTTTCCCCATTCACCTTCTCCCTCATCTTTCTGAAAAAATAGTTGTAGCTATTTAAAATGGGGAAAATCACTATGGCAATAGGAATTAAGAAAAACATGATTAATATAAAATTTTACTATTTATTCACATAGAATACACACACACACACACACACACACACACACACACACACACACACACACACTCCACCCCAAACCAGCATTACTCCTGTATCTCTTCCATCTTCTCTTTTAGCTGAATGGATCATAGTACAAATTAGGCTACTCTAGTACTTATTTCAGAACCGAGTTGCTGTTATTCAGTGAATACAGTGCTGGACGTAGAATCAGGGATTCCTGAGTTCAGATTTTACTCAGGACATTAGCTATGTAAACCTTGGTAAGCCACTTAATGTCTATGTCTCAGTTTCCTTACATAAAAAATACAGGAAACAGTGATTTTTTTTTTTTTTTACCTCCGAGGGTTATTGTGAAGATTAAACAAGATGATATTTGTGAAGTGCTTTGCAAACTTTAAAGCCCTATGTGAATACTAGTTATCATCATCATCATCATCATTACATTACTTATTACTTCCCTCTTGTCAGCTTGCCCATTCTCACTTGGTAGGTCATTTGAAGATAGTATTTTTTTTGTTGTTTGAACCCATGATTTCATCAATGTGTACAATCCCTTCATCAGTGTTGATCACTAATTTGTCTATATATTGTGATTTTAGAGAATTTTTTAAAGATTATAAGATCATAAATTGAGAGCTAGAAAGGAACTGAGAGAAATCAATTGATAAAGGCCATCTAGTCCAAGACTTCTTAAACTTTTTCTACTCATAACCCTTTCTTCTTGAGAAATTGTTATGCAACCCTGGGGATATAGGTATATAACATATCAAACATATATTCTAAAAAAACATAATTTTGTGACACCCACATTAAGTTATGTGCTCCCAGATGGGATTGTGACCTACAGTTTAAGAAACTTTGCTAGTCCAATCTCTCTCAGTTTTACAACTGAAGTTCAAAACTGAAGTTCAAAAAATAAAATGGAAATCTAGTTGCATAGCCGTTAAGTGTCAGAGGCAGCATTTGAAACTTAGGTTTTCTTGGATACAAATCCAGCATTCTGGGCAAATAATTATGCAATGATGATAGATACAATAAGCAGAATTTGAACTGGGTTTTTCTGGCATCAAGGCTGGTTACCTATCTGCTAAACTTGGCTGCCTCTTAAAGAGTTCAAGATGATAGTAAGTAAGGATATATGTCACATTTATTTAGGACTTGGATACAGGATATTGAATTTTTAGGAAATACACTCCTGAAAACAATTTTCAAAGTTTTTAGTTATTCAAAATATACTGTCTTTTGTATATAAAGAAAATTAGTATCAATAATAGTTTCATTTTGGGGTGCTTCTCCAGTAATAGTGATGAATTTATACAGTTTATTCATGCATTTTCTTTTTTCCCCTTCTTTTTGACCAAACATAGCCAATTCTTTCGACAGTATAATATCTGGTGTTGGAATTAGGGAAAACTAACCAAATATACATTTACTCTCAAAGTACATGGTGAAGCCTTGAATGACCACAAATCTAACACCCATCAAATCACCCTGATTTTACAGGTACAAAACTGAGACTGGTTATTCAAGTTTTCAATTATTTTTGTCATTGACGAGTTATATTGAATTAGTCGATGGCAGAAATAATAAAAAAAACTTCAGAACTTCCAGGACAGAAAGTACTCTTTTTGTTACATTGTTATGTGAAGTGAATAATAATACTATTGGCAGGAATAGTTCTGTCAATGTCATCCAGTAATTTAAAATTTTTAAATAGTTTTATGCACTGCTCACTGTATTCAGTAAAATTCTTCCCTTTCTTTATTACCATCAGACATTGTATTGACAATTTGTGATGTGAACCAGCCAGTCTGACCACCAGTCTTGCAATTAAATGTCAACAGTTGTTATTTGTGCTAAACTTTTGGCTGTTAGTTTTCCATGCCTCCTGTAGTTCTTGCAAGGAAAAATAGCCTCAGTGAACATTGTGGTTGCCAATAACTTCTCTACAGGGTGGGTGGCCCAGGTGCCAGTTACTCAAAGCCATACTTTCTTAAGACCATAAAATTATAGAGCTGGAAGAGATATGAAGATGGCATGTGTTCCATACTCCTGTCTGCAACAGGTTTGCAATAAACTATCAAAAACAGATGACTTTAAGTCATAATTTCTGGAATGTTCAGAATCAGATATTATATTTATTGTTTTGGTAGGCTTTCTTCATGTCTAATTACTCTTATAGTCAAGATCTTATTACTTATGTCTAAGTAAACTCTTTTCTTGATAAAAAAAAAACTTTAATTCCTCTTTTCTGGATATTTCCTAAAAGATATTTTCTAGTCAGGACTAGACTGGAAGTTCTCTAACCAGTGAAGAACATCTAGTAATTGCTGTCTTTTCTAAAAACATTCCCATATAAAAAGACATATACAATCTTTTTCTCCTCTCATCCGTAGCTGAAGTGGGATATTAAGAGACATGCTATGGAAACAGGAATATAATACTACTGTCCAGACCTTGTATGTCTGTGCTATAGCAGAGAAGTATATCATTTTAAGGGCTCATCGATTGCCTGAAAAAATCTTCTGTGGCAAATCGATAATATAGACCTCAAGATGTGCAGACAATACCCAGAAAGGGTAACTAAGACTGTCCATATAAGCAAAGTAAAACAGTGACAAAGTAATCAATCATATTGAAAAAAAACAAACAACCTTCTTTTTAGAAAAAAAATGGTTTATAATCACAACTCTTTAGACTACTCTGATGAGATCTTTATTTTCTGAGTTCTTACTTTGACACTTCTATGAGCTCATTAAAATGGGTATTTCTTCCAGTGGAGGTCATTTTACACAACTTTTGTCCATATTCTCTGATAAATCTTCCAAAGGGGGAAGAGAGTAGTTAGTTCACTGAGTTTTCTGGGTGGGCTTCTTCTAAGACTCTTAACCTTAAGAATATATACATCCTGAATCAGTGTGGAATTTGTTTGCTATCTCTTGTTTCTGTTATGTGACTTTATATACTCTCAAGTGGATAGGGAACTTTCATTGAGGAAACAGTGTATCAACACAGGTTATCACCTTATTAGCAACTTATAGTCTTAGAGAGTTGTTTCAAAGTCTGACAAATTAAGTAGCTTCTTCAGAATAATAAGACAATATGTACAAGAAGCAGTCCTTGAATCCAGTTTTTCCTGAAATGGTATCTATTATACACACATACTCACAGAAACACAACAATTAGTTGTTATTATTCAGTTATTTCAGTCATGTCCAACTCTTTGTGACCCTACTTGGGGTTTTCTTAGCAAAGATACTGGAGTGGTTTGCTGTTTGCCATTTCCTTCTCCAGCTCATTTTACAAATGAGGAAACTTAGGTAAATAGGGTTAAGTGACTTATCGAGAGTCACCAGCTAGGTTTGAACTTAGGAAGATAAATTTTCCTGACTCCAGACCCAACATTTTATCCATGTGCCACCTTGCTATTCCTTATATATAATAGATAAAGATAATATTATACATATATATTTATATGTGTATGTAATATATACAAGCATGTGTGTGTAACTGATATGTATACATGTACATATAGGCTCACATACATAACTATATTTATACATGTCATTTAAAACCAAACACAATTTTTTACACTAGTCATTCAATAGTCTTTGAATTTTTGAACCTGGACAGCATCTTTCAAGAAATTATCAAGGGAAATTGTTCTGATGTCCTGGAACCAGAAGAGAAAATAGACAATGGAAGAATCCACCAGTCATCACAAAAAAGATAGCCCAAAATAAAGAGCTCTAAGGAAAATTATAGCCAACTTTTATAACTATCATGTCAAGGAACAAGTAACCAGAAATAAACAATAATAATATTGGGAAGCCACAGTAAGGATTACACAGGACTTGGCAGCTACCATATTAAAAGACTAGAGATCATGGAATATGATATTCTAGTAAGGCAAAAGAATTAGAGCTCCAACCTAGAAAATTAAGCATAATACACCAAGAGAAAAAAAATGAAATAGAAGAGTTTTAGGCTTTGAAAAGTAGAATTAACACCCCTTGCCCCCCAAAATGATCTTCAGTACCAAGTTTCAAAGGAAGCAGAAACAGGGGAAAAGGGAAAAGAAAAGATAAAGGATTCAATGGAGTTAAACTTTATATCCCTACATGGGAAGATAATACTTGTAATTTTTTAAAAATTACTTCACTGATAGTATAGCTAGAACTACATATAGATAGAAGGTACAGATATGAAGTGAATTTTAGGGAATAACATTAAAATAATTAAGGGATGAGAAAGAAAAGTACACTAGGTAGAGAAAGAAAGGAGAGGTAGAATGGTAAATTATTTCACATGAAGAGGCACAAAAGACCTATGATAGTGGAGGAGAAGATGGAAAAGTGGGTGATGGCCATTACTCTAACCTTACTTTCATTATTATTGGTCAAAGAGAGAATGTTGCATATAATCATTGAATATTATCTGACAGGGAAGTAGAGGGAGAATAAAGGTAAGGGGAGGAGATAAAGAGGACTAACAGAAGGGAGGCCAGATCAGGGAAGGTGGTGAACAGAAGGAAAATAGAGTGGGGGAAAGGGTGAAAGGAAAGGGAAGACAAATAGAAGGAAGAACAGAATAAAGAGAAATATACAAGTAATAATTGTAAGTATGAATGTGAATGGGATGAATTGTCCCATAAAACAGAGTAAATAGCAGAGTAATATATATTGTTAAAATTAATGGGAAAGTAAATAATTTAATCCTAAAGAATGAGTGGGTCAAGAAACAAATCAAAGAAACACTCCATATCATTAAAAAATGACAACAATGAAACAACATACCAAAATTTATGCCAAAGCAGTATGCAGGGGGAAACTCCCAAAACTAACAAAAAAGCCTATTGAGATTTAACAAATAAATCTGGGAGTAAGTTTTATGTAAAAACAATAAACTAGATAAGTTGTTAGTTAAGTTGGTTTAAAAAGAGAATAAAATGTATCTAAAATGAAAAGGGTGCAATCACCAGCAATGAAGAAGAAATTAAAACCATCAGAAAACATTTCACACAATTTTATGCAATATATCTGAAAATCTGAGCAAAATTTATAAATATTTATTAAAATATAAATTATCTAGTTTAACAGATCAGGAAATAGAATACCTAAATAGCACCATATTAGAAAAAGAAGCTGAACAAGTAATAAATGAACTACTTAGGAAAAAACCCCAGGGCTAGATGGGTTCAGCAGCAAATTCTACCAGATATTTAAAAAACAATTAATTTCAAAACTATATAAACTATTTGGGAAAAAAAAAAAAGCAAAGGCTCTCTACCAAACTTCTTTTTTTATGACACAAATGTGGTGCTGAAACCTAAACCAGGAAGAATTAGAATAAAGAAAGAAAATTATAGATCAATTTCACTAACATATCAAAGCTTTGAGGATAAAAACTCCTATTTGACAAAAACTGCTTGAAAATCTGGACAACAATAGGACACTAAGTGCAGACAAACATTTTATACCAAATACCAAAATAAGGTGAAAATAGGTGTATGATTTAGATGTAAAAGGTGTTACCATATACAAATTAGAAGAGCAAGGAATAGTCTACCTATCAGATTTATGGAGATGGGAAGAATTGATGACCAAATGAGATAAAATGCATCATGAAATATGAAATAGACAATTTTTATTTTGTTAAATTAAAAAAAAAATTGTGCAAACAAGACCAATGCAACCAAGATTAGAAGAAAAGCAAAAAGCTCGGAAACAATCTTTACAGCATCTCTCTGATTAAACCCTCATTTTTCCATTATATGTGGAGAACTGAATCAAGTTTATTTGAATACAAACATTTTCCAATTGATAAATGGTCAAAGTTTATGACAAGGCAATTTTCTGATGAAGAAATCAAAGCCATATGCAGGCATAAGGAAAAATGTTCTAAATCACTCTTGACTAGAGAAATGCAAATGAAAACAACTCTCAAGTACCATCTAAAATGTATCAAACGGACAATATGATGAAAAAGGAAAATGTTGGATGTTGGAGAGGATGTAGGGAAACTGGGATACTAGTTATTGGCTTATTCAATCATTCTGTAAAGCCAATTTAGAATTATTCTCAAAAGAGCAACCAAACTGTGTATATCATTTTATCCAGCAAAACCATTACTAGATCTGTATCTCAAAGAGATCATAAAAAAAGAAAGGAATGAACATGTACAAAAACATAACAGCCTTTTTCATGATAGCAAAATATTGGAAAATGAGAAATGCAAATTAAAACAACTCTGGGGTACTATTTCATACTTCTCATTTTGTCTAAGATGACAGGAAAAGATAATGACAAATGTAGGAGGTAATGTGGGAAAACTGGGACACTAATGCACTACTAGTGAAGTTTTAAAATGATCCAGCCATTTGGAATTATGCCCAAAGGGCAATCAAACTGTGCATACCCTTTGACCCAGCAATGCCATTATTGGGTCTGTATCCCAAGGAAATCTTAAAGGAGGAAAAAGGACCAACATGTGCAAAAACGTGGGCAGCAGCTCTTTCTGTGGTAGCAAAGAATTGGAAAAGGAATAGATGACTATCAATTGGGAAATGACTGAACGAGTTGTGGTATATGATTGTTCTATAATTGTTGTTCTATATTATTATTGTTCTATAAAACATGATGAGCAAGCTGATTTTAGAAAGGCCTGGAAAAATTTACATGAACTGATGCTGAGCAAAAACAAGCAGAACCAGGAATACATTGTAGACAGTAACAACAAGATTGCATGATGATCAACTATGAAAGACTTAGTTCTTCTCAATGCTTCAGTGTTCCAAGGCAATCCCAATAAACTTTGGATAAAAAGCACCATCTGCACCCAGAAAGGGAACTAAGGAGATTGAATGTGAATCAACACATGCTATATTCACTCTTTTCTATTTTTTTTCTCCCTTGTAGTTTTTCCCTTGATCTGATTTTTCTCTCCCAAAATGATTCATAAAGAAATGTGTATTTTAAAAGTTAATATACATGTATAGCCAGAAAAAAAATTAAAAATTATTGGAAAGTGAGGGGATCAGGGCAGCTAGTTGGCACAGTGGATAGAGCACCAGCATTGAAGTCAGAAGGATCTGAGTTTAAATCTGGCCTCAGACACTTAACACTTCCTAGCTGTGTGGCCCTGGGCCTCAGACAAAAAAAGAAAAGAAAGAGGAAAAGGAACATGAGGAGATGTCCATCAAGTGGGGAATGGCTGAACAATCTATGTTATATGAATGTAATGGAATATTCTTGTGAATAAGAAACAAATAAGCAGATTTCAGGGAAAAAAACCTGGAAAGACTTGGAAAAATTGATACATGGTGAAGTAAACAGAACCAGAAGAACATTTTATGAAGTATCAACAACACCGCGTGATGATCAACTTCCAATGGCTTAGCTATTCTCAGCAATGTAATGGTCCAAATACAAAGGACTCATAAAGCAAAATGATATTCCCATCCCAGATAAAGAGCTAATGGACTCTGGATGCCCGACTGAAGTGTTTTTTTTTTTTTTTCCACTTTATTCTTTTTGTGTTTTTTTTCTCTTTTGATCTATTTCATCTTTCACAACTGTAACCAATATAGAAAAATGCTTTACATTATAACACACGTAAAACCTATATCAAATTGTTTACCATTTTCAGAAGTGAGAAGGGTAAGGGGAGAGGGAAAAAAATCTGGAACTCAAAATCCTGCAAAAATAAATGCTAAAAGATTGTCTTTTATATAATTGCGATAAAAATAAAGACTATTAAAAAAGAATCTTATATACAAAAAATAAAGTACAATACTAAATGATTTGACTAAGATTTTTAGATGACTTTGCTTTTAGCATAAATTTAAAAAGAAAATTCCCAAAAATGTGTGTGTAGAGAAAAGGTTAGCCCAAGTACACAAAGCAATCATGAAGAAGCCACACACACACACACACACACACATATATCATATATGGAATATATCCATATCCTCTCCCTACTATGTACTTTGGTCAGTCCATTTTCAAAAGAAAGAATTAAAACAGTAAAAATACCCTACCTCTGGTTTTGCAGAAAATCTGGGTAGTGATTTGTTGTTGTTGTTGAAACATGGTTCCACTCACCTAGGGAACTCTGGATGAGGCAACTATTGTCCAGCATAGAGTCTTAGAGATTTCCTTTCTGATAGGGCAGCTAGATGGCATAGCAGATAGAGTACTAGGCCTGGAGTCAGGAAAACTTTCATTCTTAGTCAGTTATAAACAGTTACTAGCTGTGTGATTCTGGACAAGTTCTCAGTTTCCTTATCTGTTAAATTAAGCTGGAGAAAGAAATGGCAAACAATTTCAGTATCTTGCCAAGAAAAACTCCAAATGGGAGTTGAATATGACTGAAACAATTGAACCACCAGTACAGGTGACTGTATGAGGCAACTATTCTTTGGCATAAAGTCTTAGAGATTTCCTTTTAGAAAGTTTTAAATCCAAGTTTTTCTGATTTCAGAGCTAAAGCTCTATTCAATACATGCTATTTCTTCACGTTAAAAATACTATTCAAGATATTATGAAATATTCCAGTGCTTGATGCTATCTGCACATCATTCCCAAATGGAAACATCCAGAGGCTCTCAGAATCTGTAGGATATTTCTTTTCCATTTAGACTCTGTCCTGAATATTCTGCTTGACAGTTGCACGTCTCCCTGCTAAGCTTTCACTAAGTAATCAAATCATCCAATACATAACAATATTTTGTTATATCTACAAGATTAGAGAATCTTATTCTGAAATGAAATTGAATAAGTATTTTCCTTTCTCTTAAATATTATTCAAGCATTTTAAAAGAATGATCATATATTGACTTATTTTTCTCTTTTCATAGTCAAACATATTTGATCATTTTCTTCCCTTTCTCTTTTAAAAATGTGGTGCCAAGAACTAAACACAATCCTCCAGATGTTGAGGAGGCAGTTTGGCAAAAATATGGTATATGCTTGTATAAATAATGTCAGGAGTGCTAAAACTCAGCCTAGGCTAAAGTTGGCAAGGAAGGTTAAGATCAACATATTGGGTAAAAAAGGGGGAAAAAAGAAAAGTTGATCTCTACTCACTGTGAATGCTACCATGATAATGGATGATACTCTATTCTGATTTTACTTCCATTGCTGCTGAAAGGAATTTGTATAACACTCACAGGTTTCTAATTTGGGGACTCTACTCTAGCTTTTTTTTTTTTTTAATATGGGACATTTGTTCTTATTCAGTCACATGGCACCTCTTGTATTATCCATGATCATTCAGTTCCTAACAGTAACTCAGCAATAACATCTTGGACTCTCAAGAATGTTTTGTTTGAGTAATGCATCAAAAAAAGCTAGAGAATAAATTCTATTTCTGTAGTACTTATTTTGGATTTGTGTTCAAATTCAGAATTGGCTAATTATAATGGACATGAATCTGAAGTCTGGGTTGGCTCTCTCTCGAGGACCTTGGGATCAGCCCGAGTCCTTGGTCTTAGTGGAGGAGTGAAGGAGGCAGGAGGGCTACATGACTGGTCAAAGATGGAGTCTGGAATTTGAAGTCTGGAGCCGGAAGTCTTCTCTATGTCTGTGGCTGAGAGAGTCCTCTGTGTCTGAGACTCCCTTAAATACCTCAGTACCTCAGTACAATTACATCACTGAGCATGCACAACCATTACATCACTATATATATATATATATATATATATATATATATATATATATATATATATATATATATAGATAGATATATAGATATATAGATATATATATATATATAGATATAGATATAGATATAGATATAGATATAGATATAGATATAGATATAAGCACCATGCTGACCTAGATTCAAGTACACCTTTTCAGAGTGACCTGACCTTGGAAAGAAGGGGATAGAAAGAACTGATAGACTTAATAGACTTTGAGGCTGAGTTCTGGGGCATGTCTAAAACACAGAGAAATGAAAGAATCACAGGATTTGGTTTGATCATTTGGTTCCTATAAAAAAGAGGTTACATTTGAGCTAGCTTCAAGTGCCAAATTTCTTTCCAGAGAAGACCCAGAACCTCAGGCCAATGCTTTGAGTTTGAAGTACTGAATATGTATTCAAGAATGAAGGTGGTGTTCAGGGAGTGGGGGAATAGGGTTGAAGAGTAAATTCTTTCAAATTGTAGAGAACAACATAAAGAAAAAGACTAGCTGTACCAGTCAGATCTTCACACAGCATAAGAAACTAGTTAGCTCTCAGCATCTTTCAATCAGATCAGCCCCAGTCATCAATTGCTGAGTTTATTTGTCTCTATTCAGCAATTATCAGTTATGTTCAGATCTCTTCATCTTTTGTTTCTGTTGCCTTCTCTCTGCTTTTTTGGGGAGTCTTAACTCTACTAATTTCTTTATTTTGTCTACTATAACCAGCCTCTTCATTGGCTTTTTCTGAGTTCTCTCATTTAGTTTATCAAGTGGCTTATTTTCTGTTCAAAAACAGAAGCTCCTTCTATATAATAATCCAACTCTTTATTAGGTTTAGAAAAAAAACACAAATCTATATTTTTTTGTTTTTAGTAAATGGTTATTGTAAGGAAATATACTGTTCTCAAGTAATTCTTTGATTCAGTTTTCCAGCAACAAACTTCAAAGCCTTGAAAACAGTAATTTTTAAATTAGATTGGAAACAAAGAGCTCCAGACATTTCCAACATTAACATCAGCTTTTCTTTGAAGAGCATGCTTTCACTCCAGTCCTCTCAGAATCTATGTCTTTCTTTAAGTTCTTAAAGAAACTCTGTTAAGAGTTTTTTTTTTCCTGTTTCTCTCAGAACTGCTTGTGTTTTTCAAGATAATTTTTCTATGCTGATGGTTTTTTCTTTGTCTTTCAGCAAATAAAATGATCACAAAATGAAGAGGCAGTGCCCATTAATAGCACTATCAAATGTTAGTGGTATAAGGGCTTTTATGGGTAGTCTAACTCCTTTGTTTTAATAAATAAATAAAAGGCAAAATGTTGTGATTTATCCATTTTCACAGTGACAAAGTAAAGATTAGAACAAAATCTTATTTATTTCTGATCCATTGTTTTATTATAGAAATATTACTTTGCAACATTTCTGGTTACTTTGTTGAATATTGAGAAAGCAAAAATTAGGTACTCTGTGAAGGATGAGTGAATACATGTGTGGCTAGGGAGAATGTAATTGTGCAGAATAGGTTCTGCCTCCTGCCCTTCCACTTGGAAAAGTAAGCCACATCTTTCTCTGAATTACCTAATATATTCTGAACAGAACAAGGAAAAAGGTAGTGTTTTCTACTCCAATTAGCCTTAATCAAAAGAAATGAGGTGGGAGGGAGGGAGGATTCTGCGAAGAAAGCAGAGTAGGTTGGTAAATTTCAAGCTTTCCCGATTTCTCCCACAAATGGAACTAATTTGTGCCTCAGGACAAACATAGGTTGAAGAAAAATCAAGAAGACTTGGGGAAGAAAAGAGGTTCTCCAAATACAGCTGAAGAAGATCTGAAGAAAGCCATGGAGTTAGGTATTAATCTGTGTGAAGTTCAAATACCTCTTAGCTAACTCCACAAAAACATCAAGTAGGGAGTCCTAGGGCTAGTTGGGTTTGTGAGGAGTCTCAGCAGAAACTTTCACTTCCTGGACTGCTTGAAGAGTAGGAGTCTGAGTTCAGGAAGACTGAATGAACCTGGCTGATTAGGAATGCCAGGCCCAGTTGTGCTGCAGGGATCAGGTTCTGGGCAAGAAGGAGCCAGCACCAGATGAATGCAGAAGCAGTGGGGAGAGACTGCTGTATGGTGCTTTTGGATTGCGGTTCCAGAAAGAAGAGCTGAAGTGAAGCTTAAGGCACCATCCATTCACCCCACAGTTATAGGTGCTAACATTAATACCTCATTTTAAAAAATAAGTCATCAAAAAAGAAAGAACCCCATTGTAGAAAGTTACTATGAGAACAGGGAAGACCAGGGTTCATTTCAGAGGACACGGAAGTAAAAAAAAAAAAAACAAACAACAACAACAAAAAAAAAAACTTCTACCATAGAGTCATGTGAAATGTCTCCCTGCCCAAAGAGGATTTCTAGAAGAACTCAAAAAATAATTTAAAAATAAAATGAGAGACATTGAGGAAAAACTAAAAAAATAAAAAAAATGAAAACCATCCAAGAAAAACAAGATTTTGAAAACAAATGTTAACCAAGTAGAAAAGGAGGTTTAGAATCTCAAAGATGAAAATAATTCTTTGAAAATTAGAATTGGGTAAGGGAAAGTCAGTGAAGCTATGAGAGACTAAGACATAACAAAAAAGATTATGAAGAATGAAAAAAATAAAACAGAATATAAAACATTTTATAAGAAAAAGAACAGATTTGGAGAACAGATCAAGAAGAGAAAATATAAGAATTGGACTGCTTGAAAGTTGTGACCAAAAAAAGCACCTTGACACAATAGTACAAGATATAATCCAAGAAAATTGTCCTGGAGTGATAACATGAGGAAAAAGTAGAAATTTTAAAAAATCTACTGATCGTCATCTTAACAAAATTCTTTGTGGAAAACACAGGGATATTATTCCCAAATTTCAAAAACCCCAGATCAAAGAGAAAAATTTGCAAGAAACAAGAAAAAGTAATTCAAATTTTCTGGAGTTACAATTAGAATTGTATAGGACTTATCAGCAGCCACAATTAAAAAAACCCATAGGTCTTGGAATCTACTGACAATCAAAAGAATTAGGCCTGTAGCCAAAAATATCATATTCAGCAAAATTATCTATAATATTGAGTGAGAAAAAAATGGACATTCAATAAACTTGCAGATTTTTAGGACTTTCTATCAACCAAACCTGTACTTAATAGAAAAGTTAACATATAAGAATCAATATTAAAAATCAATTTCAAGGACCTCAATATGGATAAATTGTTTATTTTTTAAATTTTGGAAATGTACACCGTTATGTTTAAAACTGATATCAACAACAGGGTCTCTCAAAAGAAAGATTGGGACAGAGTTAAAGTAAAAATAGTAATTATGTTATGCAAATGAGGTACAGAGAAAGAATACATACAGAAGTATTAGAAAGTAGAGGACAGTTCTGAAAACCTATTCATATCAGGAATGGGCTAAATAGGCAACACTACAGATATCATGAAGGGTATAGTACTCTCCAAAATCTATAAAGAAATAAGGGGGCAGCTGGATGGTGCAGTGAATAGAGTGCCAGCTGCCCTGAAGTCAGGAGGATCTGAATTCAAATTTGACCTCAGACACGTAAGCTGTGTGACCCTGGGTAAGTCACTTAACCCCAATTGCCTCAGCAAAAAAAAAAAAAAAAAAGGAAAGAAAAAAGAAAGAAAGAAAGAAAGAAAGAAAGAAAGAAAGAAAGAAAGAAAGAAAGAAAGAAAGAAAGAAAGAAAGAAAGAAAGAAAGGGAGAGGGGTTGGTGGGTAAGAAAGCAAAGGGTTTGGGAAGAAGACAAGGGAGGGATGCATGAGTGGAGGGAGGTTAAATAATAGCAAGGCAAATTAAGGAGCAGAATTAAAGCAAAGAGTTAGCAGGGATAAAAAAGATATGTATTTATGTATGTGAGAATGGGGGTGGGTGTGTATATGTATTTGTATGTATCAATCTACATAAGTATACATAAATATATCTTTTCTTAACTACAGTTTGCTTGGGAGTGGGGGGGGATGAAAAGAGGAAAAAGAATAAAGTAAAAAAGGTGCACAGCATAGAACAAAAGAATAATTTATAAGGAAGTAAAGAAAAGATGGATATTCATGAATATACTATCTTCTACCAATTATATGTATAATATTTTTTGAACAGTTAATTTCTTGTTATATATTTTGAATCTTCCCTGATGTTCTGCTGGACACATGACAGTGGTCCTTTTTGTTTTGTTTTATTTTTTTCTAATTTTTCTAATTCTAATTCTAAAATTTTCTAATTTTCTTTTTTTTCTTATTCCATTTTTTAAAAATAAAAAAAAATAAAAGAAAAAAAAGAAATGGGATGTAATGTATATTATATGGCAATGATTCTCAGAGTCAGACAGTGAGCAATTATTATGCTCTTACTATGTGCCAAGCACTATGCTGGAGACAAGAGATAGAATATTAGCTTTCTTTCTATTTTAAGAAAAGGAAAACATTAAAAGACTTGAGATGGAATCTGGCCCTCCCATTTGGAGCCAGAGGATCTGGGCATGAGAGGACAAGCTGGCCTGAGACAAAATGGGCATGAATTCGAAATTTTGTTTCTATTTGTTAGTAATTTCACTTTGGCTCAACCTAAAATGGTCACAGTGGTGAAGAATCACAACAGGTCACGATGCGTGGCTGTACTAAAACTCTCAGAGCATTAAATTGCTCCCAGTTAAATTAAAATATATTGGGGAATCAATGAATTTTAATATCCTTTAACTTTAACTTAAAAAAAAACAAACAAAAGGAAAAACAAACAAATAAAAATATCCTCTAAGCCTCAAAGCAATTGTTAACAGCTGTTAAGTTGCTACATGGTATAAACTGAAAGCTATCTCTACACTTGTCAAACTTCTTTTAAAGTTTTCTAACTAAATGTCTGCCTGGATAAAAGTAATTTCTTGAAAATACGAAAGTTGACTACATAAAATATTCAAATGCACACAACTAAGAATAATCAGAATTTATTTAAACAACTCCCACAGCAATTACCAGAAACAATTGGTGAGGTAAACCAGAGGGAACTAGCAATCTCTAGCATCTCTTTTTCTTCTAATAGTCTATGAGTAGGTGAGTGTGTTTCCCCTCCATTTCTTTTTTCATTCAATGGCTCCTTCCCAGAGCACTGGAAAGTCCCTGGCTCCCATAGCTGGAATTTCAGAGTCTCCTAGTAAAAGAGTAGTACAACACGAAACATTGCAACATAATTCTTTAGGGAAAAAAATTCTGGGAAGCACCATAAATAATTCTGTGAACAATCAGAGGTTGCAAGGGGAAACCCTATTGTTTATATTTGCTTTCTGCTGCCTTCCCAGTGCTTTACTTATATAACCTCCACAATCTAGATTTCTATGGTGACTAGACTAGTATAATGTTTTGATACTATAGGCTGGGTGGAAGTTCATGTTCAAATGGCTAAATTTTAAAATTGAATAAAAATGTGAGGTAGATCATAGATTTAAAAATAAAAGGAGCATTTCAAAAAAGTGGAAACTGAGGCTAGTAAAGTGAAGCACTCACTGGAATCTCTAGTGTCAATCTCAAAGATCTTTCCACTGCATTTCACTGTCTGGGAGAATACCTATTGGTAACTATAGCACAAGGAAGAAGAGAAAGTGTGAGACAGTGTTTTTTTTGGTATTATAATACAAGTGAGTTAGACTGCTATTTTATTTTTACTTAATCTTTGTAATAGATAAACCACTTTCTTTACTGTAAGTTGCATTGATGGTCTGCCATAGGCATTTTTAGGATGTAATTATCAACAATTCTGAGCTCACCAAATGCTTGTATTTTATAGGCTTATTAATTAGCTATAAATGATCATTAAAAAGATAAGCAGATTAGATCATCTTTTTTGGCATCTCACTTTTTACTGTTAAATTAGAAGATGATATCAAAAAAGAAAAGAAAAGAAAAGAAAAAAATAAATAGTGTTAGGAAGATGGAAAGTTTTTTGTTCTGCCTGAATACTCACCACTAGAGGACACTATATACTATATAACAGCATTTGTGCCCAAGGGGTAGTGTCAAAAGTTAAATTATTTCAGCAGTCTTTTTTCTACATATTTCTGAATTGTAATTATTAGTAGCCTAAAAATATTGATAATATGCAAAAAACAAAAACAAAATAAAAAAGTAATTCCTTTATGACTTTATAGACAATTGTCATATATAAATTTTTCAAAGTACAAAATTTAATTTATTAATTTAAGCAATCAAATCATATTTCTGTCTCTTGAAAAGTAGTCCAATAGCATTGCCATTTATGATTTTCCTTTCAGTTGAATAAAAGCGGATTGTTTGACAATTAAATTATATAGGGATACATTCCATGAAAGGAGAAAAGATTTTAAAGGTGGGTTTGAGCATCTAAGTAGCTCACATACTCTATACGATATTTTATTTAAAAAAAAAAAAGCAAAGCCAGAGCATTCAACATTCAAAATTTTGATTTGCTTCTTGCTCCTACTTTTTGTTTCTTTCTGAACTTCTAGAAGCAAAGTTGAATTTTCAGAGAAAGCAACATTTTTCTGTTAAGTTTTTCCTTGATAAAATTAGATATTAAATAAAGACCTCCATTAGAGAAAGTATGTTTTCCCAAGAATTAGGATGACCTAATAAGTCAAGCAATGTCAAGACTCAGCAAGAATTTTCAAGTTCAAACCATCATCAAGGGAAATGTAGATTTTTTTACATGGCCTATCCCTTAGAATATGAGTTTTGAGAAAAATGAATATATCTTAAATATTCTTTGAAATTACAGTGTATGGAGTATATAGTGTTTTCAGAGAGAGCTAGCATCTCTGATGTGAGAGCTTGACAATTTGGGCCTTTTTCAGGGCTGCTCTTCCAACTTTGGTTTCCACCTTCACCCAATTTTGACCTGTGACTCCAAGAATCATATGCAGTAGCTATATCCTGGGCTAACAGTGTCTCATCAGATGGTCTAAGCAAGGTTGAGAGTAACTGACAGCCCTTAAACCTGAGCATATAAAGACATGCTGGTGGAACAAACAGATGAGAACAATTCATTCCAATGATCATGAAGTTGGCTAAAGTAGGTGTCGTGGAGCACTTAGAACTTGATCAGACATTGAAGATATCAAGGTTATTCAGTGCATCCCAGGCCACTATTAGTTATTTTGATTTGGCTTCTATGACTCTGCAAGAGAGAGACTTTGTACAACTGTCTCACTTACATTGAATTCATGTGTAAGTCAGGACATTATCCCATGATGTCACTGGTCCTCTTTGAAAAAAAAAATGACAAAACAACAAGCAATAATTCTAGTACCTTTCATCAGGGTCCTCCTTCAATGCCTCATTGTGTTGTGGACATGACCCTAAGTACTCAAAAGTTGTACCAGTGAATCACAAACTCTGACAGGCCTAACCAATCTAGAGAGGCAAAAAAAAAAAAAAGGCTCAGGGATTAAGTTTTTCCTTTTTCTTTCTTTCTTTCTTTTTTTCTTTCTTTCTTTCACTTCTATTTTTTTTTTTTTGGATAAAAGAATTGATTTAGCTAAATTTACAAACACTTATCACCAGATATGTCACGGGGTCATGAATTTTTTAGGCTCAATCCTCAAAGATTATCTATCAAACGATTAAAGTCTAAACTATCTGCATGGGCAGAAGGAGTAGTCACAATGGAAAAAACACAGATCCCTACAACTGAATTAAGAAAAAAATTGTTTAGAGTTAGATTTAATTTAATTTTACTTTTATTTTTATTTAACGTTGTGAAATATGTAATGTGTGTATGTGTGTGTGGCAGCGGGGAGTACACGGAGTCTGGAATAAGATTGGCCTCAGACACTTATTAGCTGTATGACTCTAGTCAAGTCACTTAAGCCTATTTGTTTCAGTTTCCTCTGTAAAAAAGAGTTGGAGAAGGAAATGGCAAATCATTCCAGTATTTTTGCCCAAAAAGCCCCAACAGGGGTTATGAAGAGGTAGAATGACTGAAAAATCAACTGAAAAAACAAGTAGATTTATAAATATATAATTGATTACATTGATATATAATTGATCCACAATGGATAGAATTGGAAAGAACTTTGGATTTGGCACTAGAGGGTCTAACAGGTGCTTAACTTCACTGGACCTTAGTTTTCACAACTGTGAAATGGAAGTATTGGAGTAAATGATAAATTGGACTCTATAATAAGAAGTATATATAGAACTTCTAATATAGAATATCTTATGTATGTATATTATTCAATAATCTAAACTGATTAGTCAATCAATATAAATATATTAAATGCCAATTATACAAGGAATATATATGTATATATATTATATATATAATACATACACATATATATGTATAAATATATATAATACATACACATATATATGTATAAATATATATATATATATATACATACACATACACACACACACACACACACACAAATACCAGTTATACAAGGAATATATATACCTGTTAAGGACCAAGATTACAAGGACAGAAGTGAACAACTTGTCCTGAAGGAGCTTACATTCTATAAGAGGAGACAATATACTCGTATATATTTAAGCTCAAGAGTTATGCAAAATAGATTTATATTATTTGGGGGGTTGGGGGGTGGAGGCCTAAAATACCAGGTGCTGGAGTGATCAATGTGAATAATCATCTCAGATAATTTATGTTGCAAAATAGAATTTTTCTTGGTCTTGAATTTTTATTTTTGGCTGAGTAGGCTTGAGACTAAGGAAGAGAGGATTATTAGAATTTACTATTAAGAAGGACAGATGGGAAGGTATGTGCATGTTCCTGTGGTATTATCATAATTCAAATTCTAAATTTCTGAGCCCCTAACAAAAGCTTCAAAGAAGTCTCTGATACCCTTTCTTAGCTGGAAAGTACACAAACCTCCAAATTGTACTTGGGTGTTCACTTACTTAAATAGGGTTTCTGCTCCCCTAAAGGTTACAGATAATTTCCAATAAAGTTTAAATTTTACTTACAACCACTAGTCACATAAACCCAATTTCCCAGGAACTCCTTAAACTGTTGAATTCTTTTTAGTTGGAAATCTTTTACTCAACTTCTCCCTAAGGATAGCAAGCAAGTGCCAGGAAACAGAAACAGCTGACTGTCAATTATATATATTTTCTTCTCTCTTAGAGAGCTATACTCTAAGTTGCTTCTGCATTACAGAGCCACTAAAAATAGTTTTATTTTGTAAACTGACTGAAAGTCAAATTGTTCTTGTCAGATTTTTTTTTTTTTGGTTTCGATTTCTTAGAATTAACTATCTGTCCTTGTACTATTATTTAATTTTAGGCTACTAAAGAGAAAATAGAAAGTAGAAAGCTTATAGGAGATAGAATCAGATCTAAGTGACCAAGTAACTAAGTGATTAAGTAGTTATATATAGTTGATACACAATGATAATTTATTTAAATGTTTGTTGAATGAATAAATGAAATGTGGCAATAAAGATTTAGTACAGTAGGAATAGAATTGTACTTGAAGTCAGAAGACCTGTCTCCTCATCAAATCTGATGCTTAATCTTGTTTTGCCCAATCTTTAGCCCTGGCCCATAATAGGTGCTTAATAAATGTTTATTGACTGACTGACCTGTGCCTGTGGGTCTATCCATTACAAACTTTATCTTTACCTCTGTTTCTTTATCTGCAGAATGAGGGGGTCGCACTATATCATCTCTAAATTCCCATCTAGTTCATCTACGACCCCACAATACATTCATGTCGGAATGTCAGGGACATTGTAGAAAGGGGTTTTGTTCAATTATGTGTCAGACTAACTGGCAACTGAATTCTTTTGCAATTGAACATTGAGAACTAGGTGATAGGATAGGGTATGATATTTGGGGTAGGGAAGTCCTGAGTTCAAATTTTGTCTTGGATTCTTGTTATATCATTTCTTCTTTTTAAAAAATAAATATAATAATACCCTCTACTTCACAGGCTTGTCATAGAGATCAAATGAGACAACATATGTAAAGTAGTTTGCAAAGCTCGTTCTAAATAATTTCTGGCTATTATTATTAGTTATTAAAATAAGTTATAGGGGAAACTAGAGTTTATTTTAATAAATTTCAACTTTGTTCAGAGGCCTGTCAATTTCTAAACTCTTGAGTATTCCTACATATTTTGGGACTAAGTCACTAAAGGCAGTCACAAATGTGAAATGTAACGTGTCCTGTATTATCTGGGCATCTAAGCTTCAATTTACTCATCTATTAAAAAATAAATCTTCGCTCATTCTTTCATCTTTAAATTCCTTTAGCCTGTGAGTCTATGAGGCTTATCCACAGTAATTTGACAGCAGCTTTTATAGAAAGAATATAGCTAACTAGATGGTAAAGTAAGATAGGAGTTTGGAGTCAATTTAAATTTAGCCTCAAACATTTAATAGCTTTGTGAGCCAGTGCAAGTCACTTAATCTTGGTTCACCTTAGTTTCCTCTTCTGCAAAATGGACATAATAATAGTACCTACCTTTCAGGATTGTTGTGAGGACAAGATGAGATAATAATTGTAAAATGCTTAGCATAGTGCCTAGTATTTAAGAAGTGTTATATAAATACTGACTATAATCATTATTACTACATGATATTGAATTGATTAAATAAAAGGACCTAGCAAATTATTAAGAGATAAGCAACTGCTTTTATTGTTCTAAATCCTAACTCTGTCACTAACATTGTTATGATCTTATACAAGTCACTTCTCTTTCTAGGTCTGTTTCCTTATGAAATGTCAGAAGTGAGTAATGTTCAAGGTCTCTGCCATTTCTCCTGTTTATGATCCTTTGAGAACCATTAGGTGGTTTTTTTAGCTTGAGGATCTCCAATGAGGGGAGAACCCATTACCTCTTAAGGCACCCTATTCCATTTTTGGATAGTTCTATCAATTTGAAATTTGTCAATTTTCCAGTTCTTTTGGAAACCAAGCAAAATAAGCCTAATCACTCTTCAGATGATAACTAACTTGAAAACTATTATGTAACTAAAATCTGGTGAGTTTTAGAAACTAAAAAAACTGACCAAATTTCAGTTACCTGATTTATTGAAATTATAAAGACTTTAAATATGTTAATACAAATGCTATTGAAGAAAGATCTTATTCATTACAATGCCCTGTATGTTTTGATTTTGTAAAATAAAATGTCTAGATAATTATAAAGAATTCCACCTCATCTAACAAAGTCATATTTACATGGATTTATGGATATATTTGTATGTGTTATCATCATCATTACCGTTGTTCATCTTTTCACTGCAAACTCACTTTGTGAACTATGTGTTGGTTCAGGTATGGGAGATTCTGATACCAGAAATATGCTATCCACTTGTTTGGCTTAGGGTCATTTCTATGGGGTACAAAGAATGACAGTATCTATAATCTTTCTATAAAAGCTGCTGTTAGATTACTAAGGATATAGCTCATAGACTAATAGGTTAATAGAATTTAAAGATGGAAGAATGATCAAAGACTTTTTTTTAAATTGATGAGTAAATTGAAGCTTAGCTTCCCAGATAACATAGAACATATTACATCTTAAATTTGTGACTATCTTTGGTGACTCAACCCCAAGATATGTAGTACCCTTGGGTTCTTATTATTTATTGCAATTGAGTGTGCAGGCAAATTTGTCTGAAGCATTTGGTCAGGATTTGCTAAGCACAACCTTATCCCTGTTGTTCTACTAAGAGAAATACTTGATGTTCCTAAGATGTAAAAAATCAGGCATTATTCTGACAAAGTGTCAAAAAGGTAGACCTGCAAAACTCCAGAATATACAGCTACCAGAACAGATTAACATGTAACTAGGAAATGTTTAACAAAATAAATAAAAATATAATTCAATATACTTAATGTCAATTTGTGGTTTTCTAAGTCACTTTGTCTGGTTAAAGACATAATTCTATTTGGGTCTGATAATACTGTCTAAGATAGATAGGACTATAGAACAAATATATAATTTTTTTTCCCAAGGTCAATGAATAATAATAAAGAAGAAGACTGACAAGTTTTAAGCAACAATATTAAAGGTGCCTCCATATTACTATTAATAAAACAAATTAAAGTCAAAATAACTGAGGTTTTTTGTTATACTTGCAAAGTTAGCAAAAATAATGAAAGATGAGAATAATCAATAATGGATTGATTGAGGACATTGTTGATAAATTTGACAAATGATCTAGTTATTGCAGAAAATAATTTGAAACTATTCTAAGAAAGCAAATAAAATGCCCATGCCTTTTAGTCCAGAGATCATAGTACTAAGCTGTACTAAAGCTAGCATATAGAAATAAAAGTCTAGTATTTTCAAAGTAGTTATAATAGCAATTTTAAATGAATTTTATGGATTTTTTAAAAACATGAAGCATTTTCTAATTTATTCCTTTTTCTTCCAGAGAAGTGACACTTATAAGCAAGGATTTTAAAAAATGAGTAAAACAGAGAAATGGGAAATTGAGGACTTATCAGAGTAATAAATACCTGAGGTAATCTCTTTTGACCCTTGTTCAACTGTTTGTAAAGGGAAAAAAAATCTGATCAATTGTTTAATGGCCTGGAGATATCCAAGAAGTCTCCAAACTGGCTATCTCTGTTTGTTGAGAAAAGCTTAAAGTAGACCAAATCTCCTTAGAAACATTTAACCCCTTTGGCTTAATCAATTACTTACCTCTAACCAAATCTCCTTAGAAACTTTTAGACCTCTCTAGCTTAATTGATAATTAACCTTTGAAGCAAAACAGACCCCTTTTTCTTAATAACATTTGGAAAACATTTATTGCTCACCAAGACCATGGCAGCACAAAAGCCCATCTGTATTCCAAAGACAAATAAAAGAATAAAAGTCAAATTTGCCAATAAGGATTAACAGATGGGTAGGCGAATAGTTTCTGTAAAATCTTGACTAATAACTATGATCGTTACCATTATAAAATTGGCTTTTCCTGCTCCAGATTCTTGGTGAAGGGATTGCCCTACTTCTCAGGAGAATCAAAATAAATTAAAAAAAAAACAAAACAAAACAAAAACTTTTCTGTTTGTACCTAGAAAGAACTTTGAATAGTCAATTTGGGGTTTGGATCTTTGCATCCCACACTGTTGGGCCACAGTTCTCTTTTATTGTCCTGACTCAGTTTCCCTAATTGTCCTGATTGAGTTTCCCTAAATTGGTTCTGCCTCAGTTTCCCTAATTGGTCCTACCTCAGCTTCCTTAATTGTTCTGCCTCAATCCCCTTACTTGCAACCCCACCCCCACTCTCCTCAGCTGCATCAAGACTGATATAATTCAGGGCTACTTGTTCTAAGGTTATAAATGTGTAAATTTTAAAAAGGGGAGTCCAAATTTGTGTCTCTATCCAGACACTTTCTTACTTCCCAGTTTATTAGAATTTATGATCCTACCACCCAACTTGTCAGAACCAAATTGATGATTCCTGCCTAGAGATTCCAGCTCACCAGAGTTTGGACTCCACCCCTCACCTTTCTTTAGCTACTGTGTATAAATAAGTCATTGAGAACTCACATTGGCTGCTGGAGGTTGAATGCTGGATTCTTGGAGACGATAGTCTCATTCAGCCCTGGAACCAAACCATGGCTCCATTTGGTCCCACTAAATCTCTCCCTTTCAAATAAAATATTAAAAACTCTCTAATCTCTAAACTGCCTCAGTTTCTCTAGCATTACAATACAAAAAGGAAAAGAAAAGTTCAGCAAAATCAAAATATCAAAAAGTTTGATATTCATTTCAGGGTTCCAGACACACTTCTTTAAAGAATTGTAATTTGTCTTGGGAGGGTGGTGAACTTGACCTTTATAATTTTAAAGTATTAATTTTAATTTGTTATTCTTTCTTTTTTTTATTCTTTTATGCTGTGAAATGTTTACCTTGTAGGGCTTCCTAAATTTCTCAGTCTTTATTATAAGCATAATTTATTATAGGGCAGTAATTATTCTATTATGTTTATATATAAAAATTTGCTTAGTCATTCCCCAATAGAGAGTATCTGCCTTGTTTCCAGTTCTTGCTGCCACAGAAAATGCCAATATCATCATTTTTTAATGTAGCCAAGAATGGAAACAAGGCTCAGATACTGGAGAATGGCCAATAAAAAAATGATGACGCATGAATGAAATGGAATATTACTGTTCTGTAAAATGATTACACAACATAAGTTTAAAAAATACACACAAAGAAAAGAATTTTGAACACTATATAATTATAACATTCAAGCATGGCTCTAAAGAAGAGAGGAAAAATGCATCTCCCTCCCGTTAGGCTGTAGTGAGGGACTATGAGTGTGAAACATTGCGTTCATTATCAGATTGGGTTAATATGTTAGTTTTGTTAAATCATTTTTCCCTTTTTTCTTTTATCTGGTTGTCAAAAATTGGTTGGTTGACTGGTTGTTCTTGTTTGTTTTCGAAGAGAACCAAAATGATTTCATTATGTTAGAGCTGAATTACAATATGTCCAACTGTGGCAGATCTGACCAATATGAACTCAGGATAGTCTACCATGAAATATTCTCTATGAACATTTGGCATGGCTCATTTCTTCTGAGCTAATTCAATTCTGCTTTGCTTATGGAACACAGCACCTTGTCTGATAGGGCAGGGCATGCTAGATAATCCTATAACAGTGTCTCCCATGTCATTCAATTGATTCTAAAGTTCTTAAGAAAGATCTCTTAAGAGAACACACTCTATAACAAAGAGAGTGTCTTTGTAATGTTTTTTTTCTAACCACCTTGTGAGAACTTGTCCTCTGTAAATTCTCCATAAAATAATGTTTTTGTTTTGTTTTGTTATTTATTTATTTATTTATTTATTCATTTATTTATTTATTGGCAAAGGTTTTGATGGAGAGGGGAAGGAGAGCTGTAATTAAGAGAATTAAAGGTGATATAAAAGCAAAACATATTGAAGAAAATTTAAATCAAAAAGGAGGAGGGGATACTTCTCTACACTTGAAGAGCCTGGTTAAGAGTTATCAACCTTAAGAGAAAAGTTTTAATCATCAATGAGAACTGAGAAGATTGTAAAGAAGCAATGGATTCAGAGTGTGAAGATCTGGATTCAAAAGTGTCTGCTATTTAATGACTATGTGATCTTGAGCAAATTATTTCACTTCTCTAGGCTTTAGAGTTTTTTCTTTCAACTTATAAACACTGTTCTCCTTTATAAAGTTAAGGGATTAAACTAGATTATCCTTTTTTCAACACTATTATCTATGATCTCATGAAGCTACAAAAGGTCAACCTCTGGCTTAACTATTTAATTTCAAAGCCCCAAATACAACTAAACAAAATTTGGTTAAGTGTTCAAGGACTCTCTCTATGATAATAATTCTTTTCCAAATGTCAAATTCTATGTCTTCACACCCCTCCTTTCTGCTGGGTTACTGACCACAAACAGGAAACTCCCAACTCTTTTAGAAGACATGTATTTGGGAAGTTTCTTGCATTATGCCCAGTTATTCTTTGTCTTAAGAAAGAACAGAGCATATACATATTCATGTATTGCTTTTTAGTTTCAAGCATTAGGTCAAAAATATTTCTTTCCCAAAGCTACAGAATAAAAATGAACTTCCTCATAAAAATGGAAATAGAGACAATAGAAACAAAAGGGACCTGGAAAACATCTGGGATCTAGTCATGGGAATTTTCTAATGAAGAGAATGATCTATCTTGTAACCATTCCATAAAAAACAACTAGCCTTTCTGGGAGAGTAACTGACTTTGAAAAAAGAAAATCCTGCTATTGTTTCAGGTGAGTGAATGAATTTCTTTCTCTTTCTGTTTCTGTCTCTGTATCTCTTTCTCTGTCTTTCTGTCTCTGACTCCCTGTCTCTTTCTTTTTTACCCATCTTTTCTCTGTTTCCATCTCCTCTGTCTCTCTGTCTGTCTCTGTCTCTCTCTCTCTCTCTGTCTCTCTCTCATACACACGCACACACACACACACATGCATATACATACACAACTTTACTGAGAAGAGAATCATAAATTGACATTACAGAATAAATCTGAAATCATAAGAAACTGTACTCAAATGGTGACCAATAGTGAAATATACCAGGGAGGTCAAAGACAAAGACTATACACATGCACTACACAATACATATATGCAGGTGTGCGTAGCAGACTTGTACACAAAATTAACATATCAGTTTGAGATGGGCTTAAATGAGGAAATAGGTGAAACTGAATTTTATTGCAACCTAAGAAATGGTAAAAAATATGGGAAGATATAAGAAGTGATATCAGAGACCAAAGAACTAATGTACACAATGACTAAAACATTGCAACAGAAAAAACAAAAGGAACAACAAAACCAAATGTCCTCTAATTAGAAGGACCAATCTTAGTTCCAAAGAAGGAAAGGGATACATTTGAAAATTAAGGTGATGTAAAAATGAAAGGTATCAGTAAAAGTTATAATAAAACTACCAAGATATACTGGACCCTTATAATCTTCTCAAAGCCCTAAGTCTTATTTCTCTGTAGTCTCTCAGCAAAAATCAAAACTACTCCCAAGTTTGTTTATTACCTAAAAAGATACTAGCAAATATATATCTATATATCTATATTATAGATATATGTATGTATGTGTATATATATATATGCATACGTATATATGTATATATATATGTATATATATATAAACTCAAGGATGACAGATATATCTAAAGGAATAATCCTTGAATGGCTCTAAGTCTTAAACAAAGGGAGGAAGACCTTTGAATTTGTTATCTTGTATTAGTTTTTTTTTTTTGCTCAAAGTAAAAGCAATTGAAGACAAAATTCTTAGCCCACCTCCATAATTATTTCAAATTTTCAGTGAAGTGAAATTTTCTGATTTGTTTTGATTTTTCTTGTGCAGCAAAATCAGAAGTTTTCACTTCATTGACCTAGCAAAGAAAGTACAAGGAAGGGCTCCCAAGGTGGAAAGTTAAAACTGTCTAAACTTGAATTAGAAAATAAAAGCCAAGGCAAAGAAAGTATAGTGGTGTAAATAACAAGAAAGGGAAAACATCACCAGCATGAATCATATTGACTTTGGGTCGCTCTACTGTTTTCAGATTCAGTCTCTGTGGAGATCCAGACTGGTTTTATCTTGTCATGACTGAACTGTCAATTCCATCCTCCAAACCTCTCTGTCTTAGATTAAATTTTAGGTTGTTTGCTAACAGAGTGCTATTTTTTTAAAAAACAAATTGTTTATTAAGATAATGATCTCATGGTACAAAACAAAATGTATATCTTAAATGTATATCTATATCTATGCATGTGTATGTATGTGTGCATGTACGCTGAATAACCTGATCAATGAACTTGCTGATGATATAAACTGACAAAAAGAGTTTGCTCCCTGGGAAGTACTTTACATCGATGAAATCACAGGTCTAGATGACATAATTTACTGGTATGGAAAGCTCATGGAAATTTACTTATCTTTCCTAATTCAAGATACACATCTGTTGCTATAGTATATTACCAATTAAGAAATGTGTGGGAAAAGAAATGTAAAAGTATAAATTATATATAAAACTGGAAAACATATGTCATTCATGTAGGCAAGCAATCAATCTAGGAAACTCAACTATAAATATACACATAGGGCTCTGGTGATTCACCTTTGTTTTGTAGATTGCTGAAATTAGACAAATAATTGTATTTTTTAATTAAAGCTTTTTATTTTTGAAAACATATGCATGGATAATTCTTTGACATTAATCTTCTGTTCCAATTCCCTCCCCTTCTTCCACTCCCTCCCCTAGATGGCAAGTAGTCCAATATATGTTAAACATGGTAGAAATATATGTTAAATCTAATATATGCATACATATTTGTACAATTATCTTGCTGCAGAAGAAAAATCAAAACAAATCAGAAAAAATAAAATGCAAGCAACAACAAAAAGAGTGAAAATGCTATGTTGTAAACCACACTCAGTTCCCACAGTCTTCTCTCTAGATGTAGATGGCTCTCTTCATCATAAGATCATTGGAAGTGGTCTGAATCATCTCATTATTGAAGAGAGCCATGTCCATCAGAATTAATCATATAATCTTGCTGTTGCAATGATCTCCTGGTTCTGCTCCTTTCACTTAGCATCTGTTCATGTAGGTCTCTTCAGGTCTCTCTGAAATCATCCTGCTGATCATTTCTTATAGAACATAACATTCTATAACATTCATATACCATAATTTATTCAATCTATTCTCCAATTGATGGGCATCCATTCAGTTTCTAGTTTCTTGCCACTACAAAGAGGGCTGCCACAAATATTTTGCACATAGTTTAGAAACACTGCTGGTTCAAAGGGTCTACACATGTATAACCCTTTGGGCATGGTTTCAAATTGCTCTCCAGAATGGTTGGATCCATTCATAACTCCACCAACAATGTATTAGTTTCCCACTTTTCCCACATTCCCCCAACATTTGTCGTTATCTTTTCCTGTCATCTTAGCCAATCTAAGAGGTATGTAGTTGTAGGTCAGAGTTGTCTTAATTTGCATTTCTCTGATCAATAATGATTTAGAGCACCTTTTCATATGACTAGAAATGGTTTCAAGTTCTTCATCTAAAAATTGTCTGTTCATATCCTTTGACCATTTATCAATTATAGAATGGCTTGAATTCTGATAAATTTGAGTCAATTCTCTATATATATTTTAGAAATGAGGCCTTTATCAGAACCCTTGAATGTAAAAAATGTTTTCCCAGTTTATTGCTTCCCTTCTAATCATTTCTACATCAGTTTTGTTTGTACAAAACCTTTCTAACTTAATATAATAAAAAATACCTATTTTGTGAAAAATAATGATCTCTAATTCTTCTTTGGTCACATATTCCTTCTTCTTCCACAGATCTGAGAGGTAAACTATCCTATTTTCTTATAATTTGTTTATAATATCATTCTTCATAGATCATGAACCCATTTTGACCTTATCTTGGTATATGGTGTTACATTCATGCTTTCTCATTCTGTGATACTCTTATCCTCCCATAAATATATCATGAAAACTTTACCTATAGTATTGGGGCATTTCTTCTAAGATCTTTTCATCTTGTATGGGTACCATTGGAATAAAACAAAAGGCCTGTCTGTCCTTTGCTCTCAATTTTCAATCTGCTTGTCTCTTTTTCCAGTTTTCCTGTAATTCATAGTAACGTCTATATTTCTTTTTCTGAGATGGGACTGTTTAGGATATTTACTTCTTCCTCTGTTAGTTTGGGCAAGCTGTATTTTTGGAGGTATTTTTCTATTTCATTTAAGTTGTCGAATTTATTGGCATAAAGTTGGGCAAAGTAACTCCTAATTATTGCTCTAATTTCCTCTTCGTTAGTGGTGAGTTCTCCCTTTTCATTTTTAAGACTAACAATTTGATTTTCCTCTTTCCTTTTTTTAATCAGATTTACTAAGGGTTTGTCTATTTTGTTGGTTTTTTCATAGAACCAACTCTTAGTTTTATTAATCAATTCAATAGTTTTTTTTACTTTCAATTTTATTGATCTCACCTTTTACTTTTAGAATTTCAAGTTTAGTGTTTGACTGGGGGTTTTTAATTTGTTCCTTTTCTAGCATTTTTAATTGCAAACCCAATTCATTGACCTTTTCTTTCTCTATTTTATACAAATAGGCCTCTAGAGATATGAAATTTCCCCTTATTACCGCTTTGGCTGCATCCCATACATTTTGGTATGATGTCTCATTATTATCGTTTTCTTGGGTGAAGTTATTAATTATGTCTATGATTTGCTGTTTCACCCAATCATTCTTTAGTATGAGATTATTTAGTTTCCAATTATTTTTTGGTCTACTTCCCCCTGCTTTTTTGTTGAATGTAATTTTCATTGCATCGTGGTCTGAAAAGGATGCATTTACTATTTCTGCCTTACTACATTTGAGTTTGAGGTTTTTATGTCCTAATATATGGTCAATTTTTGTATAGGTTCCATGAACTGCTGAAAAGAAAGTGTATTCCTTTCTGTCTCCATTACATTTTCTCCAGAGATCTATCATATCTAACTTTTCTAGTATTCTATTTACCTCTTTGACTTCTTTCTTATTTATTTTGTGGTTTGATTTATCTAATTCTGAGAGTGCAAGGTTAAGATCTCCCACTATTATAGTTTTACTGTCTATTTCTTCTTGCAGCTCTCTTAGTTTCTCTTTTAAGAATTTAGATGCTACCCCACTTGGTGCATATATGTTTAATATAGATAGTGCTTCATTATCCATGCTACCCTTTAGCAAGATATAGTGTCCTTCCTTATCTCTTTTAATTAGGTCAATTTTTGCTTTAGCTTGATCTGAGATCAGGATGGCTACCCCTGCTTTTTTGACTTCACCTGAAGCATAGTAGATTTTGCTCCAACCTTTTACCTTTAACCTGCATGTATCTCCCCGCTTCAGGTGTGTTTCCTGCAAACAACATATTGTAGGATTCTGGCTTTTAATCCATTCTGCTAACCGCTTCCTCTTTATGGGGGAGTTTACCCCATTCACGTTTATGGTTAGAATGACCAATTCTGTATTACTTGCCATCTTGTTAACCCCGGTTTATGCTTTCCTCCCTTCTTTCCCCTTTCCCCCCCCTTCCAAGTATTAAGCTTGTGAGCACCCCTTGCTTCTCACAGCCCTCCCTTTTTAGTGTCCCTCCCCCCGCCTTAGAGTTCCTCCCCCTATCTTACCCCTTTCCCTCCCAGTTCCCGTATTCCCTTCCACTTAGCTTATTCCTTCCCTTTCCACTTTTCCCTTCTCACTTTTCAATGAGATGGGAGAAGTTTCACCATAGATTGAATATGTCTTAAGATTTTTCACTTAAAGCCAATTCTGAAGGCAGTAAGATACCCACTATATTCATCCCCCTCCATTCTTTCTCTCAGATATAATAGGTTTCCTATGCCTCTTCATGAGATGTACTAGCCCCACTTTACCCTTTTTCTGGTACAATGTCCTTTCCACATCAATTTCTAGAACAAGGTATACATGTATTCTTTATACATCTATATAGTCAAAATATAGTTCCCAAGATTAATCTTTACCTTTTTAGATTTCTCTTGAGTTCTATATTTGTAGATCAAACTTTTTGTTAAGTTCTGGTTTTTTCATCAGAAATAGATGAAATTTGCTTACTTCGTTGAATGTCCATCTTCTTCCCTGGAAAAAGATGCTCATTCTCGCTGGGTAAGTTATTTTTTAACCTATATTATTCTTTATCTTCTTCCATTCTTTGATTTAAGATTTAAAAATCGATTTTGTATTTTAAATGTTGTGCTGCCCTTGACTGCCCTAGATTTTCGCTTGGCAGCAACATGAAGTTTTTGTTGCCAAATCTTCTCCATCCTCAAAAAAATCAAACAAACAAACCTTTACTGTACCCTATTATCTTACAAGCTATTATTGTATATATCTCTCCTCTTTTTATTGGTTAAATCCCCAGGCGTGGGAGAGAAGGGAGAGAATCTGCCTATACTCATTGCCTCCATTTTTTTCTCTCTCTTCTTATGCCCTCTGCAGTCTGGCTTCTGATTTCATTGCACAGTTAAAAATTCTCTTTCCTAAATGCTACTGATCTCTTATTAAAAAAATTAGACAGTCTTTTCCCCAGGTTCTATCCACAGAAGGTCTTTTAGCACTAATGACCACCTTATTCTCTTTGATAATTTCTTCTCTCTTCATTTAATGATACTGTTCTCTTCTAGTTGTTCTCCCCCCATCTCTTTCACTCCCACTTAAAAGCCTTATTTGTAACAGGAAGAATTATTAAGGAAAAAACCAGTCGGGGACAGAGCCAAGATGGCGGAGAGGACACATGCATCTTCCTGAACTCTTCTTTTCCCTCAATCTATTTTAATGATATTCAGCCTCTGAATTAGTGTTTATCTGTCAGGACCCATGAATATTGGGAGTACAACACATTACCAACAGAAGATATTCTTGAAATTCACCAGAAAAGTGCTGTTTTGTTCATAGGTGGGGATGGAAGAGTGGGGTAGGCCAGGTGCAGACTCAGCAAGGCAATGGGAGCTAGGTCACACTGAACAAATTGGAGCGAGGGTGTGATCTAAGCCTGCAGAAAATCTGCGGGAAGATTTTTACCACAGTGTGGCTCCTTTGCCCGCAGCAAGCCAGTAGATCAGCAGAGAAGCTATAAACACAGGGGGTAAAAACTATAACCCCAAAACTCGAGTCTCTCAGGACCTAGCCACACCCACCCGGAGTAACTCAGTATGATCTAGGCACAGCTGCAGTTGTTGGTCCTAGCATAGACCCAGTAGCTGCCTTTCTGCTACTGCTGATTTCAGGACCTGATTTCAGGTCCTGGTGCAGCCAGTGAGTGCTGTCCTACTGTCCCTTCACTGCTACTTCCTGTTGTCTGTAGAGGCATCTTGGAAATACTTACTGCCCCTGATAACCAGCTCTTAGGTGTTGTTTGTTTGTTTTTTTTCCCCCAAAATGAGCAAAAAGGCAAAGTGCATTCTAACTATTGATAGCTTCTATATGGAAAGAGAACAGACTTCAAACCCTGAGAAGACTAAAAACAGTTTGTCTCTAGATCCAAAGATGAATATGATCAAAGATGAATAAGACTCTCATAGAAGAAATTAAAAAGCATCTTAAATGACAGCAAGAAGAAAAATGGGGATAGGTAAGGAAAGTTTTGCAAGAGGATCAGGATAAGTCATGTTACTCATTAAAAGATAGAATGGATAAAGAAATCAACTCCCTGAAAAACAAAATTTGAGAATTGGAAAAGATAACTCCCAGGAAAACAGAATTTGTGAATTGGAAAAAGTAAACAATTCTAAGGAAAACAGAATTTATGAATTGGAAAAATAAAATAATTATTTAAAAAAATTTGGCAAAATGAAAAAAAGGTCCATAGAACAAAACAACTCAATTAAAAACTCAATTGGATAAATATAAAAAGAAATAAAAAAAGGAAATGAAGAAAATAATTCATTAAAAATGATACCTGAGCAAATGGAAATGAATGACTCCAGGAGATACCAAGAATCAGTCAAGCAAAACCAAAAAAAAATGAAAACATAGAAAAAAAAGTTAAATACCTACTTGGGAACACAATAGACCTGGAAAATAGATCTAGGAGAGATAATCTAAAGATTATTGGACTTCCTGAAAATCATGATGAAAAAAAGAGCCTAGACACTATTTTTCAGGAAATCATCAAAGAGAACTGCCCAGATGTTATCAAAACAGAAGGCAAAATAGACATTGAAAGAATTCATTGATCTCCTCCTAAAAGAGATCCCCAAATCAAAACTCTATATTGTGGCTAAATTCCAAAACTATCAGACCAAGATAAAAATACTGCAAGCAGCCATAAAAAAAAAAATTCAAATACTGAGGAGCCACTATTAGGATCAGTCAGGATCTAGCAGCATGCACATTAGAAGATCAATGGGCCTGGAATCTGATATTCCAAAAGGCAAAAGAACTTGGTATGCAGCAAAGAATAACTTACCCAGCCAAAATGAGCATTTTTTCCCAGAGAAGAAGATGGACATTCAATGAAATAGGTGAATTCCATTTGTTCCTGATTAAAAAAAACCAGAGCTAAATAAAAAGTTTGACCTCCAAATGTAGGACTCAAGAGAAGCATAAAAAGGTAAAAAGAACTCCTGAGAATTGTATTTATATTATGCATACATAAAGAGTACATGTATAATTTGGTTTTACTGTTATAAAAAAGGAACTAGAGGTGGAAAGGAAATTGTACCAGAAAAAGGGAAAAGTGGAGGTAAAAAGAGGGAAACTGCATCTCACAAAGAGGCAAAGAGGCATCTGAGGGAATGCAGGGAGGGGGATGAACATAGTGTGAATCTTAACTCTCATCAGATTTGGTTCAAAGAGGAAATGTTAGACATATTTGGTTTACATAGAAACTTCTCCCACCTCATTGAAAAGTGGGAGGGGAAAAACAAAAAGGGAAGGGTTAGGGTAAATAGAAAGGAATACAGAAATAGTAAGAAAAAGATTTAGGAAAAAGAGAGGGACTTCAAGAGGGAGGGTGGGATTCTAAAGAGGAAGTGCTGAGTGAGGCAAGTAGTACTCATAAGTCTAATACTGGGGCGGGGGGGGGCGGGAAGGGGGAAAGGAAAGAGAAAAGCATAATTTGGGGATAATAAGATGGCAGGAAATACAGGATTAGTAGTTTTAACCATAAATGTGAATGGGGTAAACTCTCTCATAAAATGGAGGTGGATAGCAGACTGGATTAAAAGCCAGACTCCTACAATATGTTGTTTACAGGAAACACATTTGCAGCAGCGTGATATATACAGAATACAGGTAAAAGGCTGGAGCAAAATCTACTATGTTTCTGGAGAAGCCAAAAAAGCAGGAGCAGCCATCCTAATCTCAGATCAAGCAAAAGCAAAAATTGATTTAATTAAAAGAGATAAGGAAGGAAACTATATTTTGCTAAAGGTAGCTAGACAATTAAGCAAAATCAATACTAAATATATGCACCAAGTGGTATAGCATCTAAATTCCTAAAGGAGAAGTTAAGAGAGCTGCAACAAGAAATAGACAGCAAAACTATAATAGTGGGAGATGTCACCCTTGCACTCTCAGAACTAGATAAATCAAACCACAAAATAAATAAGAAAAAAGTTAAAAAGATAAATAGAACACTAGAAAACATAGGTATGATAGATCTTTGGAGAAAATTGAATGGAGACAGAAAGGAATACACTTTTCTTGGCAGTTCATGGAACCTATACAAAAATTGACCATCAAATTCAAATGCAGAAAGGCAAAAGTAGTAAATGCATCCTTCTGAGATCACAATGCAATAAAAACTATATTCAATAAAAAGTCAGATGAAAATAGACCAAAAAGTAATGGGAAACTAAATAATCTTATCCCAAAGAATGATTGGGTGAAATAGACAATCAGAGACACAATTAATAATTTCATCCAAGAGAATGACAATAATGAGACATCACACCAAAATGTGTGAGATGCAATCAAGGCAGTAATAAGGGAAGATTTAGAGGCTTACTTACATAAAGTAGAGAAAAAGAAAATCAATGAATTGGCTTACAACTAAAAAATCTAGAAAAAGAGCAAATTTAACCCCCCCAATCAAACACTAAACTTGATATTCTAAAAATTAAAGGAGAGATCAATAAAATTGAAAGTAAAAAAAAAAAACTATTGAATTAATAAACAAAACTAAGAGTTGGTTTTATGAAAAAAGACAACAAAATAGAAAAACCCTTGGTAAATTTGATTAGAAAAAGGAAAGAGGAAAATTAAATTGTTAGTTTTAAGAATGAAAAGGGAGAAATTTCTACTAATGAAGAAGAAATTAGAGCAATAATTAGGAGTCATTTTGCCCAATTTATGCCAATAAATTTGATAATTTAAATGAAATAGAGGAATACCTTCAAAAATATAAGTTGCCCAGATTAACAGAGGAAGAAGTAAATTTGTTAAATAGTCTCATTTTAGAAAAAGAAATAGAACAAGCTATTAATCAACTCCCTAAAAACAAAATTCCCAGGACCATATGGATCTACATGTGAATTCTACTAAACATTTAAACAACAATTAACTCCAATGCTATATAAATTATTTTAAAAATAGGGAATGAAGAAGTCCTACCAAATTCCTTTTATGACATAGACATGGTACTGATACCTAAACCAGGTAGGATGAAAACAAATAAAGAAAATTATAGATCAATCTCCCTAATGAACATTGATGCAAAAACCTTAAATAAAATCTTAGCAAAAAGATGATAGAAAATTATCTCTAGGATAATACACCATGACCGAGTAGGATTTATACTAGGAATGCAGGGCTGATTTAATATTAGGAAAACTATTAGCATAATTGAATATATCAATAATCAAATTAACAAAAACCATATGATTATCTCAATAGACGCAGAAAAAGCATTTGATAAAACTCAACAACCATTCCTATTAAAAACACTAGAGAGTATAGGAATAAATGGACTTTTCCTTAAAATAGTCAATAGCATCTATTTAAGACCATCAGTAAGCATCATACATAATGCTGATAAACTGGAACCATTTCCAGTAAAATCATAAATGAAACAAGGTTGTCCACTTTCACCATTACTGTTTAATACTGTATTAGAAACCCTAGCTTTGGCAATAAGAGATGAAAAAGAAATTAATGGAATTAGAGTAGGTTATGAGGAAACCAAATTATCACTCTTTGCAGAAGATATGATGGTACACTTAGAGAACCTCAGAGATTCTATTAAAAACCTATTAGAAATAATACACAACTTTAGCAAAGTTGCAGGATACAAAATAAATCCACATAAATCATCAGCATTTTTATACATCACTAACAAAATCCAACAGCAAGAGATACTAAGAGAAATTCCATTTAAAATAACTGTCAATAGTATAAAATAATTGGGAATCTATCTGCCAGGGGAAAGTCAGGAACTATATGAGCAAAACTACAAAACATTTTCCACACAAATTGTCAGATCTAAACAATTGTAAAAATATTGAGTGCTCCTGGATAGGTCGAGCAAATATAATAAAGATGACAATACTATGTTAACTAATCTATTTTTTTAGTGCTATACTAATCAGACTCCCATGAAACTATTTTAATGACCTAGAAAAAATAACAACAAAATTCATCTGGAAGAATAAAAGATCAAGAATTTCAAGGGAACTAATGAAAAAAAAAATCAAATGAAAGTGGTACTGATCTAAAACTATATTATAAAGCAGCAATCACCAAAACCATTTGGTATTGGCTAAGCAATAGACTAATTGATCAGTGGAATAAGTTAAGCTCATGGACAAAATAGTCAATAACTGTAATAGGTTGAGGCTCGGGTTGATGCACTGAGGTCCCAAGCACGGGAGGCTAAATAGTAATTGGACCATACTCTACTAATATATAAGCTTGGAGAAAGAATGGCCCCCGCCCACTCTTTGTGCAAGTCCTGATGTGTTGTATAGGAAATGACGATTTTGGTGGGTGGAAGCAGGGGAGTGGAAAGGGAAGCGGAAGGAGAGACTGCTGGCTGGCATCTTGACACAGCTGCTCGCATTGTCATTGTGACGGCCCTTCATCTCCAATCTCCCTCTGCTAGCTGGCTTCCTGTCGCAGCTGCCCATATTGCTATTGCAATCCTTCTTGCCCATATTGCAATCCCCCCTCACCTCTACTGAGAATAAAGATTGAAGATTTTCCCCTTAACCTAAATCCCTGACTCCAGCTGATTTTAAATACGCGGTCATCACAAATAACTATAGCAATCTAGTGTATGACAAATCCAAAGACCCCAGCCTTTGGGATAAGAATTCATTATTTGACAAAATTTGCTGGGAAAATTGGAAATTAGTATGACAGAAACTAGGTAATGACCCATACTTACTACTACATCAAGATAAGATCAAAATGGGTTCATGATCTAAGCATAAAGAATGAGATTATAAATAAATTAAAGGAACATAGCATAATTTACCTCTCAGACCTGTGAAGGAGGAAGGAATTTGTGACAAAAGAAGATATAGAGGTCATTATTGATCACAAAATAGGTAATTTTTATTATTTTAAGTTAAAAACCTTTTGTGCAAATAAAACTAATGCAGACAGGATTAGAAGGAAAGCAATAAACTGGGAAAACATTTTTACAGCTAAAAGTTCTGATAAAGGCCTCATTTCCAAAATATATAGAGAATTGACTCTAATCTATAAGATATCAAGCCATTCTCCAATTGATAAATGGTCAAAGGATATGAACAATTTTCAGATGAAGAAATTAAAATTATTTCTAGTCATATGAAAAGGTATTCCAAATCATTGTTGATCAGAGAAATGCAATTAAGAGAACTTTGAGATACCACTATACACCTCTCAGATTGGCTAAAAGGACAGGAAAAGATAATGACAATATGTTGGAGAGGATGTGGGAAAACTGGGACACTGATGCATTGTTGGTGGAGTTGTTAATGGATCCAACCATTCTGGAGAGCATTTCGGAACTATACTCAAAAAGTTATCAAACTGTGCATACCCTTTGATCCAGCAGTGTTACTACTGGATAAGTCCAGTAGTATCCTAAAGAGATATTAAAGAAGGGAAAGGGACCCAAATGTGTAAAAATGTTTGTAGCACCCCTTTTTGTAATAGCTAGAAACTGGAAATTGAAGGGATGTTCAACAATTGGAGAATGGTTGAATAAATTGTGGTATATGAATGTTATGGAATATTATCGTTCTATAAGAAATGACCAGAAGGGTGAATACAGAGAGGCTTGGAGAGACATACATGAACTGATGCAGAACTAGGAAATCATTATACACTTCAACAACAATATTACATGATGATCAATTCTGATGGATGTGGCTCTCTTTAACAATGAGATGAACCACATCAGTTCCAATTGATCTGTAACGAACAGAACCAGCTACACCCAAGAGAAAGAACACTGGGAAATGAGTATGGACCACAACATAACATTTCCACTCTTTCTGTTAATGTTTGCTTGCATTTTTGTTTTTTTCTTCTCAGGTTATTTTTTACCTTCTTTCTAAATCTGATCTTTCCTGTGCAACAAGGTAACTGTATAAATATGTATATATAATATTGTATTTAACATATACTTTAACATATTTAACATATATGGGACTACCTGCCATCTAGGGGAGAGGGTGAGGGAAAGGAGGGGAAAAGTCTTTTCCCTTCTGCAAAACAGAAGGTTTTGCAAGGGTTAATGTTGAAAAATTACCCATCCATATGTTTTGTATATAAAAAGCTATAATAAAAATAAAATTAAAAAAAGAAAAAAGTCACACAATGGACATGTCCAAAAATATGTCTCATTCAGCACTTCTCCATGCTTTATCTTTAGACCTCTGTAATCATGGGTGGTTAAAACATTTGGTCAGAGATCTTAAGTCTTTCAAAAATTAATTTTTTTCTCTTTGTATTATTAGAGTTAATGTATATCTTCTGGTTTTTAAATTATTCTGTATAAATTCATTTCAATCTTTCACAGTTTTTCTGAATCCATTCTTTTTAATATTTCTCGTAGTACAATAATATTCTATTATATTCATGTATGATAATTTTTTTCAGCCATTCCCCATTGATGGTTACCTCCTTAGTTTCTACTCCTTTTCTATAACAAAAAATATTACTGTGAATACTTTTATACACATGGTTCCCTTTCCTTTTTTTTTTTTTTGTATTTCTGGTGCTGAGGTTTAGTAGTGATACCAATTGTGTCAATAGAAATGCAGTTAGGGACTTTGGGGACATAATTCTAAATTGCTTCACAAAATAGTTGGATCAAGACTTCAGAGTCACATAACCAACAAGATGAAGAATTAAACCTTTGTCTGATCCTCAGAACATAAAATATGTGCCAGAGATAAAGTAATTTCAGCTGTCTCCCTGGTCTAAGACACCAGGAACCCAAAAGAAGATTAAAAACGCCATGAGCTAATGTCTAACTTGAGCTCACTCATATCCTTTCCCCCACATTCTCTCATCCAGCAAGGCTATAGTAGTCACCCAACCCAAGGGATTGCAACAAAATGTAAGCCCACATTCTGGTCCTAATCCAAGTTCTGATCTGCAGAAATTTTCTGAGGCCTCAATAGTCAACACCACAGGAGCATTCTTTGTTCCAAAAGAGCTCTGCAGGATAACAGAAAAACAGAGCAGAAGAGGCAGGACATATGTATAGATTTGAAACAGAGTTCAATTCCACTTACCAATTATTTCTTCTTCCTTCCTCCCACATCCTCAGAGTTCCAAACTCTAAAGGACAGAAATCAGTTTTGGCTACAAATACACTAGTGGTGAAGCACTTTGTACTGCTGGACCAAAAAATGAAGAACAGATAAAATGGGACAAATTACCATCTGTGGGGCTGTGTGACAATCCACTAAGTCTAAGGGAAAGAAGGAAAGAGACCATCATTCAGCTGAGGTCACTCTTGACCTCCCAAAAGTCACTTGGGGGCAGACACCTAGATTGGTGAGCAATGAACATAAATACTGTTAGTGAAGCGGGAATCAGAAAGTAACCAATAAGAGAAAATAAAGAAAAAGAGATAGGAATCGTCAAAAATATGAGTATTTGTACTGCTTCTTTATTTTTCATAATAAACTGTAGAATTTTCTTGGGAATCACAGCCATGTTTCTCGAGCCAGAGTTTGAAAAATCTACATTCTTCACTCTCTCATTCTCTCTTTCTTTCTCTTTCATTCACTCATTCTCTCTCTCTCTCTCTCTTTAAATTGGGTCTTTTTCTCATCTTTATTTACTCCTCTTGTCTATATACTTTTCAAAAAACTGACAATGGCTAAGCAATTACAAAATGCTGCTGTTTTTAGTAACCTATGTACTTTATTCAGATCTCTTAAAGTGGCTTCATTATAGGCAAGTTGATACTTGCATGTCACCTATTTACTTATCTTTGATTTCAGCTGCTTTCCAGACAAAGGAACAGAAAAAAATAAAGATAACACAAGTCTGCTTTCTTTCTCTTGTCCTTTTTTTTTTTTTTTTTTTTTTTTTTGTGGAGGGCCAAAAGGTTTATTTAGAAAAGGTTACAGACAAAATGAAGAACTGCAATAATAACCAGGAGAGGTAAACATGAAATAGAATTGGGAAAGCAGAGAGTTAGCAAGATTTTAACAATTAAAAAAATTTTGTATTGTTTTATTTTTTTCTGGTTATACATATATACTCATTTAAAAATATTTCTTTATGAATCACATTGGGAGAGAAAAATCATAAGGGAAAAATAATGAGAAAAAATAAGAAAAGAAAAAAACCATGAACATAGCATGTATTGATTTATATTCAGTCTCCATAGTTCTCTTTGGATGCAAATGGTATTTTCTATCCAAAATATATTGAAATCAACTGAGATCACTGAACTGCTGAAAATAACCACGTCTATCATATTTGATCAACCTTGCTATTACTATGTACACTGTATTCCTGGTTCTACTGGTTTTGCTCAGCATCAGTTCATGAAAATCTTTTCAGGACTTTCTAAAATCAGTTTGTTCATATTTTTTTATCAAACAATAATATTTTATTACTTTCATATGTATAACATATTCAGCCATTCCACAATTTATGGACATCAACTCACTTTCCAATTCTTTTCCATTACAAAAAGAGCTTCTACAAACATTTTTATACATGTGGGTCCTTTTCCTTCCTTTATGATTTTCTTGGGATATAAAATCAGTAGTAGCACTGCTGGATCAAAGGATACACAGTTTTATGGCCTTAATCCCATAATGCCATATTCCAATAATTATGCCCTCATGGGCATAATTCCAAATTGCTTTCCAGAATGGCTAAATCATCTCACAACTCCACCAATAATGCATCAATATCCCCATTTGCCCGCATTCCCTCTAACATTTATCATTATCTTTTCTCATTAACTTAGTGAATCTGAGAGGTGTGAAGTGGTACCTCAGAGTTGTTTTAATTTGCATTTCTCTAATGAATAGTGATTTCAAAGTTTTTTTTCATATGACTATGGATGGCTTTAATTTTATCATCTGAAAATTGTTTATATCAATTGACCATTTATCAATTGGGGAATGACTTGTATTTTTATAAATTTGACACAATTATTTTATGAGGCCTTTTTTAGAAACACTAGCTATAAAATTGTTTCCTCCAACTTTGTACTTCTTTTTTAATCTTGTTTGTGTTGGTTTTGTTTGTGTAAAATCTTTTAAATCTAATGTAATCAAAGTTGTCCCTTTTGTATTTCATAATGTTCTTTATATCTTTGGCCATAAATTCCACCCCTCTCAAAGAGCTGATAGTTAATCTATCACACCCAAATCATGTATCTATTTTGATTTTATTGTGATGTGGGGTATGAGATGTAGGTTTATGCTGAGTTTCTGACACATTATTTTCCAGTTTTCCCTGCAATTTTTATGAAACAGAGAATTCTTATCCAAGAAGTTTTAACAATTAATGATGAAAAGAACTTGTATAAGTTCCCTAATGGAACTCACAATTAACTAGGAGAAAGAGAACACCTTATGAAATTGGAGTATGCTTTTAGCTGACAGGCTAAATGTATAGAGGAGTTTAGCACCATAAAAAATTAGTTAGTTCTACGGAGATAGAATAGAGAGATTAAGAGGAGAGATACTATAAGGAATAGTGGGGGGGAGGGGATAAGAAAAGAGCTCCATCCGGCATGGGAGAGAAGGAATAGGATAGACACCATGAGGCAGAGTATTTTGGAGGGCTGTTACCTGAAAGGGATTCACCAAAGATGGTGAATTGTCCATTTTCCACACTAAGAAGTGGTCCAAGCCCTTATTTTATTTATTACTTTTCTCTAATATAAGTCATAAGCTCTTTTTGTTGTATTTATGTTCTTTTTTTGAAATATGCAGCACAAGCACCTACTTGGATGTCTTAATTTTATTCATTGACTCTCTTTTCACCTAGTTGAGTTCAGAGTGCTGCCTGCTGCCTTGACAAGGATACTTGAGGAGAATGGCTTGATTCAGAACTTTTAACCTTTCTAGTACTTAACAAACATCACAAAGCACTTATTTATTGTTCTGGTATAAAAGTCACTACAACAAGAGAACTGTTCGGTTCTGCAAATATGTATTGTATCTAGGATATACTGCAACATGTTTAGCATATATAGGACTGCTTGCCATCCTTGGGGGGGGGGAGGAGAGAGGGAGGGGACAAAACGAAACATAAGTGATTGCAAGGGATAATGTCGTGTAGAAATTATCCTGGCATGGATTCTGTCAATGCGAAGTTATTATTAAATAAAATAAAATTTATATATAATAAAAAAAAAGAGTCACTACTATAAAGTTTTAAGGATGTTATTCTGGGAAAATATTGTGAAAAATCAAAGCGACCTTTCATGATAATTCTTCCTATTTTTTTCTTCTTTCACCAATTTGGAAACTGCACTCTGAGATTTTGACTAGAAATATTGTGTCTTGAGTTAGAAATTTTAGAAATGAAATCGTTACTCTTAATTGATAATAAAATAAATATAATTCTAGCCACAAATCCATGGTCAGAGATGATTTGTAAAATATTTGTACCAAAAAAGAGACAAAGGAGATAACTAAATAGAGCTATCTCTCTAGCTCTGACTCTGATTTTCTTTCCTCCTTTTCATTTTCTCAATGAAAACAAGAATCAGAGTTACATGTTTCATCAGAGAACTCCTATTTTTGGAATGTATCAGAAACGATACATATTGCAGAGTCTTGCCCAAATTTTGATTGTATAACACATTATCATTATGAATTTATGTCCATACAGACACTACTGATGACATCTGAAACCCAAGTTCTAATATCAACAAGTCAAATCATATAATATTTTATGGTTTATTTTGTTATTTTCCTCACAATAATATTATCAAGTATGGTTTGTGAAAATTATCCCGTTGTTCAGATGAAGCCAAAACTGAGAGGTAAAATAATTTCTCTATGATCACATAGCACCAAAATAAATCTGATAATCTTTGTAATGAACTTACAGTAAATAAGTTATCTTTGGCAAGTGATAATGTAAGAACTAATAAAATGTCATATTTTATGGAATCTTTGATGCCTAAATGTAATATCCTCATGTTAAACTTTACAAGGAAACTTGTTAATTTCCCTTCCCCAGAATTCTTAAAACATGCATCTTGGGGAGGTCTTTGCTTTTAATGGCTCCTCAATAATTTCATGGGCAGTATAGATAATGATTTACTTCTCTTTTTCTTTTTGTAGGGTAAGACCTGTTAGGAAGAATTCTACTTGACCCAAGTATTTTTTTAGATTATTCCCAGTTTTCCCTCAAAAAAGGAGAAACTTCTTTTTGTGTCATTCTAACCTCATCTTCTTGCAGGACACTTTCATACTCATATTCTTTCTCCTTTCTCCTTATCATTGGAGATAAATATATAAACAAGATTTATTATTTATTGATCACAGTTCTCCAAGAACTCCCAGATAAGGAAACTCCCACTATTGATACAGATTGATAATTCTCTATAACTTCTATCTAGTCTTTGAGAAGACCCTGGAGAACTAAGAGATTATGTAAAAGATTACCCACCTGTTATATATCAGAGACAGGTTTGGACCCAGGTTTTCCTGATTCTGAGCTCAGCTCTCCACTGACAATATCACATTGTCTCTTATCAAAATAATGACACCATCACTACAATAGATAAAAAACCCATATTATCAAGAAATATTTTGATAGTAATCATCAATTCCAAAGACTAAATGGTAGAAGGGATAATCGATATCCTCTTCCCATAAAATAAGTGCTGTTCAAACTATTACTTAACATTGGATTTTAATATCTGAATCTCCACTTTTCTTTCCAATTTCAAGATTAAGCATACTTGTGTAAATTCATTCCCCTCTCAGCTATATTCTTGATTCTCCAGACTTTGTTTCCATGTTTCAGCTGGCTTCTCACCCTGCAATATCCCTCATTCATTTTAGGCCCTCTTCTCTCATTGGTGAATTATTTCTGAGGTTTTCATTTTGGGGACAGGAGTAGATCAGTCATGCTTCATTCTTCAACTGGATAAGCTTCCCACTCACTGGACTTTGCTCCCATTCCTCCACAAAGGTCTTTTCTCCCTTCCCCTCCCATCCTGTCCTAACAACTCATACTCTGTTTTTCTAGGCAGGGAGTTCTTTAATTTTTCCCTTGTATTTCTATCAGCATTTAGCATTGTAATCTCCCTCTCCCCAACCTAGTTAAATGTTTAATAAATTCTTGTTTCTTGTTTGCCTGCCTAAAGAGATAAAGTAGATATTTCCAAAGCTGAGTCTTTGGTTTCTAACCCTATATCCATTAACCAGACTTCTCTGAGGACTCACCTACTTAGTGTGAATTTAAGAAAATGTTTTACCTCCCTTGAATATATTTACATTGTAAACTTTATTTCATTAATTGTAAAAATTAACACTTTTGATCCCTGTTAAAGTGACAATGAGTGTGGGGTTGCTGGAGGAAGTATATTGTTGTAAAATAAGGACCAAATCAACAAGTAAATCTCAGATGTAGGTCACTTCATCCATTCTCAGATGTAGAAACAAAGCAGAACTTACTTGGAAATACTAATTTCATCTACTACCTCCCCTCATTAAACATAGTAAGTACAAGAAACAGACTTGGAAATGCGTGGTGATGCTTTTTCCACTCTGCCTTGACTCAATAGATACTACAATGATCCTTTTTGTCTTAGAATAATATTCACTGCTTTTTATATCTTAGTCTGTTATTCTTCTGGCAAAGGGTTTTGAAGAATGATGGTAACTGTTCAGGTCATTCAGGCTCTCTGGAAATTCTTTGCTTTTAAGGGAAGAAGACAGTTTTGTTTCTTGATTTTTTTTTTTTTTGGTTTTGCTTTGCATTATAAAATTTAAGTTTATTCTTCAGTTTCTGCTGACAATCATAAGTTTCTATTTCATTATTACCTATGCTGATATGGCCTGTTACTTTTAAAATTGAAAGTAGTTTTATTTTAAATGACATTTTATGAGACTATAGTACTTTGGCAGGTCTACATTTCTAATGAGCCAACATACACATATGTTGGAAGGTAAAGACATTTGGCAGCATCTAGTTCCTCCTCCCTAACCTGAGATTTGCTTACATTGGCTAAAGAATGTGTATGTTACCATGTTACTACACAAAGCTTTCATTAGGAAAAGAACCATTTATCTCTTTAATATTCAAATAGATATTTATTGAGCTTGAATAAATGGAGTTAACTTGTCTATTCTTGTTAGATATGAAAAAGAAAGGGAGAAATATCCAGACTATATTCTGAAATGTTTTATTGCTAAAACAAGAAAACAGTAATTTTTGAAAATGGAATAAACTTAGAAGGAAAAATAGTTTCTTAGCTAGAATTAGTCTTGATTATAACACTTTTTATCAAGGAATTAAGTCTTCATTAACACTGGTGTCAATAAAAGAATGTCAGTACTAAGTGTTTTCATCTGGAAGTTTGATAAGAAATAGATACTTTTGTCTTTAGGTAATGTACTTTTCAAGACAAACTCTTATACAAAAAAGTTTGGGAAAAAAACTAATACTGGAATAAAGGGACAAAAATATTGAGTAACTTGATGAATTACATTTTTGTTTAGCCTTTTATTCCAAAGGTTATTTTCTCATTTGTGAAAATAAAAATTTCTGCCTTCATGAGAGCCCTTAGAAAATTATTTAAAATTTAATTAAATTAATTTTTTACATTTTAAGTTCTAAGTTGTTCTGCTCCCTCTCTCCTCATCCTGCACTAGAAAAGACCCACCATTTAACACAGAAATACATATATAACCTCTCCATATAAATATAAATTTCTATATCTATATCTCTAGATCTATATCTATACACATACAATGTATACTTCTATTTAGTAGTTCTTCCATAGTCCTTAGTAGATTAAAACTCATTTAGATAGCCATTCTAGAAGTGAAGGTCAACAAATACACTGAGACATGTAATTGGGTCTCTTAAAGACAGAATTCTTAAGACATACATAAGTCTTTACTTTTCTGATTATTTTTGACACGTGTAGAATAGCTATAAAACATTTCAGAAATACATAGAAAAAGAAAAGAAATAACTCAATTTCAAAAGCATTTTAAGATTTACAAAATGTTTTCCCCATAAGACAATGAAGAAGATAGATATGTGTTCATTGTCTTCATTTGATATAGTACAATTTGCCCAGATTGCTTCCTTCCCTTGTTTCAACCTCAGCCTGAGTATAGAGAAAAAAGAGCAGTAGGATTGAAATAGCTAGCATGACTCTGCTATATATAACATATATGTATATAATTATAATGTATAGAATACATTAATAGAAGCTCTCCGTGATCCCAAGGAATTCTACCAACCTCTGTGTACATTCTCTTATAACTTATTCATTATCAAAGCTATTATTAGAAATGCCTGGAGCAAATATTACAGAATAAACCTGGCATGGGTGCTACGATAGATGGCTGTGCTTCTAGATGGACAGGTTAAAATTCCCTAGACAGGGACCTCAGCATTCTGCTTCTGCTGGACAGAGATCCTAAGATACCATGAGATTACTACTGGGGAGATTACACTATGAAGTGATAACTTCATATTTTAGTTTATTATTTTTGATAACCATAATACAAAGGTGGAATAGAGAGCTGACCTCAGACCTCAGAATTAGTTAGACCTGACTCCAAGTTCTTCCTCTGACACACATTAGCTATGTGACTCTAAATTCTTTATAACTATCAATGCCAAGAAAGTGTCAGTCTATATGGAGAGGGGAATTTCCTTATGGGGACCACCCTATATTGATGAAATCATAAGTCTGATTAAAAATATCTTAATATTAGATTATAATGCTAGTTCATTTGCTCATGTTTAAGAAGCTTTAAAAAGATTATTTGGAGGTAGAATGGAATGATAGCCCTTAAATCAAAATATTAGATATTAGATAAATATTTTAGGGGAGTAGGGATAAAAGAGGACTTGAAATTACACAGTTTCAAATATTGAGTATTGTGTAAAAAAGTATTGCATAACCTCTGAATCACCTCTTCTATGTAGGTCCTCATTTCTCAACAGTCTTTGAGATTGAGAAATCCCTGAGCTCCTGTTGATAATTTCACTTATTCTACTCAAGCCATTATTCAAATAGCACAGCAAATAAAATGGCAAGGAAAGATTCACACTATACATTTACACTCTACTTTGCATTACCATACCACTAATAGGTGTCAGATAAACAAAGAATATATAGGATCAGATGATCTACATGGAAGGAACATTAACTTATATGAATGTAGGGAACATATGTAGCCAGATTCTCAGATGTATAGGGTGTTCTTGTATAAAGGGGGATATACTCTGGGCATTAATGTGACCCTGACAATTCATATATCTCGTATTTTAGAGATACTGATGATATGCATTGGGCAAGTCACTCTGCTGGGTATAATGATTGTTATTGGGCATTGATCTTTGCTATCTACTTCTGGACCTCATCTCTTTAGGGTTACCTATTGAGACCCAAGGTTATCTAAGGTCTGTTAGAAAGTGATAACTAGATAGTCCAAATAAAGATAGGCTAGCACTTCTTTAGTCACTCTGACCAAGAGAAAGGATGATTTTCTTCCACTCCTTTGCCTATTTTCTCTATTCATCAATAGCAATTCCCATTGTATATTGGTTCATGGGTCTATATCATTGATCAAGTAAAATCCTCATTGTCTCCCTAATTATTCTCCTAATTAAAAAATTAAATGGAATATATTTGAACACTTGTGAACAAAAATTGACATATATCATAGTTACAAGAAATCATATCAACTATATGGTACAATGCACATACATCTATATGATCTATGGCATTCACATTAGTATTACATTCATCTAATATGTGAGAAACACAGTTTATAAGATATTAGCAATAGGTAAAGGGAAGGGAATCAGCATTTAGGTATCATCTACTATGACACTATGTTTAATGCTTTACTATTATTATCTCATTTGATATTCACAAAAATAGTATGAGATAGGTGCTATTATTGTCCCCATTGTACAATTGACTTATCTGAGACAAATTAATTTGCCCAGGATCATATCCAGACACATAGAAGTGTCTGGAACTGGATTTGAATTCAGGTCTTCGCTCTAGGTCCAGCATTTTAAACACTGTCACATAGCTAAGAACACTAATCTTAATGCAATACAAAATATATATCATCACCAAACTAAATTACATAATCAAATATATAGCTCTCATAAAGATGAATACTATGTCCATAGGTAGTGATAATATGCCTAACATGTCATTCTAGAATATGCATCAAAGAGAACTAGCACAAGAAAAGCCCCTTGATTAGCACAATTTAGGTCATATATAACACATAGCAAGACATTTCCCTTACATAAGGAAGAACATATTTCATATTTATTTCAATGGGCATCTTTTGACTTTATGAGTAATCAGTTTTCTTTTTTTTCTGGAAGTCTTGTAAATAAGACTAATTAATGGCTAATTAGTCCCAGTATTTCTACTGCCATTCTATGAGTTTTTAATGGCTTAGACTATTAATATATATAGAACTATTGATCTATTGTACTAATTTTGACACTGTGTAAGGTTCTTTCAGGTACAACTTGTTTCAGTTTTTGTACTTTCTCAGATATGTAAGCATAGTACCTGATATGTACTATAATCTTTTACAAGTTGAACATTTAAAATGTATTCATGTTAATTTATGTATATATGTATACTTATATATACATACATGTACATATATAATGTATCTTATATATATGAACTGCATGTTGTTTTTCATTTTCCAACATAGTTTAAAACTTGGCCCATGTTTTCTATGTGAGAAATGTTCTTGTTGAAGGCATAACTAGGAATTTTTTTCACCTGGACTAAACAGATTTGAGCATTAAGGGATGGGATGGGGAGGAAGAAATGGTGATAAAGAAAGCAGCTTTTACCCCCATAAATTAGATTTTACTGATAGATTTTGTTTTGATAGTGTTTGGATTGCCTGTAACCTTCTCCTTGACTCCTACAGACTAATCCTTTTTAATAAGGGTTGGCAACTTTTATGTGTATATGTCATTGACTGCTTCAACATTGATATTGATATGTAATCATTTCTCTAGAATAAAATTTAAAAATAATTGAAGAATATACTAAATTTCATTTAGAGGTTAGTAAAAATAAAGTTGCTATGGTTTTTTTTTTCATCTAAATTCACAAATCCCTTGAAATTTATCCATGAATTCCTTAAGAACTACCTTATATTTTCTTTTTAAAAGGAAACAGAACAATATCAATAAAGAGAAAAAAATCCAATTTTATATACAATGTTTCATTAAGAATTTAGCTTTGATGGATGACAGAGCACTTGTCTTCCAGTATTCCCTTGACTTTGAAAAGTTGAGGGAAAGTGAACCCCAGAAGAGGGGCATCAGGGTAATGAAACCCTAACAATAACTACCTAGGTATGCTCAAGAAAAAATGGCTTCAATTCTGATGGAAGTGGATTTCTTTGACAAAGAGACCTAACTCAGTTTCAATTGATCAGTGATGGACAGAAGCAGCTACACCCAAAGAAAGAACACTGGGAAATGAATGTGAACTATTTGCATTTTTATTTTTCTTCCCGGGTTATTTTTACCTTCTGAATCCAATTCTCCCTGTGCAACAAGAGAACTGTTCGGTTCTGCAAACATATATTGTATCTAGGATATACTGTGACATATTTAACATATATAGGACTGCTTGCCATCTGGGGAGGGGATGAAGGGAAGGAGGGGAAAAATCAGAACAGAAGTGAGTGCAAGGGATAATGTTGAAAAATATTGCCCTGGCATGGGTTCTGTCAATAAAAAGTTATTATAAAATAAAATTAAAAAAAAGAAAAGAAAAGATGGCTTCAGCCAATGGAGTACTAAACCAGTGCAGAAGGACTGCAGTTGACATAAGGAGAAAGCATATTACCATATCCTTAGGTCCTGGAACAAAACTCTGTGTGTCCCATCCAAGTTAAAGCTCTGGTCTTTACTGCTTCTTTTTCATTATTTTAATTGTAGTTTTTACATGGACACACATAATGACATATATATATATACATATATGTATACATACATATCTACATCATATATATATATATATTTATTTATATATTGTTATCACTATTTATATATTTTTTTGTTCTTGAAGACCAGTGACATCAGGAGAGCAATGTCTTGATTTGCAAGTGAGGCAGGATTATGTAAAGTCTCCCTCTTCCAGGGATATCTGAATCCAGTGGCAAAACATAGGTCAGGATGACTGGAGATAACCCAGATACAGTCAGAGATTTTGGCCTTTTTAAGCTAAGGTCTTTCTCAGGTCTCACTTTGAGACAACATCCATTCAGTGCTTTAAGGCTTGTTAAGATTGTTGGTTGCTCTTTGTTCTCAGAGGACAAGAATATCAGGGAAGGGATGTTGTGATCTGCAAGTAAATTGAATTTAATTGAAGGAGGACTATGCAGAGTCACAGATTTCACTTTCCCCTCCATAGCCATCTAGGTCCAGTGGCCAGATACAGATCAGGATGACTGGAGATGGCCCTGGATGCAGTGGGAGACCTTGGCCTTTCTAAGCTAAGGTTTTCAAAAGGTCTCAATCTGATTGAGGCAGTGCTCCATCAGTAATTAAGAAATGAACAGAGAATGGCCTTTTTTACCCAGACAAAAAAATTTAACAAATCTGGGAGAGAAAAATCTTCAGGGCTTTTGGCCAGAACATAAATCCACTCTGAGCCATCAAAACTCAATGATCTAATGAGTCTTGGGCTTGGAATGATTATTGGCCAATCAGTGATAGTCAGAGTGATTTGGTTTTAAGGCATGGTCCTTTGAATACTAACGGGCTTTATTAAAGCCTGGTTTTTCAGAACTCTATTTCAAGAAATCATAAATAAAACTATATAGGACACAAGGGTTGTCTTAATTTTTTAAATGATGGAATAAAAAAATAGGGAAGAGAAAAATGAACTCACCTCCCAAACCCTAACATATCTTGTGAAGTTTCAGGAGTCAAAATTTATATTCTTTTGCACAGAGCACCCACATGTAAGGGTATGATTTCCTTATGTGAACAGAGGGAGAGAAAGGAGAGAGAAAGAGTACTTTTACAAAAGAAAATACAATTATCCTTTCCACATAAGGATATTTCTCTTTATGGTTTCAATATATCATAGGTCCACATAAGAAATTAAATGGAATTTTGGATGGAGTTTTTGGAAACCACAAACAACATGTAAAGACCAGTAGATGACACAGAGCCTGTGACCAAATATTTCAGCCAAATTTCACAAAAGTAAAGACCCCATAAAAGAAAAAAAAATCAGACCCTCTCTGTGCAAAGGAAAGTTCAAAAAATTTTACATGGATTTTCCAGCTCTCTGGGGTGCCTAACTCCTAACCTCCAAAATGCAGAAAGGACAAATGTAAAGTATTTTATGTAGTCTTGACACTTTGCATTAAGGGAAACTTTATAACATGGAGAGAAATAAGTATTTAATGGGTTCATTGTTCATGGTAAAAATAGCTAACCTTTCCTCAAATTTTTTCTCTTTGATAAGGCTGACTACTTTTTCTCTTTTCCAAACTTTCACTTAGTCCATGGACACTGGAATGCTTATGTATGCATGCATTATGAGTATTTCTTTGGATTTAATTGCCTTCAGAAAAGCAGACTGACATGTATAGTGTTCTCCAACAGAACAACCAATGAAAATATGCTGACAGAAAACAGCAGCTGGAAATAATCAGATAGCAGCAGTCTGGCTGAAACAGGAAGTACTATGAAGAGAAATTTGTTCCCTGTGCTATGTTATTTAGAAGCCCTAAAGATTTGAGAGAACTTTGAGTTTTTTTTTTTTTGTTGTTTGTTTGCTTATTTTTTTCTGTTTTGAACTTAATAGTTTATGCATATGCCTATAGATTCTATCTACATGGTAGCAACACAATCTAGGAGAGTGGAAAACAGTCTTTTGTAACATATAGATTTATTTTTTCCACAGGTACTGACTAATGTGTGCTTTTTTTATTTTCCTGAATTAAATTTAAAAAAAAGAAGTTTTATCCATCACTTCAAATCTTCATTTGAGTTTTGGTTTCTTCATCTGTAAAATAAGAGGCCTCAAGTGATCAGAAGAGACAGCTGAGAAAGTGAGTGGTTGATGGAATGGATGGGGTACTTGAGTCGTTTATATATCCTTTTTGTATTTTCCATGATTGGTTTATGGATAACAAATCAGCAAGTTTCTAAATTGTTTCCAACTTTAAAGTAATTATGCTTTGTTACCTGTTTGTGGTCATATAACTACCAAATATCTGGGATAAGATTCCAGCTTAGATCTTGTTGTCCAGGACTCATTATATGACAATTCTTTTTAGTCTTTACATTCAAACCCCCAGCAAATGAATGCCTAAACAAGGCCAGAAATTGCAGAGTTTCTGAGGACATTACGGGACAAATGCATCTCACTTGCATTGGATTTGTCTGAAATACTATCTTTATAGATTTATCCTTTTCTTGTGGATTACAGTTAAATGGTGAATAATTCTGGAAATGAAAACAGTAAAGCATTCATGATTTACCAGATACTTTTCTTCTTGAGGTTAAGGCTGAGTTGGGGTGAAATGATTCAGGCTGGTTGGATTTGGCCCCTTCTATGAGGCAAGAATGGGCGTTACCTCAGCAGCAACATTAAATATTAAATGGGCAGACTTTAGGTAGTCAAAGATATTGCACCAATGCAGATGTGCATTTTAATTCAAATGACATGTAATTGATATATTTGTACTTGTATTGGAATATCTCTCTCTCAACATGATACTTTTGGAATAATACCTGATTTTCTTTGCCTGTTTTTTTTTTTTTTTTTTAATTATGAAGAGTATTAGCTCTGACTGACAGTCTTAGAATTGCTCTGCAGATTTCTGGCTAGTCTAGTCTATCTTGGAATATGAGCTATTATATGCTTCATGATCAGAGCAAAATTGAGATCTTGGGTGATGATAAAACATAAAGAGTATATTTTCTTAATAGCTTTTTGAAACCACAGGTCAGTGTTTTATTTTATTATTTTAAAATGACAATAGATAGCATAAATATAGATTCTGTCCATACATGCTGAAAATCTGAAATGGACAAACAGAATTTGGCATCTTTAATAAGATCTTGTGGGGGCAGATTTTGCTGTCTCATTTAAAATGTGGATGTGTCTGGAGTACATTGAATTAACAATCTAGATTATGGCCTCAGATCCTTTGATAGAGTGTAAGCTACTTGAGGTTGGGGGTTGTTTTATTATTGTTTTTGTGCTTAATGGATACTTATTGATTAACTGATTAATTCTTAAAGTCCTCTTTCAAACCAGGTAAAGGATTGGTTAATTAGAAGGAAAGAATTAACAGAATCTATGATTGAATCGGAAGAATCACAGCAGTACAAAAGTTACATTGAGTGGGGTTGAAAATGATTTGATCTATTGGCAACAGAAAGGCACTAAGCAGTGAGTCAATAAGTATTTATCAAATTCCTACTAAATGTGATGCACACATTAACTTGACTAAACAGGGATTAGGAAACTTTAGCATATAGAAGAAAGTCCATAAACTAGCAGTACTTTTCTCCAAAAAACAACAGAGAGATTTCTGGAACTAACAATGAAATTTGCTAATTTAAGATAACAAAGAAGCATACAGTTCTCTTTTAAGTTTCCATGCTGAGAGTTTAAGCATTGATCAGTCTAGACTGGGTCCTGGAAATCTGTTATGGCAATATTTGGGAAGATAATACCTCTTCTTCACAAGGGTGTAACAATTTCCTTAAACCCTAGTTGTAATCTCAGCCAGAGGTTTCAGATCAAGTTTCCAATTGACTGATGAGACTATAGCTCAGACTTGGGAATAATGGAATTATGTTCAAAGCCAACTATGAGAACTCACCAAAGTTGGCAGGAAACCCTGTCAAACTCTAAAACAATGACTTTTTTGATTATATGATCAGGGAGGAATTATCAGTAACCTAAACATTATTTGCTTTAGGCTAATGAGAGCTACAGCATCGAATGCTTTAATTAGAGGATCTGTTAATAGGCACTTTAGTTTTTTGAAGTTGATTTGTAAAATATTGAAAGAAAGGGAAAGGAGAACATGAAATACATAGTGAATGGGGTGATGATATGGAAAAAAAGATTGCTAAAATTTGGAAGAGAGACTTGTAAAGTTTTGTTTCTGACACTACACATTTGAATTTTACCCTTCTCCCTAGCCCATCATGCAGTTCATGGTAGATGGATATACAGATTTGGCTTTAAATTTTGCCTTTGCTTTTTTCCTATATGTCACTTCACCTGTATGGGTCTTAGTTCTTTCCTCTGTGAAATAAGGGAATTGTAGTAAATTATCTTTGTAAAATAGGTCTTAATTTAGAATTCTACTACCATTTTCTTAAGAATATGGAAATTGGGACTTTTTTTTTCTTTTTTTCTGAAGGCAATTAGACAAAAGTGATTTGCTTAGGGTCACATGGCTAGTAAGTGTCGGAGGCCAGATTTGAACTCAGGTTTTCCCAATTCCAGGGTCAGTACTCTGTCCTCTGCATTCCCTAGCTACCCCACTTCTTACCTTTCTTGAATGGAAGTGGATGTTGCTTTTAGTTGTAGACAAAAGGCCACAATGGAGCTCATTCCAACTGTGGACTTGAAAATACTAATGCAGTTTAAAGAGAGGGCAAATGAGGGGAACACCAAGGAGTAAAAGGAACCTAATTAAAAATAAATTTAAAAAAAGTTTTTGAGGTCTTGAGAAAGTATTTGTTCCTTTTTCTCATATTCCTAAATTTAACATGAATGACCAGTCAAGTATGGTATTATAGGATCTTTGACAGTAAGCTAACTAGAATCTCAAATAGGCAAAAGAACTGTTACTAAATATAACCTTCACTAGAACAATTCTATTTCACTATTCTCTAGATTAATAGCTAGGATTGAGTGAGACCTTGGGAGCACTGGGTCTAGGCTCTAGACTGAGGAAAGTCTTTTGAGTTCAAATCTGAACTCAGATAAATTTGTAACCTTGAGAAAAGCATTGTAACCTCTATTTCCCTTACGTTTCTTTATCTAAAATATAGGTAACAAAAGCCCCTATTTCACAAGGTTGTAATGAGGATCACATGAAATAATATCTCTAAAGCATATTGCCTGACACACAGTAGGTACTTTGTGAGTGTCTACTTCCCTTCCTTCTTACTTCCATGGAGATGTAGGGAATGATATAATAGAAACAGGGCAATTATATTATAAGCTATTATAAGATATTTGGACCTATCTTCATTTGTTACAACACTTAAGAGAGTGAATACTCTGTGAGAGTTAAACCTGTCCCTTTGTGTGGTAAGTAAAAAAAAATCCAGTGTTTCTCCAGAAGGTATAGAAATTATTTTGAAATAATTTGAAGAGAACCTACTTGTGTGTGTCACACGGAAAGGTACTTTTAGATTGATACACAATCCTTTGTGTCATGTGGCATTCTGACAAAGGAGAAGAGTTAAATACAATTATCCCATCCATCACCTTCCAGAAGCCACCATGAAACGTCCTTTCAGGAGCATATTACACACACACACACACACACACACACACACACACACACACACATACACACACACACTCCCACATGTGTGTGTATAAAATTTTTGGCGCATGCTTCCTGTCTCTATAAATAATACTTAAAAATAACATCAGTGCAAATACAAAGATAGTCAATAAAAATATAGACAACATTCTGCAGATAATAGTATAGAAATCTTCTTTGGGGCAACCCAGGAACCATTCATTCTTAATGTATTCCAACTTGGATTCCAATTTGGAGCACAATATTATTTTGTTATTATAAATACTTGTTGTTATTGTATCTTTATTTTTCTGAGATATTGTTCATCATTATTAGCTTTGGCCTGTAACAGAAATACCAATTTTAATAATATTCTCACGGGAAAGTGCATTAAAGGATGATAGAATTAGGGGTGATCGGCAAACTCTCTCATTGTTTATGGGTAAGTAAACTGAAGTCCTAGAGAAATTCAGTGATCTTAGGCCACATGGTATTTGCTACAAGTAAGAATTTGAACCCAGGACCTCTGTTTACAAATCCAACTTTTTTATGTAGTTTTAAGAAGCAAGTATGGTAGAAAATATAAACTGCCTATATGCTATTAAAAAAAAAATATTAGTCCTATTGGAAATAAGTTACTACACAAAGAGTACAAGAGATTGGATTCAACTACAATGGTTTTGCATATTTCACAATTTTACATATAATTTTTATTTTTAAAATAAAATGTTACCCCAAAATTTAAATGTCTTTTCAAATATTTAATAATTAAATATATTTTCAAATATTTAATAATAGATTCTGAAAACTCAGTAAAGTGCTTTCTTTATAACAGACTTAAGAATTTTTTGGTGCTAGTATTGTCTCTCTTTTATACATAAGGAAATTTGTGGGTAGAATAAGTTAACAAACTTTTATGGAATCAGATAGTCAATAAGTATAGTAGCTAAGATTCAAACTGAGATCTTCTGGGCTTAATATGAGCAAGCTTTCCTCTGTGCTACCTACCAAGTTATTGACATCACTACTTTTTAAAAGTAATAGTTTATGACTTGAAAGGAATGTCTACCACAACCATATCATCTAGACTGTTTACTTAATGTCTCCTTCTAGCACTTCATAGGTAATATAAGGCACATGGAAATTCCAACTGTAGGACTGGAATTTCAAGGCACATTCTTAAAGCAGACCATAACCTTAAAATATCATAGATGTTTAGGAAACTTGTTAATAAATGGGTATTTAAATTAAATATTCCATAATTGTGTAAAATACTGTCTCAAGAGCTCCTGCAAGAGCATGTTATCATAGGATATTAGAATAAACCTGTGACATAAATCACTATTATATATCTATTTTACAGAAGAGAACATTGAGGAAGAGAATTGTGATTTGCCTGGGTCACAAACCTTTAAGGTCAGAATCAGAATTTGAAATCAATTCTCACTTCTTGACTCAAACTTCACTATTCTATTTGTTATACCATAAAATCCTCCTCTGATAAAGAGTTCATATATCTTAAGATATCCTCTTCTTCCATTCCATACTTGTTAGTAACTTTCATTATATCTGAGCTTCTGAAATTTATTTTCCATTCTATTCCACAATTATTAATTACCTACTATGTGTTAGGCACAGAGCTATCTGTAGTCTAACAAGAACACAAATATTTGTACAATTTGTTTATCTACTTTATCTACATACTTAAGACTGAAATGCAAAAAAGCAAAATTAATAAATTTTAATATGAAATTAAATAATAAAACAAGAGTCTATTTCTCTTTCCATATATTTAAGAATAGACTAGTATGAATATACTCTGTCATGGCCAGAAACATACACATGTACATGTGTATCTTTGTGTGTGTGTGTTTGTATGTAGTATTTTTAAGTATCAAGATAGAAAGGCTTCAAGTATGTACCCAGTGATGGTCTATATGTTGATCATAAAAGGACTCAACCAGATAGCATGTTTCATGGGATTATTTTGGTCCTAAATTTTTTGAAAATCACCTATTAAATCATGAAAGGATTATAATGTATAGAAGTAGAATGAATATGAATTCCAATTCAGTGAAATGTTCTTGTTATCATAGATGTGTTTGCTTCTGGCATTAATTAATGAATTACTTTTATTTATTTATTTTATTTTCTCTATAAAAGTTTTCTATAATTAGAGGTTTAACAAGTAGGCATACTAAAATATTATTTGTCATAAGCAAACTTCTGTAGGCAAATAAACGATGCCCCAATTTATATGATTTTTCATCTTTTGGATTCAGAATTAGAGAAGAATAATTCTTCCCTTTTCCCCCCAGAGAACTAGGCTGTCTCTGTTCTAGAATTTGCACTAGACCAAAAACGTAAGGATTAGGTAGAAGTCACAAATAATTTTCTTCAAGTCCTTTCTGAATATTGCCCAGAAAATTCTAATTTACAGATCTGCTTGATTAAGGATAGAATATGAACCATGCAATATTACCTGGGGTTAATATGAATAAAATTAATGGTATTGGAAGTCTTTATAGAATCTATAATCAAAATGAATTCAGGCTGTTATTCGTATTTCATGTTTTTAAAAGGCAATAAATTGTGTAACTAATATCAGTATTAGGACAGCTGGGTGATTAAAATGCCCGATCTAGAGTAAAAAAAAAGATCTAAGTTAAAATTCAGCATCAGTATTAGCTATGCAGTCCTGGCAATCACTCAACCCTGTTTTACCTCAGTTTTCTTACCTGTAAAATGAGCTGGGGAAGGAAATGGCCAACCACTCCAGTATATTTGCCAAGAAAGACAGAAATGGGGTTGCAAAAAATTTGATATGACTGAAATAAATGAACAACAATAAAATTATCAGTACTAGAATAAAACCCACAATTTAAGCTGATATTTGAAAATATAACAATTCTAAAGGATGTGAATGAAAAATGTACTATCAAGGAAGGGCAAGTGATTTTTATTTATTTTTTCTCAATAATATTTTATTTTTTCAAATACATTTATAAAATTTTATGCTTCAATTTTTTCTTTCTCCCTCCTTTATCTCTCCCTTCCCCAAGACAGCAAACAATGTGATATAGGTTAAATATGTGCAATTCTTTTAAACATATTTCCATATTTCTTATATTGAACAAGAAAAATCAGATCAAAAGAAAAAAACTAAAAAAAATCAATAATAAACAAACAATAACAACAAAAAAGGTGAAAACTATGCTTCAATCTACATTCAGTTTCCATAGTTCTGTCTCTGAATGAAGATGGCATTTTCTATTCCAAATCTATTGGAATTGCTTTAAATTATCACATTGTTGAAAAGAGCCAAGTCCAGCACAACTAATCATCATGTAATCTTGTAACTGTATACAATGTTCTCTTGATTCTGCTCACTACTCAGCTTCAGTTCATGTAAGTCTTCTCAAGTTTTTCTGAAATCAGCCTGCTCTTCATTTTTTATAGAACAATAATATTCTGTTGCATCTATATATCACAATTTATTTAGCCATTTCCCAATTAAAGGACATCCACTCAATTTCCAGTTTCTTGCCACTGCAAAAAGATCTGTTACAAACATTTTTGCACATATTGGTTATTTTTATCCTTTATGATCTTTTTGGGATAGACACTGCTGGATCAATGGGTATACCACAGTTTGATAGCTTTTGGGGTATAATTTTAAATTCCTCTTCAGAATGATTGGATGAGTTTACAACTCCACCAACAATCTAGTTTTTCCACATCTCCTCCAATGCTTGTCATTATGTTTTCCTGTCATTTAGTCTAAGAGGTCTGAACTGGTACCTCAAAGTTGTCTTAATTTGCATTCTCTAATCAATAGTGATTTAGAGCACTCTTTCAGATGACTAGAAAGGGTTTTAATTTCTTCATATGAAAATTGTTCAGATCTTTTGACTATCAATTGGGGAAAGACTTGTATTCTTATAAATTTGAATCAATTCTGTATGTATTTTAGAAATGAGGCCTTTATCAGAAACCCTGGCTATAAATTTTTCCCCCAATTTTCTGCTTCTTTTTTAATCTTGACTCCATTGGTTTTATTTGAAGTAGGTGATTTTTAATATAAAATAATATCCAATCTGATTTTCTTTCACTTCCTTTTTGAATCCTGTTCTTCTCTTTCGATAACTAACTCACTTTCACCCCTGCTAATTCTAGTCTATCAAGAATTATGGTCATTACCTTAGAACTCTTCTGACTCTTCTTCCTAAACACAAATTGTTCTCTCCTTTTTTATCCTTTATGTATTTCACTAAGTGACTAAGAGGATAAATTAATTGTGACCTAAAGTGCTGTTTTCTTCCTCTTTTCTGGAAAACATTGCCAACTTTAACTTTGTTTTTAAATATCTAAACACAGAGGTATGAGAAATATTTACCCACATGGACAAGGGGAAAGATATCTTTATGCAGGAAGAAGTGAAAGTTCTAAAATCTCATGGTTATAGATTGCTGCCTAATTCACCCATGCACAGTTAGACATGGTATTAGCCAAGTTCCTTATTTTCTTTCTTCTGTAAAATCTCTATTTTCCCTTCACCTCAATCTAATACTCTCTCTTTTTCACTTTCTTTTAGTGTTTCCTGTTCCCTTCAAATAGTTTGGGGCTCATTGAGGAGTCACCATTCAGTGTTTTGAGTAGAGTATACTTTGATAAGTCTGTGGTTATAGGATTTTTTAAAAATTTAATTCAGCCTCTACCAATCACTAACTAACATTGTGGATATAGTTCTGTGCTTGGAGTCAGGAGGATTTCAGTTCAAATCCAAAATCAGATGTTTAGGAACTGTGTGGCTCTGGACAAGTCATTCAATCTCTTTCTGCCTCAGTTTCCTCAACTGTATAATGGGGATAATAATAGCATCAGTCTCCAAAGTTTGTTGTGAGGATCCCATGAGATATATTTGTAAAATTCTTAGTATAGTTCTTAGAATATTATTGTTGTTCAGTCATTTAGTTGTGTTTAACCCTTCATGATCCCATGAACTATAGTGTCCATAAGCAATCTTGAAGAAGAACTAGATTCCTCCTCCCCATTTCTTTTTCCAGTGGATTAAGGCACACTTAATCCTTAAGTTTTAATCATATAAAACTTAAGTTTAATCACAGTGTCTCAGACCAAGTTTGAACTCAGATCTTTCTGACAACAGGCCCAGTGCTCTATGCACTGATACCTAGTAAGCTTGCTTGGCACATGGGGTCTTAATAAATGAAAGTTTCCTCCTTCCCTCCCTGTCTGTCTTTTTTTCCTTTATTCCTTGCTTCTTCAAATACTGCAGACTGCAGCCCACATCCTCCCATATATTCTCCAGAGAGTTGAGTCACATAACATGCTAAAGAAGGAAGTATTTCTCCACATGGATATCATTGCAACACACAGCCCATGTTACTTTTTGCTCTTATTACATGGCTGATTCACCTCCTTTTCCAGTCATCCCTTTCTTTTATGTCATTCACACCACCAATCATTTGTAGGGTATTGATGATGATGTATGTTTCAGCCTATTCATGTTCACTGTTCATCTTTCCCTTGCCCTCTGGATAACCTGCATTTTTAATTCTGAGGGAATTTGATATTTCATGATTCATAGATATCTAACATCACTGAAAGAATATTTCTCTTAAAAAGACGGTTTTTGTTGCAGGGAACAACTGGGGGTCAGATGTGCCATTTCTTAAACACATTCCAGACTGTTTTGCCCATAGCAAAATGCTTAATAAACCTTTTATAAGATTGAAATTGGTGAAGAAAGTCATACTTATCTAGATAAGTACTAGACTTGGATCAATAAATCCTTTGCCAAAGCCTTGGATCAGAGATAAAATCTTAGTCTAGTCACATCAGAGAGTGGAGAAAAGATAGATTATTTCATCCCCTTTAATTCAAACATAGCAATCATTTCTGGGTGTCACTGCTCAATTTCCTTTAGGATTTATTAGTCTCTACTGTATTTGGCCCAGCATAAAATTAAACTACCACATAAATCTTGCTGGTCTATCTGGGTCTCTTTGCTTTATCTTCTATTAAACTATAAGCGATATAGTGCCACCTGTTTAGAAAACTGAAGATTAAGACAAGTTCTTTCTGATACCTTAACTAATCATTGGAGTCATTCATTATATTGATGAATGGTAGATTTTTTTTTTTGTTGACCCAAAGCCACAGAAAAGAGTTTCCATGACATATGACTCTAAGTGAATTTATTTCAGGCAGGTAAGCCTGGTATTAAAAGATTAAATGTTTGATTTAAAGGATGGTCAAGTGCTGGCAAGAGTCTTATGTCAGAAAAAAGTTCTGAAACTGGTAGAAAAGCTGGCACAGTACTGGACAATTACATCTTTTTATGCATGTGTGACTAGAGATTTTGTATTCCATATCTCTGCTCCTGTGGATTCTGTGGTCAGCATGCTTAGGTACTTGGACATCTCTTGAACTTCATCCTGTACATTCACTTTCTTCTTTTAGCTTTCATAAAGGAGTAGAAATTACAAGATGGTGCTAAAATTAAATAGACCAATTATATTCCCCAAAAGTACTGGAACCAGAAATATTCTAGAAGAAATAGTTGTTTCAGGATATTCAGTTTGACAAGGACCACCTATTTTCCAGTTGTTTTAGGATAATGGAAATTTTGAGCTCACTTTTTAAGATTCAGGGATCTCCTAGGTACTGCTTAATGGTATTTTAAATTTCAATCTCTTTTTGGACTTTATAAAAGATTTTCTTTTTATATGGCAAAAAATGTGGTATTGGGGGGAAAAGATACACTTGGTTTGTTAGGTGGCATTTTGCTTGTCTAGTGAGATTGTTTAAGTAATGACTAAGGCATACAACTGTGTCTTTTTCTTTAACCATATATATACACATATTTTTCAAAATATTACTTCATGGATATGTTATTCAATGATGTAATGAAAAAGTCTGTTGTGCAGTCTCCAACCAAGAGGCAAGGTTAAGACTACTTTGGGAATTTTAGCTCTGAATGTTCTAAATCTTTGTGAATAAAAATCCCAGCCTAAATATTTCATTTAGTTATTTTTTTCACTTAGAAGAATCTTCTCCATGCATGAGACTGAAGTCTCATTACACAGAAAAAAAACAGGAGTTTTTTTTTTTATTCTCTCCCAGCATTCTATTCCAATGACTCCTTCCATAAAATACAAAATAAATTGAAGACAAATAAAATGAAGCAGTGGGAGGTCCAAATAGGTGGCTGGAAACCAGCTAACTTGGAGGCAATAAGTTAAGTTCTTTCACTTGTTTGAGCCTGCTAAGTCAAGAGGCAATTTTCCATCACAGATGAATGCCCCTGCAGTTATTTTTATATGTTTATAGGTCTGAAACAGTATAGTTTACATAGGAACTACAGAGTTTGGGTTAGGGATGAAAACTCATAATGTCAAATGACACTAAAAGAGGTCTACACAGCTTTAATTATCATGATGATTCAGGCAAAATTCCTTTCTTATGCTTGAATCACCTAGATAACTAAAACCAAAGAGCAGCTGGACTTAAGTGATCCCAGATATTTCCTCAGACATTCAGCAGCAACTGTACCAGCAGTTTATAGGTAATTTATATACACACACATCCATTATGTATGTATATGTATATACACGTATGTGCATATACATATACATGTGCATATATATATATATTTTTTTTTTCCTGGTTTATATTTTTTCATGCAAGAAATGATTTATATAATTAATAGTATATCTATTTATTCTTATCTCCCCAAATGGAGCAAAATAGTATACGAGATCTGATTATTATTATATAATAATTTAAAAGAAACCAATTAAAATTTATGGTAAATTAGACATTGCTTTTGATGTGCATGTAATCTTCATTAAAATGGTCTGATAAAATAATGTTTAAATGTGTACATGCTCCTTGGTTTAGAAATAAATTAGGAAAAGCCATTTGCTTCAGCCTTAATAGCTTTCTAAAATGTATATAGACCTATCATGGAGCACCATAAGGGAATTTATTATCTTTGTAAAATAGAGTTGGTTCACTTGGAAAGTAGTCATTAGATTTGACAGCTAAATATGCATAAACAGTCCCAGAACTCCTTTTCTTCAGAAAATCTATTTTGGTCAGCTCACAGTTTCTCCTTAAACTATGTCCTTTAATGGATCCAGCCATAATTATACACATAAGAGGTTTAAATGGTCATGATTATTGATGACAGTTCTATATAGAAAGGCTTTCTTAGGTATGATCCTCATTCTTCATATAGTAATGTATAACTAGAATGCCTGTGAAAGCTTTTTGTCTGAACCCTTAGTCATAAGGAAAGCGTATAGTCATAAAGAAAGAGAAAAGTGAATTCAAAGAACAAAGTGCATTTCTTCAACATGGAGCACAGTGTTTGACACTGGGGGAGCTACACAGTTAAAAAAAAAAGATATACTCTTTGAAATAATGAAGTTGTGGGCTAATAGAGGAAGATACAAGCAAATATTATAAAATGTGCTAAACAAATTAAGATATGTATGAGGAGCAAAATCATTACTAATCAGGGTCATTATGGTAGGTTTCCCTGAAGAAATAGCATTTGAGTTGAGCCTCAGGGAATGGCTAGAAATTCAACAAGCAAAGAGAGGGCATTCTTGGCTGAGAAAAAGGACTTTGGATCTAGTGATTAAGAATGTATTGTGATCTTTGGAATAAGTTTTCCTTTTGGTAAAGTGATTGTATAGAACTCTGTATGGGATTGATAGAGGGAAAGAAAAAAGATGGTAATAAGAAATTTATCCATGAAGAGCAAGGTTATTTGCAAGAGAAAAAACTGTTTCTAGCAGAAGCTATGGGAAGTGAGTGAGGGACTCAATAAACCTAAACTAGAAGAATTATTGAGTAATAACAAAGATCCAGCTGAAATTATATCTTATAAATTTATAGATGGAATTAGTTAAATTTCTTTTTTCCTAGAAGAGGAATTGAGAAATTTGGTGTTGATGGCTACACTAGCATAAGAATTCACAGGTTAGAGTAGAACAACAACAACAACAAAAAAAAAACATTAAAATAATGAGCCAAAGTGAAGTCAGAGTGAGGGAAGAGAGACTGGAAGAATGGGAATCAAAAAAGGTATACAAAACCAAATAAAGAAAAAGAATGTTTAGTGTGATTGAAGATGTGGAAGAGGTACAAGGCTGTCGTTTAGGTTCCAGCTACTCTGCATTTGAAATTATATGGAAAATATACTTCATAGAACTGAAGATGCTGAAGAATTGAGAAGTTAAGTTTTAGAGGATTAATACTTTTGAGATATTGATTTTCAAAGGCTGGAACACCATGAAGAAAACCTGAAAAGATGCAACCAATCTGAGACCTGAGACTTATTTATTCTCTCAGCATTTACTTTTTTTAAAAAATTACTGAATGTTAGTGTTGGCTGTTCTCCTTTGAACTTGAAGAGGATCAAAATGACATTACTATGTTCCAGTCAAAGTATGTTCAACTATGACGGATCAGACCAATAGAAGTTCCAAAGGCTCTACAGAAAGAATTCATGTGACTCCTTAGAATGGAAATGTTTTTATATTTGTCCATTAAGGTTCTTTTTAGCTATTGCAATACTAATTTGCTCCTAGAGAACAGAATATTTGGTGTAGGCATATCATGTGGTCCTGTGGTCTTCCATGTCTCACAATTCATTCAAAAAGTTTTTCAGGTAGACCTTGAGGTCCTCCTTGTATCTCTTCTAACCTCCATGTGAGTACTTGCCTTCTGTGAATTCTCCTAAAAATAATCTTTTAGGCAAGTGTACTTTTGGAATTCAAACTACATGTCCAGACCATCAGAATTACATTCTCTACAATAGTTTAATGCTTGGCAGTTCAGCTTGAGAAAGGATCCCAGTGTCCAGTACCTCTATAAACAGTATAAATAGTAAAGCCTGTGTCTCAGCACCATTCCCTTAGGCAATAATAGCTTTGGCCAGGTTTTATAAATTATTATAATCTGCCTAGCTCAGAATAGCTCTCCAGGCCTGTGCTACTACCAAATGATTATAGGATCATAGATTTAGAGCTTGAAGGAATTTTAGAGTCACATAATCCAATCTCCCTTGTTTCACAAATGAGGAACTTAAGGTGCCGAAACTAAGTGATTCACAGCTAATAAATATCAGAAATGGGATCTGAACTCAGGACTTCCTCATTATTTTCAGAGTTCTATTCACTATGTTATGTAGTCTTTCTCAAAACAAAACAAAGCATAAATCAGTGATTCCCCTTTCAAAATTTCCCCATATTACTAGGAACACACAGGCAAATTATAAGGCAGATGCTAAATATGACCTACCATATAACTAGACTATCTCAACATTAAGAGTGAGAAGGATTTCTGACAACATATGGAGCCCAATATTTTCTTTAATAATAACCTGACTTGCCAGAGCAGAGGCAAGTGAGTGGCTGATTCAACATCTGAGTAATTGTTGTCATGGAATGGGAAAAGCCAGATGATGAGGACCAGTTCAATATGATTATAATTGGGTCTCTTTTCCCAACCATCCCATGATGACATAAACCCCTTCTTTTGGGCTTTATAACTTCTTCTTCTATGTATTCATGTAGGAAAATGTCTGTGTGTTAAGGAACAAAGGAATAGACATTTATTAAAGGCATATTATATGGCTAAACACTTTACAAATATTATTTCATTTTTTCCTCAAAATAACCCTGGGAAGTAGATACTCTTATTCTCCCCATTATGAATGAGGAAACTAAGACTGACAGAGCTTAAGTAACTTGTTCTAAATTACTTTCTAAATAACCATAAGTAGCGACATAGTTGTTAAGTTTCTGAGGTCATATTTGAATTCAGATCTTCCTGAATTCCTAATAGTAATCTATTTCTGGGCTAACCTTTTGGATAGATAAGTGGGTAAATAACTAGCATTTCTTTTCCTTTTTCCCCTGGCCATACAAAAACTTCATGATTCTTTCTCCTTTTTTCCATTTAAAAATAAAACAAATGAAAAAGAAGAACAGGACCTGATTTGGGGTCCTTCATTCTAATGTGTAAATAGGTGATCAAAACATAAAATGTTATCCTTCTCAGGAGTTAAGTTAAAAGGATTTTTACACTTTATTCTTTACTTAGAACTTTAAATAATACTCAAAAAGTAAGAAAGATCTGAAGGGGGAAGACAGTACCTAGAGGCCTATCACTGATATGATACTAAAAATGTAGTTGCATTTTTCCAATTATGGATAACTCAAGACTTACCTTATAAAACTAGTAGAAAGATGTAAGATAGGTGAACAGCAAAGCCAAGAACATAATTTTATATGAACTTTACACTTTAGCACATTCCTGGATTCATTCCACTGGCTTCAACCAACTAGGGAACTATGCTACTACTTATAGTTGAAAGCACCAGGTTGCATGTATATATGGAGATGGTGTGTCTGAGGCTAAAGGAAATTCTTAATGAAGAAGGATGCTTTAATTCAAGTATCAAATTTTAAGATTATACTCTCATTTCTTATATACAATCAAAAACTTCAAGAAAAGAAATAGCTTTCTAGAAACTCAATGGTATAAACTACTGAGAAAAGCAAAGATCTCATGATAATGGAAACAGGGTATTTTTAAAACCCATGCATCTACATGGTCATCCTTTAAATATCCACATCTATTTTAGCAGAAAAAAAAAAACCCTGTGACTTCATCTTTTTCTCTCTTTCCTATTTGTGCCATTAAGAAATAAAAGTGTTTAACATAAATATGGCATCAGGTGGCACAATAAATAGAGTGTCAGGCTGGAAGTCAGGAAGACTCATGATCCTGAGTTCAGATCTGACTTCAGACATTTCCTAGCTATGTGACTCTGGAAAACTACTCTAGGATCTTTGGCAAGACAACCCCACATGAAGGTCATGAAAAGCTGGACATGATTGCAAAATGACTGAACAACAACAAACAGAAATATAACGAATCACCTGTTCTACATAATACAAGTGGGATTATAGTTATTGGTATTTTAGAAGTATAGGATTTAAATCTAGAGAATATTAGTTCAAAGCTTAGCTCTTGCACTGACAACTAATATGATACCAGGCAAATTTTTAATCACCAGGCTTTAAAATTATCCTTTGAAAAATGAAAGCATCAAGCTAAATGATTTTTCAGTTCCCATCTTGCTGTAAATATACAATTCTCTATGAAAGTCCTCATTGTGGCATGAATGTGATCCTAAGTTTCTAGAGGCTATACTAGAGAAATATATAATCTCTGACCTGTTTTATCAAAATTGGAAGAGCTTTGATATCCAGTAGGATAAAGTAGAAAGACTACTAGATTCAATCAGAAGAATGAATTCAAATATTGGCATTTATTTTTAAATAAATATTTACATTCTCTATGAATTTATTCTCTATTTATATATTTACATTCTCTTTGAATATAATAGTCCCATTATCTTCATCTTTAAAATTAAGAAAATGAACTCCTGTTATTGTTCAGTTATTTCAGTCATTTAACCCCATTTGGGATTGGCCAAAATACTGGAGTGGTTTGCCATTTCCTTCTCCAGCTCATTTTGTAGATGAGGAAATTGAGACAAAATATTAAGTGAGTTGCTCAGCATCATATTTCTAGTAATTTTTTGAAGCTGGATTTGAATTCAGGTCTTCCTGACTCCAGTTCTGATGCCCCTATGCATTGTACCACCCAGCTAGAATGTAGAAATTGTACTACGTGATCCCAAAAGATCCCTTCTTGTCATAGACACAATATGTAGTGGGCATTGCGATTAATCTTCCCTTCCTGTCAGAGGAAGTAAGTGGGTATGTTATGTAGCAGCACACCAGATACAACCTTTTAGTCACATCTATGCTTCTAGCTTTAAATGTTAGAATTCTATGAGTATTGGTCTAGTGATGAATTGTGTCTCTTATTGGTGAATCAATCTAATTAAGTGTAGACAGATTCTTCCTTTGCTATTGGGACATTAAGTGAGGAATTGTTTGGGCTACACAGGGCATGAAGACCCTAAGGTATGGCAAAGTTGTGACATATGCCAATGGAGGAAGCATCTATACTGACATATCAAAAATTATTATTATTTTCGATCTTGCTTTTGCTATTAGATAAGAAATTTTTTATTCTTTTTTTCTTTTTCTTTTTTATATTTTTCCCCTCCCTTCCACTTCCTCCCTTAAATGGCAAGTAATCTAATATATGTTAAACATGGTAAAAATATATGTAAATCCAATATAAGCATACATATACTTATAATTATCATGCTGCACAAGAAAAATCAGATCAAAAAGGAAAAAAATAAGCAATTCAAGCAAACCACAGCAAAAGAAATGAAAATGCTATGTTAGGGTCTACACTCAGTTCTCACAGTCCACTCTCTGGGAGTAGATGGCTCTCTTCATCAAAAGATCATTGGAACTGACCTGAATCATCTCATTGTTGAGAAGAGCCACATCAGTCAGAATCAATCTTTGTATAATCTTTTTGTTGCCATGTATAATGACTTCCTGGTTCTGCTCATTTCATCCAGCATCAGTTCATGTAAATCCCTCTAGGCTTCTCTGAAATCATTCTGTTAGTCGTTTCTTACAGAACAATAATATTCCATAACATTCATATACCATAATTTATTCAGCCATTCTCCAATTGATGGGCATCCATTCAGTTTCCAGTTTTTAGCCACTACAAAAGGGCTACCACAAATATTTTTGCACATGTGAGTCCCTTGCCCTTCTTTAAGATCGCTTTGGGATGTAAGCCCAGTACTGGGCTGCTGGGTCAAAGGGTATGAATAGATAAAAAATCTTTTGAGGAGAGGTTTAGTATTCTATTCATTTTGTCATTCTGTACTGGTATAACAGCATAGTTAGGTAGGCATAATAGGTACTTTAGTCAGCATTAAAGTGAATGTACATTATGACTGTAACCCTTGCATAAAACTTGGTGTAATTATGACAAAACTGTTCTACTAGAAAATATAAAGGGTCACTGAAATAGTGAACATGACTATTTGTTAAAAGAACATCATTCAGCAGGACATAAGGAAGCAGACATGTATTTTACTCCAACCATGACACAGATCAACATACAAGTGATGCTCAGAAAAAGAAAGTAGAGTAGGTATGTAATAGACTGATTTCCAAGGACTTAAGAAAAAAGAAGATAAAACTAGGGAATGAGACCACTTTTTATTTAAAAAAATATGAATTTATCATTAATACCTTATAGATCTATAGTTTTCTCTGTGAACTCAGAAGACCCCCAATCAGAGGAAAAAAAGGTAGGTATAATAATGTGAAATGCATTGCCATTCTGGACAGTCAATTGCAAGTGTGGTCATATTTATGACCATAATTTTATAAAAAATATTGATAAAAAAATTTTACAGCCCGGGATGAGCCTTGTTAGACTGAGTAACTGTCTATCACCCATTCCTATTAAAAACACTAAAGAACATGGGGATAAATGGAGCTTTCTTTAAAATAATAAACAGTATCTATCTAAAACCTACAGCAAACATTATTTGTAATGGAAAGAAGCTAGATGCATTCTCAATAAGATCAGGGTTGAGACAAAGATGCCCATTATCACCACTATTATTCAACATTGTACTAGAAATGTTGGCTCTAGCAATAAGAAAAGAAATTAAAGGAATTAGAATAGACAAAAAAGAAATAAACATATCACTCTTTGCAGATGATATGATATACTTAGAGAATCCTAAAATAACCATCCAAAAATTTACTGGAAACAATTCATAGCTTTAGCAAAGTTGCAGTATATAAAATAAATCCACACAAATCATCAGCATTTATATATTACTGACAAAACTCACCAGCAAGAGATAAAAAGATTTCAATTAAAATTGCTACAGACAAAATAAATACTTGGGAGTCTACCTGCTGAGACAAACCCAAGAAATATTTGAACCCAATTACAAAACACTTCTCGCACAAATAAAGAACTAAGACTGAATGTAAATCAACACACTCTGTGTTCATTTCTTTTTTCTGTTTTCTTTTTCTCTCCCATGGTTTTTCCCTTTTGCTCTGATTTTTCTCTCCCAACATGATTCATAAAGCAATGTTTATTAAAACAAACAAAATTACTCCAATAAAAAGAACACACATATCTGATAAAAAACCAAAGTAAATTGGAAGTTACCTAAGGAAGTTGTTTGGTGTCAAAAGGATGGTGAGCTTGATATCGAGTCCAGATCTATCAATACTTACTGAAGTGTTAGTATTTAAAGGAACCAGTTATAAACTACCAAGATGCTTCAAACAACAATATCAGATCTAATATTGAATGCTTTGACAACCCACACAGGCTAGTTTAGAAGCGTATATGAGTAAATTGGAAGTTACCTAAGGAAGTTGTTTGGTGTCAAAAGGATGGTGAGCTTGATATCAAGTCCAGATCTATCAATACTTACTGAAGTGTTAGTATTTAAAGGAACCAGTTATAAACTACCAAGATGCTTCAAACAACAATATCAGATCTAATATTGAATGCTTTGACAACCCACACAGGCTAGTTTAGAAGCATATATGAGGAGAGTGGCAAATTTTTATAATGACCATCACCACAGTTCTGGCTTTTCAAATTCACAAGTAAATACAGAAAAAAATTAATTTTGGTTATTACAAGTATTGTTGAGACAAAAGTCAAGAGCAAGAAGATGAGCATGAAAGTTATTAAACTATTCATAACTTTTGATCCATCAATGACACTACTAAGTCTATTTACAAAGTTGACTAGGGAAAAAAGAAACAATAATAAATTACCTACTTCTTGGTAGAAATTGTTATTGTGTTCATTTAGTTCTTGTGTTTGTCTTGGCAGATAGACACCCAAATATTTTATTTAGTCTATAGTTATTTTAAATGGAATTTCTCTTTCTATCTCTTGCTGATAGGCTTTGTCAGTAATATATAGAAATGTTAATGATTTTGTGTGGGTTTATTTTATATCCTGCAACTTTGCTAAAGCTGTTAATTGTTTTCAGTAGGATTTTGGCTGATTTTGATAGAAATTTCGCAATATAATCATCTACCAAGTCATTATAGACTGCTAGCTTGGAAAGAAAAATATAGAGGTACAGATACACTTTCCCAAAGATAGCCTAACACTGTAGCTATAGTAGTACCCCAGAGGAAAAGTGAAGGTTATACTTTGACACTTATATTTTGAGATCTGGACCATAAATAGCATAAGAACAGCTGAGAACTTCAGATTTTCACTGGAAAGCATGTCCACAGTGTATATGACTCCTTTTTAAAAATTAAACAACTCTTTTCTTCCTCAGTTATCTGTAGATTACTTGTAGTACGATTAGATAACTAATAAAAGGACTGTGAAAAATGATTACATTCAAATGAAGCAAGGATGGGACTTGAGATACTCTTACTAGAAAAGATCTTTACTTAATGACAATTGATACCACACATGGTAGCAGGAAAAGTTTGTTGTTTTTTTTTTTTTTTTTTTCATATGGCCATGGGAACTCTAGGCAATAATAGGTAATGAGAGAGCCTTAGAGTTTAGTAAGTTTAGCTATTTTATTAGCCTCATATGACAGCAGATATCATTTTAAAAGTGAGAATTTTGCTCAATATGAGTACAAAGAAAATGTATGCTTCATACTTCAAGAATATAATCATTGCAAATGTAAATCATTGAAACATATTTAGAAAAATGACATATGTTTAACCTATATTGGACTTTTTGCTGCCTGGGGAGGAGGGTAAGGGGAAAGAAGGGAGAAAAATTTGTAATACAAAGTTTTGCAAAGGTGAATATTGAAAAGTATCTTTTCACATATTTTGAAAATTAAATAGCTATTAATTTAAAAAAATATAATCATTGCATTGGTAAACCTTTGGAACTTATCTGTATTGACTTTATGTCTGGAAGAACTTAAGAATATGTCACATCTTACCACTGATATCATGTCACTGGGTATGCAAATAAGTTTCAACTAGAAATGAGGCAATCTTTCTGTCTCCTAAAGTGTCTTTGATAAAAGAATCCCTGATAATATAATAGATTTCTTACTAGTATCCATTATGATCAAGGTAGAGGCTTTGGGAATAAGGCACTAGGTGTGGTAGATATCCTGAAGTCTAGGATTACTCCTTACCCTTCATAAGGAGATTTTTATTCGGAACTTTTCAATCATATTTCACTGATTATGTTATGAACAGTGAGAAGATTGTTTTCAATGGAATCATCATGTGGCATTAATGATACTTGACACTATTCAATCAGAAGAGATCCTACAGAATATATACCACACTTGCTTATGTTTTTTTTTTTTAAAGATCACAGCTAGCTAATCAATTGACATGTTTTGGGGTGTCAAATGGAAAGGATGCAAATTCTCATTAACTAACATATCTTTCAGCTGAAAAAAAGCATAGCTCTGATAAAAATAAATGGCATATTTATTTAATAAATTGTACATTTTCAAGGCTGTTATCAAGTAGACAGAGAAATTGAGGTCTTTAAGAGATACGGAAGTTAGTGGATTAATGAAGAATGATTCTACATCATGTTGTGGAAAGATAAAGCAACTTGACTGTTTATAGAACATTCCCAAAGAGTAGTGAAAACCCTGTAAAGACAAATTCATGGCAATCATTTATTGCTCTCAGAGGAGACTTAATTCAATATCTGATGTGCAGGAAGGAAGTGGACACAGTTCAGCAGACTATGATTTAAAAGACCACCTACAACTTGGTTAAAGAATGTCTGAACATGATTCTGGCTCAGAAAATGACACTTCTAGTGAAGAAAATATTTTTTGTCCTATATCCCAACAATCTTACACCAGACCAAGAGAATTCTCAGTTTAACCAAGGAGGTGAGAGAGAGGATTAAATCCCTAAATAACACCATCATGTTTAGAATTTCAGCTCCAGAAAGTCCTATTAAAGTAAGGAAATTCACAGAACATATAAATACTAATATCCAATTCAGACTTTTCACATGTTCAAATTTAGGAAAACAAAACTATGGTTTAGATAAGATTCATTCACATTATTCATTTATTTATATATAAGGAATGCAAAGCAGGAGATCACAAAAGAGTTAGGTCTATCTGACTTAAATGGGACTGATATATATAATTGTTTGAAACTGAAAAAAGTGGTTACACATGTAGTCAGACAATAATAGTAATATTTATTCATTTCTCATATATATTTGTACATGAACATATGTTAAATATATATATATGTATAATATTTGTATGTGTGTGTGCGTGTGTGTATGTATAAGACATAGATCTTTTTTCATGGCTGCTCATCAATCTTTGGTAATTATCTGACACTCAACTCTCACCTAAAACTCCATAAAGCTATAACATATGCAGTGGCCATATCCCAATAAACTATCTCAGCAAGTGTCTACATTAAATTGAGGGTAATAGGTCTCAAACCTATTGGTGAATTAAGGGAATGTCTACAAGCAAGTGAAGACTTCTAATCAGTAGAATAAATAGATGAGAACGATTTATTCCACTGGACATGAAGGCAGTGTGAAGCACTTGGCGCTTGATCAGACATCAAAGACACTAAGGTCTTCCACTGTATTCTTCACTATCTCCAGTCATCTTGCCTTCTATCTTGCCACTGGATTTTGATAACTGAGGATGGTGGCTTTGTACAACTCTGTATACCTGATATCCAATTCATGAATGAGTCAAGTCATCACCCCATTGTCCTCAGTCCTGCCAAGTATTTAAACTCCATTGGGCTAGCCACATTGTTCAAATGCTAAATGTAAAACTTGTCAAAAAGACTATTTTTTTGGAGAATTCACACTCCTTAGTTTTCAAAAAAGGACTGCTGATCAGGTACCCAGAGACTGCCAAATTCCACTGCTGATTTCAGTGAGAAGACAATCCTATGTCCTGGATCATTTGTGCAGGATTGGGACTACGTCTCCAGTGTATCCACATCTGCTGCTGCATCACTTGCCTGTCACTATAGGACTTTGAGATAGGTAAAAGTAGTAAAATCGTATGGATGATGTCTTTTGATTTGCACATTTAATGAGAGAGAGTTGCACAAAGTCATCAGCCTTACTCTGTCTTTCAGAACCATCACTACTTAGTGACAGAACAGAGTCAAAAACACCAGTGATGGCTCAAGATGCAGTGGATGATCTTGTTGTCTTCCACATCTAATCAAGCTCTGAGCACTCCATAGCACCTATTTCATCTGCCTTCATGGCCTTTAGAACAAATTGTTCTCATCTTCTCATTTCACCAGGGAAAATCTTCACATGCTTAGGGAAGCTCCCCCCTTCAAGTCACCAGTGGGCTTGAAACTCTCAGTTATCCTTAATTTGGTTTAGATCATCTGCTGAAACGGTTTGTCAGGGTGTGCTCACTATGCATGATATAGTTTCTTGGAGCCACAGGTGACAGGGGAATCAGGTGGAAACAAAGGAAAAAGGACTTACAGCTCTCACACTGGAAAAACCAGTCTTCCCTAAATGCACTACACCCCAATTAATTCATTGATTGTTGTCTTCATGCTCAAAGAAGACCAAAATAATTTTATTTAAATACCTAGTATATTAAATATTTAACATAAAATGAAATTAAATACTTAATATATAAGAACTCAATGGCATAGTTTATAAATATTTAAAAAGAAAAAAAAATAAATTACAAGGATAAATATACAATAAGAATATAATAATAGGAGGACATACCTAGATAAACTTAACAAAAATAAATGAGAGAAATAAGGTGAAGGACTTAAGTGGAATAAGACATGCATACATACATATGTCTATATGTATGTGTGTGTGTGTGTGTGTGTGTGTGTGTGTGTGTGTATTCAGGGGAGATTTAAAAGAATTTGTTTTGATTAACTACATATTTGATACAAGAATTTTTTTCTTTATTTTTAATGAGATAGGAGAGAAAGAAAATAAACTTCTATTGATTAAAACAGAGATAGTGAAATGCTACACATATGAAATGTTGCATGAGCTTTAACATGAGATCACTGCATAGTAGTTTTACTTAATTGTTTTACTTTGTTAGAAGAGATTTCACAAAATGGAAGTAATCTGTAAATATGTATAATGTAAAAAACAAAGCACATTGATAAAACGGGGGAAAAGAAAAAAAAAGGAAGACCTGAGTTTAAGTTCAGCCTCAGACACTTATTAGATATGTGACTCTGAGAAAATCACTTAATTTTTATTTGTCTCAGTTTCCTCATCTCTAAAATAGTACCTAAATCCCAGAGTCATTGTGAGAATAAAATAAAGTGCTTTGTAAACTTCAAAGTACTATATAAATATTAGCTACTATTATTTACATTTTAGCTATTTTTGATTTTGGGCTGGAGAGAATATAGTGATTCTTTAATTATCTTTTGCCTTGTTTTTCTGATCAGCAACTGTTGCTATTTAATATATTCTATTTCCTTAAATTTTTTCAAACATTAGATTTTATTCTAATGTTTTTGCTGTCTTATGTACACCCTGATTTCTATATTCAGAGAGCCCATTTCTTGAGCAAAGTTTATTATTTTATCCTAATTCTTTCCTATAGAGCTTTTATTCATTAATTTAAAAACATCTCTTGCTTTATTTCTTCTAGATGTTCATGTAGTCTAAATTCTCCCTTGAGAATAGGGAGTGACTTTTGCCTTCTAGGCTATATTTTAATAATCTCTTCAACTGCAGTACTTTTATACTGGTCTTCATCTTTTTTTAGTTTATTCATTTCTCCAACTTTAGTTCCAGAATTGGTGCTTTTTGCCAGGGCCAGACTCTTCCCTTTATTACACTTTTGGGTAGAGTGGTTTTGTCTCAATATAGGTTCTGGTGCTGACCTCCAACTATTCTTATTAGCCTGCTCCCCTACATTTTTGAGGTTTAAAATGATAAATTTTTAGCATCATTTATAGTATCTCAGGACAGATTTCTAAGCACATCATAGTCTCTGGGCACATGGGTTATTTTAGTGTTATGGTGCTGTGCAACATCAATTGATACTGATTCTAATGGCTTCTAAGATCTCTACTATGGGCTTCTAAAACCTCCAGGGATTTTGGGGGATTTCTGACTGAGCATTTTTTGTAGGGATCTTCTACTCTTGACTCTTGATGTTGACCTCTACATATATCTGGTGCTTCTGTGAGAGATCTAGAGGCTGCCAACTAATTTACCTACACCAATTCTGGTGTAGATTTCTGACTGAATTTTTGTGCAATTCTGGGGTAGATGGAGTAACTTACTATAATTTTTCATTGAATTTAGTCATCAAATGGCCTAGTGTGATTTTCAGATTTTACTGGAATAGGTGTATGAGATCTTGTTGGTTTTCCTCTGATTAAGCATAGGATTGTTTAGAAGTATGGCATTTAAATACAACATACAGTCACAGGGCACATTGCAGTAACCAGGAACCCTTGGTTCATTAGTAAGAGTTTACTTGAAGTTGCATGCTTACTCCATCATCCTTGTTAAAACACTATGGAGAATTAGGAATTTGAGGGAATATTTACTATATAGTCAATTCTTTGCTACAAGGAACTGTGGTTATTATTCATCTTCATTCTGAATCACCATCGTTTTAAACACATAGAATAGAATAGGTATATTCATATATACATTCTATAGAATAGGTATACCAATATGCATATTATGATATTA